>NC_092354.1:78116501-78716501 GCF_963676685.1 Mytilus edulis | reverse complement strand
ATTCACAATGAGTTATCATAATTGTACAATTACAGACGTTTATAATGTGAAAAGAAGACATTAATTTTAAATGTTTTCTACAAAGAATGTTATTTATTTTTTGGTTATCTCCCATTTTATAGCTTTTTTCTCCCCGCAATGAAAACCAACTATATTTTAACTTCTATTCTGGAAGCAATTATTTTTTCTCCAATATATACCCGTTACGATCCATTTAGCTTAACTTATAAATAAGTTAATAAACCGAAAGAGGATATGGATATGCAATTGCATGGGGCCTGGATTGTTGAATTTTGTGCATTTTTTTAGAAATTGCATAGGTGCTGAATTAAGATTGTTGTTAGTCTAAAATTAATTCACCACATCTAGAGGAAGGTTAAATTAATGTTTGGTTGCCTTCTCAATGACATATGCCACAATATGAATTAATATAAGCTTATATTAAAAAGTGATACTTCATCAAAATCATCACAAAATTCATAAGACGACCATGATCAGCGACAAGAACACATCTCAAGAGAAGAGCCAGGAGTCAAGTTTGATTAATATTTCATTGTCTTCTCATCACTGAATATACCACAATATATGTTATCATAATGCTGCACCGTTGTCGGTTGTTGTGGCATAGCACATTTTCCGAATTTACCTTGAAGTTGGGTATTTTTTGTAAATACATTTTTTATATAAAAAAAATATATGGTGTGACTAAAATGCTTCCTGCTTCAAACTTGAGTACATGCTGAAATGTCTCGCTTTCTTTACTGACCATTGATTTTATGTTGATAGCCCGAAACATAAAGCGTCATTACAAATATCACACAAACGTAATATGATTCAAGAAAATGAGGTGAAGGTTAGATAAATCAAACTTGAAATACATGTAGACTTTACGATCATTCAACCCACCAAATATAGCTGGACTATTGCTCATAGTTTCTAAGGAACAAACTTAACAATGGAAACTTAACATTGACCAATGAACCATTAAACTGAGGTCAATGTCAAATGATACCTGCAAGACATACATATACCCTAACAATCCTTCCATACAACAAATGCACTTGACCTATTGCATATAGTTTAAGAAAAACAGACCAAAAGGCAAAAACTTAACACTGAGCAATGAACCGTGAAAATGAAGCCTGCCAGACTGATAACATATTCATTATTAGATATTTCCATACACAATATATATATATAGTTGACCTAATGCATATGCCATATAGTATAAGAAAAATAGACTAAAACACCAAAACTTAACATTGACCTCTAAACCATGAAAATTATGTCAAGGTCAGACGACATCTGCCAGTTGGACATATACACCTTACAATCATTATATACACCTTACAACATTGAGCCAAGGCTCCGTGTTGAAGGCCGTACTTTAACCTATAATGGTTTACTTTTTTAAATTGTTATTTGGATGGAGAGTTGTCTCATTGGCACTCACACCACATCTGCCTTTATCTATTATACACCACTTGCACTGTATAGTAGACCTATTGCTTATAGTACAGTATCATATCGAATATATAGACTTAACCACGAAAACTTAACCTTGTTCACGGAGTCATGAAATGAGGTCGAGGTCAGATGATAACTGTCTGACAGGCATGAGGACATTGCAAGGTACGCACATACTGAATATAGTTATCCTAGTATACTCATAATAAAACGAAAGAAATTAACATTACACATTTTTTTAACAAACGATGAAAATGAGGTCAAGGACAGTGGACATATGACAGACGGAAAATTTATAACATAAGGCATCTATACAAAAAGTATGAAGCAACCAGGTCTTACACTTTCTAAAATAAGTTGCGTAACGCCGCTACCGCCGGATCACTATCCCTATGTCGAGCTTTCTGCGACAGTTCTCTAAGTCGCAAGCTCGACAAAAGAATAATTGCAGAATTTTTGGTGATTGGCGGGATATCCTTGGTTTGATGTGATGATTTGTCTCAGTGCATGGTCTCGATGCAGTGGCGGATCCAGAACTTTTCATAAGGGGGGGGCCCTGTGGTTGACCTAAGGGGGGGCCCGCTCCAGTCATGCTTCAGTGATTTCCTATATAATCAACCAAATTTTTCCCATGAAAGGGGGGGCCCGGGCCCCCCAGGCCCCCCCCCCCCCCTGGATCCGCCTATGTCTCGATGACGGGAAACCTTGTGTTTTAATGTGATAAGTTGACTCAGTGGTCTCGATGACGGGAAACCCTGTGTTTTAATGTGATAAGTTGACTGAGTGCTCTCGATGACGGAAAACCCTGTGTTTTGATGTGATAAACTGAACCAGTGGTATCGATTACGGGAGATCCATGGTTGGATGTGATTAATTGTTTCAGTGGTCTTGATGACGGGAGCCTCTTGATTTGATGTGATAAACTGCCTCTGTGGTCCTGATGACGGGAGCCTCTTGGTTTGGTGTGATAAACTGCATCATTGGTATCGATGACGAGAGATCCATGGTTGGATGTGATAAACTGCTTCAGTGGGCTGAGTGGTCTTGATGACGGGAGCCTCTTGGTTTGGTGTGATAAACTGCCTTATTTGTCTCGATGACGGGAGATCCTGGGTTTGATGCGAATAACTGCCTCAGAGGTGTCGATGACGGGAGGCCCTGGGTGGGATGGGATAAACTACCTCTGTGATCATCTAAAATGCGAGAGACCCTGGGTTTTTATGTGATAAACTGCGCATGCCTCAGTGGTATCGACGACGGGAGACCCACTGGCCGGATCGACATGAAAGCAAACCGAGAGACCTTTGGTTTGATGTGATAAGCTGCCTTAGTGATCTCGATGACGGGAGACCCACTGTGAAAAACTGCTAGCCATGTCAAACCCGACTCAGAAATTGCAGAGTCAGACATATGTTTTTTATCAGTCTTAGTTTCTTTGGAATTTTTGTTGTGTTGTTGCTTTCATAAAAAATACATACTAAGAGATTTATCTCATGTTGAAGACAATCTTGATCTTTTTAAAATGCATTTTTTTTCTTTCTGTAGTGTTGAGTTACTGTAATCAGAGACATATATATGTCTCTGCTGTAATAGGATATCTTTTAAAGGGGAAATTGTATCCGGAGATTATACCAATCAAAATGCAGGTTTGACATATCTCAGAAACTAAAGCAGATAGAGCTATCGGACAAGGGTAGACATCATAATCAGGTCAAGGTCTATCTTGTTGATTTAAAACCCGGATTTTCAGAAAAAAAATCGGACGACCCATTGTCGCTGATTTTTTTTTCAATTTCCACGTTTTGTGTTTATCATCTTGAAAACCATACCAGACAGAGAGAAAATTTTCGGAGTAGAAAATATGACCTGAACAAGCTTATGAAGTTGGGCAATTAGGTATAAAACTTGGCATAAAATCGTTAAATGACCAATTATAAGAGTTATTGCCTTTAAATGATAATATTATTCCCTTCATGCATGTTTTTTATGAAAGGAAACTATATATACTATAGGTAGATTTGACATCTCGATACTATAGGTAGATTTTTTCATTGTGTTGTGCGGTTGGTTTCATTTACATCTCCATGCAAATGATGTTCAATGATTATTTGTAGTTGGTTTGTTGTCATTGACATCTTCATACATCATACAGATGTCCTCTAATTTAATGTTGGGTTGCTGTCACAAATATATCTATACAGTAGATAGGTGCCCAATAATTTTTTGTCAGGTTGGTGTCAATGACATCTCTTTGTAATAGATATATGTTTTAATTAATTAATTTTGTTTGGTTGTTGCCATTTACACAAATGTCTTGACATTGCTGATATAAATCTATGATATAAGTTTCATAAAATACTGGTATGAATTGAACACATTTGAGCACTAACAATGAAATTTTCCATATAATGAATGTTTCCAAGGGCATTTTTAAAAACAAGAATGTGTCCATAGTACATGGCTGCCCCATAGCACTAACATTTTCTATGTTCAGCATACCATGAAAATGAAGTAAAATCTCTAATTTGGCATTACAATTAGAAAGATCATGTCATAGGGAACATGTGTACTAAGTTTCAAGTTGATTGGATTTCAACTTCATAACTAGAGGCTCTCAAGAGCCTGTGTCACTCACCTTGGTGCATATTAAACAATGGACACAGATAAATTCATGACAAAATTGTGTTTTGGTGATTGTGATGTGTTTGTAGAGCTTACTTTACTGAACATTCTTGTTGCTACAATTATCTCTATCTATAATGAACTTGGCCTAGTAATTACAGTGGAAAATATTTTCTAAAAATTTATGAAAATTGTTAAAACATGATAAAGGGCAATAACTCCTTAAGGGGACAACTGACAACTTTGGTCATGTTGACTTATTTGTAGATCTTAGTTTGCTGAACATTATTGCTGCTTACAGTTTATCTCTATCTATAATAGTATTCAAGATAATAACCAAAAACTGCAAAATTTCCTTAAAATTACTAATTTGGGAGCAGCAACCCAACGACAGGTTGTCCGATTTGTCTGAAAATTTCAGGGCAGATAGATCTTCACTTGATAAACAATCTTACCCCATTTCAGATTTGCTCTAAAAGCTTTGGTTTCAGAGAAATAAGCCAAAATCTACATTTTACCCCTATGTTCTATTTTTAGCCATGGCCGCCATCTTGGGTGGTTGGCCGTGTCACCGGACACAAATTTTTTTAAACTAGATACCCCAATGATGATTGTGGCCAAGTTTGGTTAAATTTGGCCTAGTAGTTTCAGAGGAGAAGATTTTTGTAAAAGTTTACAGACGACGGACGCCAAGTGATGAGAAAAGCTCACTTGACCTTTCATGTCAGGTGAGCTAAAAAACTACGACCAAAAACTTTAACCTGAAGGGAGACTTACCGAAGTACAAACGGACGAAGGAAAGAACAGATGCACAGACCAGAAAACATAATTGATTGGCACTGATTTTTGAACCTGCCAATAAAGACTTAAGATACAATTTTCATAAAAATCTGGCAAGAATTGTACGTGTCAGAGTGTTAACAAGAGCTGGACAAACAGACAAATGTAAAATCTGTCAAGAATTGTACATGTCAGAGTGTTAACAAGAGCTGGACAAACAGACAAATGTAAAATCTGGCAAGAATTGTACAAGTCAGAGTGTTAACAAGAGCTGGACAAACAGACAAATGTAAAATCTGGCAAGAATTGTACATGTCAGAGTGTTAACAAGAGCTGGACAAACAGACAAATGTAAAATCTGGCAAGAATTGTACATGTCAGAGTGTTAACAAGAGCTGGACAAACAGACAAATGTAAAATCTGGCAAGAATTGTACATGTCAGAGTGTTAACAAGAGCTGGACAAACAGACAAATGTAAAATCTGACAAGAATTGTTCATGTCAGAGTGTTAACAAGAGCTGGACAAACAGACAAATGTAAAATCTGACAAGAATTGTACAAGTCAGAGTGTTAACAAGAGCTGGACAAACAGACAAATGTAAAATCTGACAAGAATTGTACGTGTCAGAGTGTTAACAAGAGCTGGACAAACAGACAAATGTAAAATGTGGCAAGAATTGTACGTGTCAGAGTGTTAACAAGAGCTGGACAAACAGACAAATGTAAAATCTGGCAAGAATTGTACATGTCAGAGTGTTAACAAGAGCTGGACAAACAGACAAATGTAAAATCTGGCAAGAATTGTACGTGTCAGAGTGTTAACAAGAGCTGGACAAACAAACAAATGTAAAATCTGGCAAGAATTGTACATGTCAGAGTGTTAACAAGAGCTAGACAAACAGACAAATGTCCAGTATTTCTGTCTGCTGCTGTGCTTTTCACAGGGGACAATAGAGATTTGATATGTTTGCCAATAAGACAACTATCTGTCATAGTTCAAATGAATTATAGTCTATAGTAGGGCAAATCACTATGAGAAAAATAAGTCTGCTATAAAAGGCCTAGAAATGACAAAATTTGTGAAACATTTCAAACAGAGAAACTATTGGCCTAGTTCATAACAATTCAAGAAAAGAAAATTTCTGAAATAAATGAAGCAGCAAAATCCACGGACAGGCAGATTAAGAATGTATCAGAGTTCGACCTTTTTTGTGATGTTGGGTCCACGGACAGGCAGATTAAGAATGTATCAGAGTTCGACCTTTTTTGTGATGTTGGGTCCACGGACAGGCAGATTAAGAATGTAGCAGAGGTCAACCTTTTTTGTGATGTTGGGTCCACGGACAGGCAGATTAAGAATGTAGCAGAGGTCGACCTTTTTTGTGATGTTGGGTCCACGGACAGGCAGATTAAGAATGTAGCAGAGGTCGACCTTTTTTGTGATGTTGGGTCCACGGACAGGCAGATTAAGAATGTAGCAGAGTTTGACCTTTTTTGTGATGTTGGGTCCACGGACAGGCAGATTAAGAATGTATCAGAGTTGGACCTTTTTTGTGACGTTGGGTTTCCATTATTGTCATCTCAATACAGACTAATATAGATTTTTTATAATGTATATGATATTGGATATTGGATAATGACACTATAATAAACTATTTACTGTGGATTCATTTATTTTCGTGGGTATCAATTTTCGTAGATTCAGTAAACATTGCAATTTCGTGGTTTAGCCGAAGTCAGCTTCCTAGCCTATAGAACATTTGTATTTCGTGTTTCGCCTTTTTCCCACGGAATCAACGAAAATTGATATCCCACGAATAATAATGAATTCACAGTACTTACTTACTTACTATAGATAAATATGATTTTGTTTGTGTTGCTGGGTTGCAGTCATTTATCATCTCAATACAGTTTACTATAGAAAAACGTGAATTATTTTTGTAATGTAAGGTTGCCATCATTGACATCTCCATACTGCATATTCTAACTTTATTGGTATAAAACAGGGTTAAATTGCTTGTAGAAGTTTTATTGTTCATATGGCACTACAATTTGCAAAATAAAAAATAAATTATGTCTAGTACACACATATTCACAAGGTTGATGACCTGTTACAATGCTGATACAGAGCTAAAGCTATTTAGTGTTAGAGGTATTTTACAATACATGACGGTGGTACACCCAACAGAGTTACTACAAAGAGCTCAAAAGGAAAGATGTGTTTTTGGCAGTTTCAATATGTATTTATTGGGTAATTTAAAGCTATTTATTATCCACACAGCCAGCAAGGATTAGGGATCAGGTTTCAGAAGAAACGAACAGGTCCCTTAATTGCTTGTCTGTGTACATAAAATTGGGACATATTTTGAAATTTTTATAAATATTTGATTTTTTATCATTGTTTTTCAAATGACCAAGTGGGAAGAGTTTAATTAAAACACAGAGAGAAAAAGTAAAATAAACCAAACATCAAATGTCTTAGTTTTAACTATTTAAGATATGTTTACATCACTTATGAAAAGCATGTTATCTCTATCACCATACACAAGTGCAAAACTATGCTTATTTCAGTCAATAAATCTAGAAGCTTTTATGGGAATGCAAACTTCAATAACCAGAACTTTTCACCAAAGCGATTCAAATTTAAAATAAATTACTATTAACTTTAATAATCAATATCAAAACTTACTAAACTTCTTTTAATATCAGAAAAAAATGTCTTGACTCTTGGTCTGTAAATATTTAAAAAAAAAAGTGTTATTTGTAGCTTGTGGGAAGCTTCATTTTGCAAATTGAGGCCAAATCATAATTCAGAGAAAGTTTAAATGTCTAATCTCTAGAAAATAACAACAAATAGCACTTTATTATCTAATACAACATAAAATATAAAAATGTGGAGAGGACACATAGCACTATTTTCAGGCCTGATGTAAGCCATAGAAAACAAACCATAACTTAATAAGTGTTGGTACATAGAAGATCAGTCTTTGATAAAAAGTTTTAAACAACAATATTCATAAGTTTAACAACTATAAAAATCATGCACCAATACACTTCATTATGCTTTTGTAAATGAAATCATCTTGCTATACATCATTATTGGCCTAATTAAATGTTTTTATGTTGTTGGTTTTTTTATTGTGTTATTTTTTTTTTTTTTGGGGGGGGGGGGGCTTCTATACTAATACACATAACAATTTAAATAACAAAGTAATGCAATCAGGGCAATCAGTTATCATGTTTCATTCATAATATGGTTGTACAGAAGCAAAGGAAAAAGATAACTAAATAAGATCAGCCTTAAAAATTTCTAAAAACAACCTTCAAAATTGTAAAATCTCATGAAAATAGCTGCTTAACATAAAAATAAAATTGTTTACTACTTAGGGGCAGTAACTCTTGTGTGACCGAGTATTAATAACATTTTCACCTGAATTCTGAAGAATAGAATTGATATCAAATAATAACTCTACTATACTTTTAAAGAACCATGCCAAAAATGTGTTGACCACAAGATTCAATATCAAAATACAATGTATTTATAACAAATAAATATTATGCAAAATATCTCATTTTAACCATTCAATGTTTGTTTTACTGGAAAGAAAATCACATATCAAAATTTTTAAGAATTTCATAAAAACCTCAATGCTATACCCCCATCTCCTTTTTTTTTTATAGAGCATCCTAACCCCTACTAGCAATCTTATTAACCTTAAATTCCTCTTTAAACATTATTTGTAACAAATAGCAAAGCTGGATCTGAAAAGCAAACCAATATATAAAATAGCTATTGCTGAAAAGAAATGTTTACATTTTTTTTTTAAAGAAAAATGAAATCTAATTTGTATGGTTTCCTTGTATTCAACAAATACACCTGTTCATTATAAAACATGATGTCACAGCATTATTACTTTATTACGATTTAGTAATGGGAGCGTATGATCTACATAACTGTCACATGACTATAATCCAATCAAAAATCAACAAAAAAACAGTGGCAGAAAACTATTCGTTAATAAATAACAATGTCCATGTACGTAACCATGTAGCCGTTAAACCAAGGTCAGGGAATACAACTTTAGAAGAACTTAACATCTCCGTCTATAGACTTGGAGCTGCCTTCAGACATACTCAGACTCTTCAGAGAGTCGCCTGAAGTTATCTTATTGAAGCTTGGTACACTTTTTACTCCTGTGATTGGTTCTAGCATGTCCTTCTGTCTGGTGTCCTGACAATTAATCACTCTCATTGTATTGGTCGAGCCAGAGCCTGGTTTCCAGCCAGTTACTATGACAACTGAATCTCCTGGATTGATGAACCCTCTGTGCATTCCTACGTTGATACCCATATAGATTCTACGATCTACATCTACTGTCCATTCACTCATAACAGATTCTATAAATAGAATAATATGCTATAAATACAACGTTCTATAGTAAACATTTTTTATTGAGATATTTTTTTTAAAGTTAGTTTGTTTTTCAAATTTACAGAATTCAGATCTATATCAGCAGAAAAATTAGCTTAAATCATGTTCATAAAATGAATACAAGTACTAAGCAAGCAGAATGAAAAGCAACATAAAATCTACATGCAACAATATCAAAGCAAACAAAATAACAAAGTTGTTTCAACAGTTGGAATCACATAATGTTAAAACTTACAATTAATTAAACTATCCAAGTATTGAAAGGAATCATGAACTAATTCATCGATCATAAAATTGAGAAAGGAAATGGGGAATGTGCCAAAGAGACAACAACCCGACCATAGAAAAAAACAACAGCAGAAGGTCACCAACAGGTCTTCAATGTAGCGAGAAATTCCCGCACCCGGAGGCGTCCTTCAACTGGCCCCTAAACAAATATATACTAGTTCAGTGATAATGAATGTATATCTGCCTTATCATATTCCTCATACAAATCTATGAATCAATTTATGAGACTTTCATGATTTTTTTTACAAAATGTAAAGACAACATTCTGCTAAGGGCTATTTCAGAAAAAAAATGTATGAGGGTTGGAAGGTATTTTGTTTCAGCACCAGCCACACAGACAATTGTAATTGAGAATCATAGTGCATTACAGTATAAAAAGTTATTCTAATACTCATCACGCATATATCATTAATGTAAAGTGCCTTCCAATCCCCACCCAACCCCCTTTCCCCGAATTTTTTTCCTGGAATAGCCTGAACTTATATAATTTTCAAAACTCTTCAAATTTTTCCATACTTGGTGTTCTGCAAACTTCTATCAATCCATGTTTCTTTGACTGTGGCATCTTCTCTCAATTTTTTTTATATAGTTTTTAAGAGATCTTAAGATTTCTATCATATGTATTTATCGATACACCTTATTGCTATTTGTCACCCATTACTTGACATCATAAAAAAGTTCCCGTAAAATTTTGACATCATAATTGTAAATATTTGACGCCACAATGGAAAAGTGATTGTTGTATGATGTCAAAAGTTTAATCAGGAATAGCAATAAGGTGTATTCAAATTTAAAACAAAATTTCCCTGTTAAAGGAAAAATGAGAGCTAAGTCAGTACATGACCAACCTATTTTTATTCATAACCATGATTTGAATAATCTCGTAGACATGGTAAAGTTTTTAACAGTAAACAGAACAAGGGTAAATAAGGAACAGGCAAAACCCACACCAACTAACAGGTTCAAAGCACTGTTATCAAATATCCAATAGTTTAGTAGAAAAATTCAAAATTTCCAAGGGAATTGTTTCTTAACTTGATAGTTTTTTTTCAAATAAGGGCAAAACTTCAAATTGGTCAACACTTAACTATACTAAAATTATCTTGCAGACTTTTTTTATTCAAGGGACATAACCCTGGAATGACACTTGTTATTAAAACCTCCTTGAAACATTGCTTAAACTGCATTGGCTATTGCTGATGTAATTAAACTAAAAAAAAAATCACAAAATATTAAGTAAACAGGAAGTTGATGAGCAGTGGATGTAAAACCTATCAAATGATATAGTATGCTTACATAATGTTGGCTACCAAGTTTTAGAAAGCTCTGATTTGTAGTTTTCTGTGAAAAACTTGAGGAAGATTTCAGGAGAGAGGGACACATTGACAAAGTAAAACCAGTGTACTCCCCTCCTTTACAGTGGGGATACAATAAAGAAATAATAAACCTAAATTGGAGAAAACACAAACTCACTTGAAAACTAACAAATGAAATTCTAAAGTGGCTATAATATGTCCTACACTATTTCTACCTAGCTCATACAAAATTTGAAGGATAAGTCTAGGACTTATGTATATTCACCTATTAGGAGTGCACAAATGAAACTACGTACAGCTTCACTAGCAAAGTGATATAACAAACAAAGAGTAATAGAAAAGATATATATTTTTATTATTAACAAACAAGCGAGTTGAGAGAGCAGCAGCAATAAGCCATTTCGTGTTTTATTATTCCTTTGGCACAAATAAATAAATATTACAATGTATGAGGTAGTGTGCATCATTCTCTACTTTGTAGAACTTCTGTTGATGAACACAAAATAAGATATTTTTTTCAAAATTTGCACTAAGGCACTGACTTAGGTCTATAAAATGTTCAACATTTCTTTGACCGAAAGAAAACTAAACTAGTTAATCGTTATAGTCTGATATGTTTTGTGTTCCGACGATGGGGTCCCCATCTTTGGCAGGGGTGCTTATTATTCTCATTGTATTTGTATATCCGCTGCCACATTTCCAGCCAGTAACGATAACTATAGGGTCTCCAGTCTTGATAAACTTCCTCACTCTGCCTACGGAGAGTCCCTTGTAGATCCTTTTATCCATATCCTCAGCCCAACCACCTGCTGTCTTAGGTTCTGTGTACAAATAAAGCAAACACAAGCACATTGAAGCATGCAGGGTGAAGGTTATAAAAGGAACCAATGTGAAACTCGTTGTTTTTGTGTTTTTTTTTTTTTATACAAGATGAATAAAAATTTAGAAAACATTTTTAAAGAGGGAGAAAGTTTGCAATTTGCAAAAGAATTATGATAGAGTAAATTTTCAAGTTTGTTGACTAAAACATTGTAAATGACAGATGTCAAATGTTAGCTAATGAAAGGCAGCAATTTGGTATTTTCTTTTTACCGAAAAATGCATTGCTGAAAATCATAAATAAACTTTGTTTTCATTAATGAAGAAAATTACGCCAATATTGATTGCCAATTTTTAAATGCATTTAATTCAAAGAAGAAAGAAAACATTATCGGTACATTGATTGATGTTTTCATATAAGGCAAGATCCTTGTTTGAAATATTTACAAAGACTAAAATTTGTGTTACTATTCAACTTGGCAAATATGGCCCAAAAAAATTGTCAATAAAAATTAACTGGTTTACAAAATAAGTTTCACATTGGTTACAATGTCATTACTACAGCTAGATCATATCTGATTTAAGCATTTATAAAGTAAAAAAGCATGCTATAGCCAAGCTATGTGTTAAAGCTATATACATCCATATATGTGTGCATACCTGCCAACTGTCACTATTTGCGGGGGATTTCCCCCATGGAGGCTCCTAAATGGAAATTTTGAAAGAGCAATTTTGTCAACAATGTTAAACAAAACAATTACTCTAACAATGGCTATAGGCTTGTTAAAGTATGAAGAAGCCAAAAAACAGCATTAAAATATATTTGAAGGCCCCTTGAAGGTTTAGTGAGACTATGCTAGCCATCTGGCACATAAATCCCCCATGGGCATTTTGAAAAGTTGGCAGGTATCTGTGTGAGAACATTGTTATGCAGTCATCAAACTTTACTCACTAACCTAAGGACTGTTATTGAATCAGGGATTTATGCTTAACACCATAAAGCTTGTCTCCAACAAAGATTTACTATTGACAGTCAGTGTTATGTAAATGTTTGATGACTACTGCAGTGCTAATTGTACCCTTCACATGCAACATGCAAAGGTCAAAATAGAAGCTACTTTTGTGATCAGAATTTAAATTTAATTTACTAACATTGGAATCATTAATGTTGGTTAATGCCAATTTTTGTGAAATGATGCAAAATTGCATTTTTGTTGATACAAATGTAATTGGTTTCATGATTTTCAGAAGTCAGATGTGGGGCATTCCAATATTTATTTTCAAATTTCCCGATTAAATGCAACATCTATAACTGTAAGTGCATTCCATAAAAATGTTACAAAAATGAATAAAAAAATCAAACCAAAAGCTTGTTTAGCTTGTAATTTACAGATAAAAATTCTAAAACATCTAAATAAATGCAAACTCTGCAAAAGGTGAAATTTTGTTATCTAAAAGCATTACTAACATCCTACATCAACACAAGCTTTGTTCATACTAATATAAGATTTCGTTTTTTATCTTACCTGTCTCTAAAGGATCACCTGACATGATATCACTTACCGTTATAATGTATAGGGAACACTCCTCTCCACAGATGACCCTGTCGTGCTGTCTGGGCATTTCTTGTAATGGCAAGTATAGGACAACGTGGACGATAGGCAGATATCAAGTGAGCAGATCTACAATATAATTACCTCCCTTTATAAAATTTCACTACTATGACAACTTTCATGTTTACAGACCCAATTATATTAAATTTTTTCCCAATAATTTTAGACAAACATCCAAAAGTTATAATTAACAAAAATTTCTAATAATTCAAACTATTAGTTTGTAATAATTATTCAAATTGCAAAGGATTATTTGTCTCTACATGTCTTCCTTGTTTCTACACTTGTCCCTATATATATATAAATAAGATATGGTATGATTGCCTATGAGACAACTCTCTACAAGACACAAAAATGACACAGAAATTAACAGCTTTAGATCACTGTATGGCATTCAACAATGAGCAAAGCCCACAACATTAGTCAACTATAAAAGGCCCCCAAAATGACAAATGTAAAACAATTCAAACAATTCTATGATTTTTTATGTCAAGAACCTTGTCAATGGTCATCTTTAGTTATATCTTAAATTTTTCTAAGACAATATAGAAAAACAGTTCAAATATCTAGAATTCTACACCTTTTGGTCTCAGGTGGAGAGTTGTCTCATTTAGCTATCATACCACATCTTCTTATTTTTATAATAAATTGTGGTCTCAGGTGGAGAGTTGTCTCATTTAGCTATCATACCACATCTTTTTATTTTTATAATAAATTGATAACACCAACCTTCCAGAAGTTGTAATGACAATAATAGCAGCAGCCATACATTTAAATGAAGCTTCTACAGCAGCTATAGCCACAGTGTGTGTAGGTTCTGTTGGTGTAGGGGTGTGTTTCCTCAACTCCTCAAACAACTGGGTGTGAAATACTGCTGATTCAGCCTCTCTGCAAATCTATAATGAAAACATGGTTTTAAATTCTGTAATGATACACAGGGAAATTTCATGTGAATATCACCTCAAATGAGCTAAAAGTGAAAATCATGAGAATTGATTTCATGGGTCATAGTTTCACGTGAATCTCGACTAATTTTTTTTTCTGTAACTTCATGCAAGATACATGTGAATAATTTTGTTTATGTTTAATTTTATCACATGAAATTTATTAGAGCGAAATTTGCTTGTGTATAATTGCACATATCCACTGCATATGAACTCTGGAAGATAGTTGATGCATTGGCTATCATACTGTATCTCCTTATCTTTATGTGTAAACAAAATTCTTTAAAGGAAAAAAACTCATTTGTAAACTGCTTGTATTAGTTTCTAAACGTTTTTTACAGAATAATGGTTTGTCATTTACTGGATTTGGCCATCAAAGTTCAACATGATATACTTAGGAAATCAACAAAACCCTCCTGTTGATGACTGTAGAATTGGCATTAAAACTTATATCAAGTACAAGATAAAACCACAATTAAGATGGATCAATTCAATGACTTTTACCTTGTGCATTATTTTGACTGCTTCTAATGGATAATCTCCCTTTGCAGTCTCCCCTGACAACATGACACAATCAGCTCCATCTAGGACAGCATTGGCTACATCACTCGTCTCTGCTCTGGTTGGACGAGGTTTCTTAACCATACTTTCTAACATCTGAAAAATATATACACATGGGTAATATAAAATAACATTTCACTGTTTACAATAATTTTTTGTGGACTCCTATATGTTAAATGAAATAAGAGACCTGATATTTGAAATAAACAAGAATGTGTCCCCAGTACACGAATGCCCCACTCGCACTATCATTTTCTATGTTCAGTGGACCGTGAAATTGGGGTAAACCCTCTTATTTGACATTAAAAATTAAAAAGATCATATCATAGGGAACATGTATACTAAGTTTGAAGTCGATTGGACTTCAACTTCATCAAAAACTACCTTGACCAAAAACTTTAACCTGAAGCGGGACAGACGGACGAACGGACGAACGAACGAACGAACAGACGGACGGACGCACAGACCAGAAAACATAATGCCCCTCTACTATCGTAGGTGGGGCATAAAAATGTACTGACAGATTTTATAAAACCTGCTATGAAGGTGATATACAATATCAGGTTTCAAGTATTAATAGTCATACACTGTAGACCATGTTCACCAGTTATTGCTACTACAAACATACAACATTTTAAGTTTTCCCACTGAACTGTAGCCCATAGAAACAGTTTTCCCACTGAACTGTAGCCCATAGAAACAGTTTTCCCACTGAACTGTAGCCCATAGAAACAGTTTTCCCACTGAACTGTAGCCCATAGAAACAAGTTTTCCCACTGAACTGTAGCCCATAGAAACAGTTTTCCCACTGAACTGTAGCCCATAGAAACAGTTTTCCCACTGAACTGTAGCCCATAGAAACAAGTTTTCCCACTGAACTGTAGCCCATAGAAACAGTTTTTCCACTGAACTGTAGCCCATAGAAACAGTTTTCCCACTGAACTGTAGCCCATAGAAACAGTTTTCCCACTGAACTGTAGCCCATAGAAACAGTTTTTCAAGACAGTCATTTACTAAAGATTTAAATTCACCGCAACAAAAAACCAGTCATTATTTTTTTCATTGCCTCAGTTGGAACAAAAACTTGATGAAACAAACCTTAGCTCAATTAAAATGCACATACTGTACAGTGATAGTCTGTCAGAAAGATTCTAATGGTTTCCTTTTTATCAGTGGAACAACAAATTTCCTTTACAATGGCTCTCTGAACCTTAGACTAGAGGATATAATGTTTATTTCTGTATGAAACACTGTTATACAGGAAAATATGCATGTTGATAACAGAAGAAGGTACCCAAACAGTATTTTAGGTATTTTCCAATAATATTCATTTTCACCTGGAGAAGTTATATTCAGTGCACTAAACCAGAATTTAATTTCATAATGTATATTCCTGTATGAACACAGTTATTCAGGTAAATATGCCTGTGTATTATCTGAGTGTTACATATAAGTGACAGTTATACAGATATATTTGCCTGTGTATTACATGAGTGGCACATATAACTGGTTTGCCTGTGTATTACCTGAGTGGCACATTAACTGGTTTGCCTGTGACCTGAGTGGCACATATAACTGGTTTGCCTGTGTATTACCTGAGTGGCACATTAACTGGTTTGCCTGTGACCTGAGTGGCACATTTAACTAGTTTGCCTGTGAATTACCTGAGTGGCACATATAACTGGTTTTCCAGACCGATTACATCGACCAATCATCATTTTCTGTGCTAAGAATACTTTTTCTGGTGGGATTTCTATTCCCAAATCTCCTCTGGCAACCATAATACCATCTACTGCATCTAATATCTCATCAAATCTGAAATATAAAGCAATAATACTGTTATAGGGCTATATTTCATATGTATAAATAGTGTTTTTTTGGATGGTTTTACAAATGTCTTTTTTTGGGCCCTTTATAGTTTGCTGTTCCGTGTGAGCCAAGACCCCATGTTGAAGATCATACTTTGACCTATAATGGTTTACTTTTACAAATTTTGACATGGATGGAGAGTTGTCTCATTGGCATTCATACCACATCTCTTTATTTTTAAAAGCCTACTAACAGACTGTAAATTTCGTTCAGGTTGTTCCATAAAAAAATACATGCCTTTTATATTTGTTTTCCTGAAATTTTATTGTTATAAATAAGGCAGCAAGTTCTCTCTTTTAAATTGTTTCACATACTGTTGATTTGTTGTATCATACAAACTGTTTCATTCATAGTGGCACAGTGCAAATCAATGGAAAGTCTGTATTATTTCAGATACAATATTTCATGATTTTAGCTGATTGATACCAAACAAATATGCTACTGCGGATTCATTTATTTTTTCGTGGGTATCAGTTTTGTGGATGGAGGAAAACTTGCATTTTCAAGGATATTTGAAATCTTGGTTTGATAACGTCTACTTGTAAAACCTATAGAAAAATTTGTTATTAGTTGAACATATCAGTGAAACCAATGAAAAATTGGTATCCAACGAATAATATGAATACAGTATGATATACTTCATAAGAAATGTCTAGTTTACTAACTGAAGGACTAATGAGAACAAATTACTTCATCTATACATAAACTTTTAAAGCTTACGTTTTCATATGGGTTTTGTTCGTTTTTTTAATGAAATGACATATAACTTGTTTCTCTTCATTTTTTCCTATGATGAATAATTGTCTCATTTCCCATCATGCAAGAGGTTTATACTTTTGTATCAGTTTGTAACCACTTCATGGCTCTTCATTTGAGCAAAAAGCAATGGAGAGTCACTTTTTACCTTCCATTACTTTTGTTTAAGCAATAATCTAGACTTACTTTGCCACTCCTTCATGGTTTTCTATTTTAGCAATGATTTTGATATGTCTTCCCTTGTCTCCCAGAAGATCACGGATTTCTTTGATATGAGATGCACTTCTTATAAATGAAGCAAATACCATGTCTACCTGTAAAAACAAGCAAAAATATAACTTGTTTTTTTTTGTGCTGAGGCAGAGTAAATCAACTATCAACTAATCTATGTAACAATTATATGACGTTCTTCTTTATCTTTGGGTACAAAGCCATGTTCTTATTCGAATAGAACATGGGCTGCACGTGATTGTCGTCACAATTGAAATTGCAACGTCAGATGAATTTTGAACAACGCCAGAGATCAAAATGGACACTTTTGTTGGTGTTGCTTGCTAGGAAATTAAATAAAATAATTCTAAAAGTAAGTTTAAATGTTTCTGTTCTTTTTTTTTATTGAAAAATCAATTTGGTGACATTTCGAGCGTCTATTATAGGTCCGCTTTGAAGTTCAAAATATTCCTATTAGAATCGAAATAATCCTATCATGCCATGCTCTATGCTCATTTTAACATGGGTAGGCAATATATTTGTAAACATTTAATACCTGGCTAACGCTCAGTATTAAGATATTAACAAATATAATGCCTACCCATGTTAAAATGAGCATAGAGCATGGCATGAAAGAATTATTTCTTAAATAATCAATTTCTTTTTTTCTTGCATCTATTTTTAGAAATCTTTATGATGTAATACCTGAAAAAGATGCGACAAAAATTATTCATGGGACAGACAGACAGATGTTAAACAGAATACCCCCATTTTTTTAAAGCAGGGTTCTAGTTATTTACAGCTTAGAGGCTAAATATCTTAATGTGGTCCCTACTATAAACCATGTTTCTATGTTATGATATGTTATGAGTAACGATATTAGTGACCAAGTAGTCTTAAGTTGTTCATCAACAGTTCAAAATCACTAGCTTGTCAACACTATGGTTGTGAGTTGTGAGGATCAAGAAACGATCTACACATATATATTGATGTATAAATTTTGTACAACACTAACCCCCTGGTCCACACCAAACTGAAGATCCTTTTTGTCTTTATCAGAAACAGCAGGTAAATCTACAGGTGTTCCAGGTAAATTACATCCTTTCTTACTGCCAAGGTCACCACCATTCTCTATATCACATAGCAACCAGTCAGCACCTGAAATAACAAACATGAACTAGGTCAACTAATCAAAAGTTTCAAAGTCAGTAGACCATGAGTTGTTGATGACTTATATGTTAAAGTCTAGACCATGACTTGTTGATGGCTTATATGTTAAAGTCAGTAGACCATGACTTGTTGATGACTTATATGTTAAAGTCAGTAGACCGTGACTTGTTGATGACTTATATGTTAAAGTCAGTAGACCGTGACTTGTTGATGACTTATATGTTAAAGTCAGTAGACCATGACTTGTTGATGACTTATATGTTAAAGTCAGTAGACCATGACTTGTTGATGACTTATATGTTAAAGTCAGTAGACCATGACTTGTTGATGACTTATATGTTAAAGTCAGTAGACCATGACTTGTTGATGACTTATATGTTAAAGTCAGTAGACCATGACTTGTTGATGACTTATATGTTAAAGTCAGTAGACCATGACTTGTTGATGACTTATATGTTAAAGTCAGTAGACCATGACTTGTTGATGACTTATATGTTAAAGTCAGTAGACCATGACTTGTTGATGACTTATATGTTAAAGTCAGTAGACCATGACTTGTTGATGACTTATATGTTAAAGTCAGTAGACCATGACTTGTTGATGACTTATATGTTGAAGTCAGTAGACAGTGACTTGTTGATGACTTATATGTTGAAGTCAGTAGACCGTGACTTGTTGATGACTCGTATGTTAAAGTCAGTAGACCGTGACTTGTTGATGACTTATATGTTAAAGAAATAAAGTAAGTAAGAAAGACCCTTACTGAGAGCTGGACCAAATAATCCTTATAGAAATGAGAAGTACCTATACTTATGAATCTACATACCAAATATCATTGGGAGCTTTGTTCTTTCAATTCTAATGTTGTGTAAAGGATGAACTTAGGCGAGGTTTTTGAATTTGTGTCATATGTTCAGACTCTTTTGTGTTTTTCCATATAATACAATGTAAAATATTTTGCCCCATAACACCCATTTTTTTTTTTTACATATTAGACTTAATAGCTCATGAAAGGTCATTTACCAAAATTTTATAGGATTCTTGATTTTCTTTCTTCTGTTTTGAGACGCAAATAATACCCAATGCAAATGTAAGTTAAAAGTCTGAGTCAGCCTTTTCCCGCCATATTTTAAATTTCGAATATATCTCGAAAAGGAGGTCCATGACCTATCAATAATTTTACCTTATCTTTATCTTCTTGATGCTCTACCAGCTTATAGTATCAATTTTAATTTCTTAATTTCTTAATTTTTACCTAACTTCACCGAAGTACATCCTTAAGTTATATGAATATTGGTTGAAGCTTATTTGATTTATTGTACGAAGTGTTAACAGACAGACAGACATTGGTATACATAACATATCATGTTTTCAACGGTTGTACCTACCTTTCTCTTTAACCACAACAGATATAAGACCATCATCTATGAAGATACGACCTCCGACCTCCATAACCTTGGTGATATTTTTGTAATCAACATACAGGAGATCAACGCTACATTTTTCATAAAACTTTTCATCTGTTGTCAATTTAATCTGGTTCCCTGTTTTTAAAGTAACCTCAGCACTGGCTCCCTGTAAATAAAAAAAATCCTTTATTCACCATGAAGATTTCTTTAAAGAAAAGAGAAATACATGAAATAGTAAACATAAAATGGCTCACTATACTGTAAACCAACTAATTTTCAAGACTTTTAGGAAAAGAAAAAGTAAATTAAATAGGAATGTCGAGAAAATCTAAAACTTGGATCCTTTCTCGTCTTAATTAGATCAAGTAAATTTGAAAATTGCAAATTAAATCACTAGAATTGGGCTAGAAAGGGATGTAGACGTTAAAAATAGTATCAATGAAAAAAATATGTTATGCCCTGTTTTCATAATTTAATAGTTTAACTAGGAGAATGAATAAAAACTTACACAATAATATAAACAAGAAGTAAAATGGAGGTTTTTGAACAAAACTTATAACAATATTTTACCCCTTCTAGTAATCCTGTTCTGATTTCTGGACCTTTGGTATCCAGGGCAATGGCTACTGGTCTGGGATGACTGAACTTACTAACAGCCTCTCTGATGTTCTTGATTGTCTGACCGTGATACTGAAACATAAAACAAACATTATATTACGGGGTCACAAACACATCAAGTATGTATGTGTTGTTCATATATTTTAACATTTTTTTCTTTTAATAAGTAAAGTATTGGTTAAGGTTCTTCAGAAACTAAAATCTGTCTTAAACAGTGGTTAAAATAGCATGTTCTGTGCAGGTGTTTTATGTTGTTTTTTTTTAGTTTGATGACATAAGGGCTGTTCCAGAAAAAACACATGATTTTTCTTTGGATAGTTTCCCTTTTAGTCACTATGTGGCTTTTTATAGCCAGCTGTAGAATATATGGTTTGTGCACTGTCTCTCTGTGTCATTTGGTATTTTAGAGATAGTTGTCTCACTGGCAATTATATCACATCTTATTTTTATATTACATGTATTTAACGACCATGTGAAGTTCTTTCATCTGAAACAAAATTCATTTAGTCCTTAATATAAAGCAGTTGTCTATCCTATACAGTGGAAGATGCTGTGAATTTGAGGTAAAGAGTCCATTGGACATGGTAACCTACCTCGTATGTTCCATGTGAGAAGTTAAGACGAGCTACATTCTGAAGTAAAGAGTCCATTGGACATGGTAACCTACCTCGTACGTTCCATGTGAGAAGTTAAGACGAGCTACATTCTGAAGTAAAGAGTCCATTGGACATGGTAACCTACCTCGTACGTTCCATGTGAGAAGTTAAGACGAGCTACATTCTGAAGTAAAGAGTCCATTGGACATGGTAACCTACCTCATACATTCCATGTGAGAAGTTAAGACGAGCTACATTCTGAAGTAAAGAGTCCATTGGACATGGTAACCTACCTCATACGTTCCATGTGAGAAGTTAAGACAAGCTACATTCTGAAGTAAAGAGTCCATTGGACATGGTAACCTACCTCATACGTTCCATGTGAGAAGTTAAGACGAGCTACATTCTGAAGTAAAGAGTCCATTGGACATGGTAACCTACCTCATATGTTCCATGTGAGAAGTTGAGACGAGCTACATTCTGAAGTAAAGAGTCCATTGGACATGGTAACCTACCTCGTATGTTCCATGTGAGAAGTAAAGAGTCCATTGGACATGGTAACCTACCTCGTACGTTCCATGTGAGAAGTAAAGAGTCCATTGGACATGGTAACCTACCTCGTATGTTCCATGTGAGAAGTTAAGACGAGCTACATTCTGAAGTAAAGAGTCCATTGGACATGGTAACCTACCTCATACGTTCCATGTGAGAAGTTAAGACGAGCTACATTCTGAAGTAAAGAGTCCATTGGACATGGTAACCTACCTCATATGTTCCATGTGAGAAGTTGAGACGAGCTACATTCTGAAGTAAAGAGTCCATTGGACATGGTAACCTACCTCGTATGTTCCATGTGAGAAGTAAAGAGTCCATTGGACATGGTAACCTACCTCGTACGTTCCATGTGAGAAGTAAAGAGTCCATTGGACATGGTAACCTACCTCGTATGTTCCATGTGAGAAGTTAAGACGAGCTACATTCTGAAGTAAAGAGTCCATTGGACATGGTAACCTACCTCGTACGTTCCATGTGAGAAGTTAAGACGAGCTACATTCTGAAGTAAAGAGTCCATTGGACATGGTAACCTACCTCGTACGTTCCATGTGAGAAGTTAAGACGAGCTACATTCTGAAGTAAAGAGTCCATTGGACATGGTAACCTACCTCGTACGTTCCATGTGAGAAGTTGAGACGAGCTGCATTCTGAAGTAAAGAGTCCATTGGACATGGTAACCTACCTCGTACGTTCCATGTGAGAAGTTGAGACGAGCTACATTCTGAAGTAAAGAGTCCATTGGACATGGTAACCTACCTCGTACGTTCCATGTGAGAAGTTGAGACGAGCTACATTCTGAAGTAAAGAGTCCATTGGACATGGTAACCTACCTCGTACGTTCCATGTGAGAAGTTAAGACGAGCTACATTCTGAAGTAAAGAGTCCATTGGACATGGTAACCTACCTCGTACGTTCCATGTGAGAAGTTAAGACGAGCTACATTCTGAAGTAAAGAGTCCATTGGACATGGTAACCTACCTCGTACGTTCCATGTGAGAAGTTGAGACGAGCTACATTTTGAAGTAAAGAGTCCATTGGACATGGTAACCTACCTCGTACGTTCCATGTGAGAAGTTGAGACGAGCTACATTCTGAAGTAAAGAGTCCATTGGACATGGTAACCTACCTCGTACGTTCCATGTGAGAAGTTGAGACGAGCTACATTCTGAAGTAAAAGGTCCATTGGACATGGTAACCTACCTCGTACGTTCCATGTGAGAAGTTGAGACGAGCTACATTCTGAAGTAAAGAGTCCATTGGACATGGTAACCTACCTCGTACGTTCCATGTGAGAAGTTAAGACGAGCTACATTCTGAAGTAAAGAGTCCATTGGACATGGTAACCTACATCGTACGTTCCATGTGAGAAGTTGAGACGAGCTACATTCTGAAGTAAAGAGTCCATTGGACATGGTAACCTACATCGTACGTTCCATGTGAGAAGTTGAGACGAGCTACATTCTGAAGTAAAGAGTCCATTGGACATGGTAACCTACCTCGTACGTTCCATGTGAGAAGTTAAGACGAGCTACATTCATTCCCTCTATCATCATCTTCTGTAGAGTAGGAACTGCCACACAAGCTGGACCTGTAAATTATCAAAAATTCTATTGATTATAGAATCTCTATTCATAAAATAAAATTACAATCTTTATTGATAGAAACCCTTGTTCATGTCGTTAAATCTCTAGAACAGCCCTTATCACTTTTGGTTGAATGTTTATAAAAGTTCACAATATTGTGAAAAGTACTGGTGAATACTTTAGGTCAGTGCCATGTTTGTTTGTTACAAATTAGCCAATGGTTAAGATAATGTTTACACCTTTTGTTGACTGTTTGTTGTCTTAAAGAAGCTATTTAAACAGTAACTAAAAAGAATGTGTCCATAGCACACAGATGCCCCACTCGCACTATCATTTTACATGTTCAGTGGACCGTGAAATTGGGGTCAATACTTTAATTTGGCATTAAAATTAGAAAGATCATACCATGGGAAACATGTGTACTAAGTTTCAAGTTGATTGGACTTCAACTTCATCAAAAACTACCTTGACCAAAAACTTTACACATGTGCTCCAAGTGAGATCTAGCATAGGTTTACCTACCTATGGTACAAATGATGCCACTCATGTTTACCTCATGTGGCTCAGAATCGATGTTCAGTTTACACATGTGGTCCAAGTGAGATCTAGCATAGGTTTACCTACCTATGGTACAAATGATGCCACTCATTCTGACCTCATGTGGCTCTGAGTCAATGTCCAGTTTACATATGTGCTCCAAGTGTGATCTGGCATAGGCCGCCTGTAGTTGTTGCGCCTGCCTGTAATAGGCCCCTTCCTGCTCCATTGTGTCCAAATCAAACTACAAATAAGCAACGGTCACAAAATGTTACTTGACGGATTAAAATAAATGTCATTTGTTAGATTTCTGTAGTATTATATAATACTTGTATATCAATATAAAAAGTCATTACTTATTCATTTGCAGATTAAATTAAATGATCAATGTTGAGGAAATGTTTTTAAAGTTGAAACGGTAAAACCTATTCCAATTCAGAAATTATCACATTCTTTATCAAATAAAATTGTAAACTACTTTTAATATAAAATGACTTAAATGTTCCTGCCCCCTCCACCAATTATTCTCAGTAGGATGAAAATCTCCTTCAATTCTAAATAACTATTAACAACAAGCTAAAATCAACCTAAAATTCCAAGAGTTGTTTCACAGTAATTAGGTCAGGTTTTCTCTGAAAACATATAATGGGACTAATTTTAGGATATATACCTATTTCTGAATAGACTTTGGATTTCCAGATCACTGGCTACATTTTCTGACCAGAATTAAATTTAAAGAATACAAGCATTTTTAGGAGAAAATAGTGGGTAAAATCTGGTTTTATATCTAGCTCAACCTCCCTCTTGTATGACAGTTGTTTTATACCGTATATAGTTCTGTTAAATTCATAAAATTGGATGAGCAACCTGACAGACATAATTAGGTTACTGTGACGAACTTAGAACTCGCGCTACCCATTTCCCAAAAAAGAAGACAAACCTTAGATGTTATGTCCTGCAGATCCAAACCAGAATAACCCTATTAAAATTATTTTAATACATAACATGTATATAAACATGTTTTGCATTTATAGTCTAAATTAGCACAGGTATATCAAAATAGTTCCCGTCAATAAACATTGTTATGAACTGTGAACATTTCTCATTTGATTTGTTTTACATTTGTCACAGTTACAGTCCAATCATTTTGTAAAATTTGGCTGTAAATCTGTTCCAGAATTTATATACACCCCCCAAAAAAAACCTGGACTTTCAAAATTATGTTTATTTTTTTATCAATTTTGAAGGGTTGTGTGCAAGTTTTAAGTAAGTTCAAGTCTCTGAGGATAGAGGCCCCTCAAAAGAGGTTCCACTGAATTACTATAGATCCATGTATGTATCATCTTTTATCTTTTTAGAAATTATGTAGGTTTAACCTGTTGCTTTATCTATGAACCATAACATAACTTAGACATGAATAGCTGTGTTACCTTCGTTTGACCAACTATATCCTGTTTCCATTTAAGGTCAAAACCAGACCATATATATCTATTTTTAGCATGACAGTTGATCTAAATCAACTTTATTTAAGTATTTCAATTAAGATCTGTTTAGATAAATTATAAACACAGATATAAAGTTTTTAAATAGAACACTACAATGTCACATAATGTGTTTTAATGTGTCAAGTCTATTAATAAGTCAGTGTAAGGGTAAATTATCTGAATTGGTGGTATCTATTATGCTCAGTTATCTTTGACTTAACTTTCATAGCTATGGAGAAATGGTATATAACAGATTCTAATTATAAGGTAAACCAGATGTAATGTGAGCTATAGATGCAATTGACAAAATTTGAGCAACAGTCATACCCCTTTTGATCCCATGTTAGAGGTCAATGTAAAAAAATTCCTTATTAAATCAGCCAAAATCACTTTTAAACTATCTATTACTCAGTGATCAAACCTTATACATATTAAGACTGTACAACTTGTAGTTGCTTACAAAAATGTTACATTAATTTGATATATATATACATGTATATGTATATGTGCATGACAAATTTTAAAATTACAAGTTTTCGACAAAGAAGAAGTAGAACGTCCAAAGAACTGAAAATGTGTCACATTGTATGGTGTATAAATAACATGTTAAAGCTTGGAGTCACATATCAAAAAGCAAATTGACTTGTAAGTTGTAGCTAGGGAAAATGAAACAGACATGTGTTGTGGACAGACAGAGGGTAGCCAGAATAGCCCTCCTCAGTAATGAGGATTATTGATAATGATCCTTTCAATAGCAGATTTCTTCATAGGCGCCCTACACCAGGTTTCCTGTTTTATCAAAATCATGCTTTTAATGTAATTGTACCTGAGTAAATAGTTTTTTCTGATATCGCATAGATGTTCATTTTTCCTTGCTTATTTTCAGTACTTAACATAATATTTGAAAAGCTAAATATTTGTCTACAGAATTGCAAATTTTGAAGATACAATTAACTTACTGTGGATTCATACAGTCTACACTAAAATCTTTTCTAACTAACAATCCTAAAACCAATATTCCGACACTTATGAAAAACTTTTGAAAATACTTACTTGTCAGAATAAAATTTAACTATATATTTGAGGTTCCCCTTTATCCACAGAAATCCATAAATAATGAATCCACAGTATATCATATGTCAGAAGCGACAGCTTTATAAATATTTGAAATAGGCAGAAAATATAAATAAAATACTTGAATCAAGAGTTTAAAGTATATACTATTTTGGCATGAAATATATATATGTTTAAATATAACAAAAATGCAATATCAGCTTAAGAAACATATCATTAAAGACCTCGCGTGCTATCTTACTGTGTCCAATGGTATCTGTAAACAACAATCACATCCTTAAAATCATTAAATATTCTATGGCTCATAATAAACAAATCCTGAAAGCCATACAAATCCTTAAAATCATAACATATTCTATATAGCTCATAAAAAACAAATCCTGAAAATCATAACATATTCTATAGCTCAAAATAAACAAATCCTGAAAGTCATAATACTTCCTCTGGATCACATTTAACCTTGAAATCCTGAACTTTATAATATATATATATATATAAATTCAGTCACTTATTTATCATGAAATATTTATATGATGCTAACTGATAAATAAAAGTTATAAAGCTGTGATAGAAGAGTTGTCAAGTAGAGAAAAGATTGGGGAATAACATTTATTCTAAGGATACTTGTTTCATGGTTAAACCTAAGTCTGCTGTTAGCCACTAGTAACATGTACCATACTAGTAAAGATTTATGCATACTAGTAACATGTAATTATTTGCTTAACTTTGTTTAAACACATGTATAAGACATCAGGCTGACATTATAGAGGAAATTATCTAAACAAACTTTTAAAATGTCAAAGGTGCATGTAAAGGTTTGCTATTTGTTACAAATTTCCTGTCTGAAGTTTAAATGAATTATGAAAGTTCTATAATGCAAAAAGTGTAACCCATAATTATATAATAACCAATTATAAAGCAGGCTCTGAAACAATTAAATTTTAAATTAAAGAGAAGATAAATATTGAAATGCCACAGTATTGAAATCAATATGTAAAATCATCATTACCTTCTTTAAAACACCATTTTAAATCTCCAATAGTTTTTTAAGTATGAGTAATGATAAAATTGAATGTCACAGGAATATATATATTGCATGGGCTGATCTTATCCTTCAATTATGTAAATAGGTACATGTACACCTACCTGTCAGTCATTACGTACACCTTTGTTCTTTCCCACAAGAACAGGTACTTTGTCATTTTTTCAAATTTTTGGTAATTTGCCATTTTAGGGGCGAAATTGTAAATTTAATGATAAAATTGAGGGACACATTTTTATGTTATGCAATATTTTAAGTAGAATCTGTGAACATTTTCTCACTGGACAATTCCTAAGATTCAGAACATTCTTTACCTCAAGTACAGATACTTTGTCATTTTTGGTAATTTGCCATTTTAGGGGCAAATTGTAAATTTAATGATAAAATAAAGGGTAAAATTTGTTGTGTTATGTAATATTTAAAGCTGAATCTGTGAAAATCGTGACAATTCCTAATATTCTGAACATTCTTTACCTCAAGTACATTTTTGGTGATTTGCCATTTTAGGGGCAAAATTGTAAATGATAGAATAAAGGATACTATTTGTTGTGTATAAATGTAATATTTTAAGTTGAATCTGTGAACATTTTCTCATTGGACAATTTATAAGAACCTGAACATGTCAAAGTTCTGCTAAATTCAAAAGAAAGTAATCTTGTTTAATCTTATTTGTCTGAAAAATATCAAATATAAAGAGATATGGAGACAACTAACCACCAGAAATCAATTAAAAAAGATATATAAGTAATTATAGTTCAGTAAAAGTCAGATATATAACCTAAAAGAAATTACCCCCCCCCCCCCCCCACTTTTTTGTAATATTTGTTTTGGCTTTTTAGACTTATAAAGAATTTTTGTTTTCAAAAAAAATGCCTGAACTGCAGAGAAATAAAGCTGTAAATCTAACTTGAAAATTGAAGCATGTCCCATTTAAATGCAAATAAATCTTCAATATATATCAATCACATGCTATAGAAAATGGTATTTGTTCAGTTGAATATCCAGTGATTACAAGGTCAGAGGATCAAATCAGGAATGTCTTATGTTAAAATAAAATGATACACACTTTTAAATAATGCGCATATTCATTTTTCTTTGAGTGAAGGGCAAAATGAAAACTTAAATTAATGTAGAAATTGAAAAAAATGCAACTTCATCATTGTTCATTTGGCATAAATTTGTAAATTATTATGACTACAGTATCATTCTAACAGACATCCCACATAACAATATCAACTAAGGGAATCTGAGAATCAGTGATAAAATGTAGCAAGGTTAAAAAATTATGTCCACAATAAAAGGTTATTAAGCTGTTCTCACCCACAGTCGATCTGAAGCCTTCATATTACATAGAAAAATTCACTTACCCCTGTGTGACAGACAATATCGGTAGTGAGGTCATTCTATATATACCACGACTATGAACTAACAGTATGTTTATGTGACCAGTTAATTAGTATATACACATTGCACTGTTAGCATGTTCTCTAGTGATTTTGATTAACTACTTATTGTGCTTCCCTCCCCCATGATCTAGAGTTATAAGTCAGGCACTTATTATTAGCTGGATATAAATATAAAATGTGACTTGAAAGTTGGTTTTTGCACCTTATCCAACAACAGATAGGAATTTTTCCGGAGCACATTTTTTTTTAATGTAAGGAACTGATGCACATCACAATCTAAAGGAGCTCCTCACAAATAGTAAGTAAATTCCTTTATAAGGTTTGGCCACAAATTAAATTGTTTCTTTTATTTGGAGTTCCAGTATGCCCTATGATAGACTTCAATAAAAAGCAATACTAATGATATGTCCAGTCACCAACCCAACACCATGTCCATAACAACAAACAAAGCATGCATCTAGTAACAGGATAGGCGGATTTAGGGGCGGCTGGGGGCCCAGGCCCCCCTTTTGTGGGAAAAATTTGGTTGATTATATAGGCAATCCCTGAAGCATGACTGGAGTGCCCCCCCCCCCCCCCTATTAGGTCAGTCAGCTGACCCCCCTTTGAAAAGTTCTGGATCCACAACTGTACAAGTCAACAAATACTCCTCAATGTTAAACACAGATATGCACATGATGTAAGTTTATTTGATATTAGTAGCAAGGTTTCTTTTCCTATAAAATAAGGAGATGTACCATGATGCCAATGAGACAACTGTAGTATGTATACACCAAAGTTTATATGAAGTGGATGTAAGCAATTCTACGACCTAGCTCATCTAAATTTCAAAATGCCATAAAATCAATCAGAAATATATTGAGTGCCCTTGGTATTCATATAATGTACTTACTGTCTTTTTGGTCGGTTTAATATCCTTAACTGGACTAATTTGAGTAGTACTTAACACATGAGTATTTTGAGTATCCTGAAGTTGAACTGAGTACAACTTAAAACTAGTATTTCTGTAATCATTTCTCTTGTGAGTACGATGACTATATGTATTGGACATGTATGTATAATGTGGTGGTATATTTTACTAGCAGTTCAATAGTAGTATTTTAAAAGCTTTAGAATTACTGAACGATACGATTTGTTAATAAGTTATTTGATCAGATTACAGTATTCTACCCTAATCAGTTTAAACTATACTGAGTACATAAAGGTAAGCAACATATATATTTATAATAATAGTTCTAAAATTTTGAATATTATCTTTTATAGTTCTTTGTCTTTTATTTTTGTTTTTGCCAATTATTAAAGAAGAAAGTGCATCTTATATTTTATATTCTTTGGTACAATGATTTAGTTATTGTTATACATATTATAAGTTTTTGAAATATGAAATTACAATTATTTGTTGCACAATTTTTTTACTCAGTATATCATGTATATTATATATACAACTACTAGTACTAGGCAGTAAAGTATGACCTCAATATATATACTATAATTCATGGAAGCTGTATATATCACTTTTAAGTGATAATTTGGTAAATATCATAAAGCAGTCAGGGAAAAAATGTGACAAAAAAAAACCTGAATTTAATGACAGGAAAGCTGATGATTATATTGACCAAAGGTAAGACGATTTCTCCCTCTTTCCTCGAAGTAAGTTTAACCAGCAGCAGTTTCATTTTAACTTACTTACATACAAGATGTTCCCATTTTCTTCCAATAATGTGCATTTAGCATCTTTAGTTAGGTTTCTTATATATATAGTCAGTAAAAAATTTAAAAAAAATCATTTTTCATTACTTTATTAAATTGCCAACTTAGCATTTATTTAAATTTTTAGTCACAATCTACAATATTTAGCCCATGTGCTCTCAACAACTTTTAAGACTTTCTGACAGCATATTGAATCGGCATATGAACTTGGTTAAGCTGTTTCATTCTTTGTTTACTTTGCGGACAGTATTGCATGAGGGTCTTGGTTTAGTCAATTCTGTCTTCTTTATTGTTATAGGTAAATAAAAAATCCATATATTTTCCCATTATTCTCAATTCTTTATAGTCAAGCTATAAAAGAAACAACTTGTATAAGGATGAATAAGTTTTTGACCTATGACGGTTGTTCTCCCTTGCAAACAACCCTTGAAGAAGGGGTGAATAATTATGTCAAATTTGTTGACATAACTGAAAGGGGTCTCATAGTTGAGATAGTCTTCCCAAAAAACTTCAAGAACAGAAAATCAGTCTTTCATTAAATTTCTTTAAATTAGTATGGTTTGTGAGGTCTCAGGAATAGATAATTAGGACAGAGCAACATGCTTATTACTACAGGGCTATTAATTATATATAAAGTAGAACTACAAAGTAGAAAATAATAAAACAACTTTCAAAATCAGTCATCTACAAAAATATTAAAGACTTAAAGATTATTGATAGTATCCATACAAGCAATTATATGTTTTAACCTTGAAGTAAATTACCAAATATTTCTAAAAAAATGTACTTCATATAAGAGAATTGCTACTTTACAAAAAGTTCTGTAAATCTAGAAAGCAAACACCAGAAATTGTGTTTGTAATTTATATCTAGTCTGTCACAGTTCTTTAATATGATTTAATATCAAATGCTACATGTAACTAAGGCTTGCCTGAAAAAAACATTGTTCTATCACAGTATAAAGAATTCAGCCCTATAAATAAAAAGATGAGCGACAGTTTGAAGTATTTAGTGATAAATGAATTTAGTATCCCTTTAAATATCTTATATTGTCTATCAGTTTTCATAATCATAATGCAATGACCTTTTCTCCATTCATCCCATTTGTAATCTATATCATGTAAGAGTTACTCCTCTTTTGCATGCATGTAAAGTTCTTTCTCTCATTTATTTAGAAACATATATATTTAAACTTACGAAATCAAATATTTGAATTTCAGGTCAATTTAACTGAATTCTAAAAATACGCCTAAATGTTTAGTAAGATGTCTCTGGGCAGGATTTAATGTTTTAAAAACCTAAAATGAAAAAAATTACTACTAAAATTTGAAGAAATTATGTTTTAAGATTGGAGACAACTCTTACAAAACATGGTGGACAATGTTGATGAATAGCTGTCTATAGTCCCTATTTCCTGTGCTGGTTGAAAAAGGGAATGCTGTGGATTCACTTCTTTTCATGGGCAATATTCAGGGTTTGAAATTAGCAGTGGCCCACTCACCAATTGGCCCCTAAAATCTGGTGTGGGCTACTGAAATTTCTGCTTTTCTTGTATAGAACTATACATTTTGTCTACAAAATTTAAGTTGTGGGTAACCCTGCCAAAATCTTAACTTCAATCCCTGAATATTTTTTTTTTGATGGAATAAGATTTGCATCATTGTTGATACTGCACGTACTGTAAAATCAGAAAATTGGTATCCAACGAAAAATAATGATTCCACTGTAAATAAGTATAAAATAAGAGAATGAACCATTGTAGCCATGTGAAGGGAGTATAATGGCAGTGTTCTAGGATGTTTATATATATTAATGGTATTAAGCAAGAAACAAACCTCTGGTGTTTTAATGGTAGGAAGATCCTGAAGAATGAAAATACAACTGTTAAATAAATACATGACACTACATTCACTGATTGCTCACTGTAAACATGGTAAAATAAAATACATAACATTGCATACACCATGTACACTGAGCAATCAGAATTCAGATTAAAAAAAACGCGGCTTGCAAGGCAAAATCATCTTTCAAATATTGTGATAATTCCATAAGAAGAGGCAGGGGATATTTGCAAAGATTTTTACAATTGACAAATGAGAGTTAAAGTCCTATTTTGACTTTCCAACATACCAATAATGACAATCAGGAAAAGTTATTTGCTAAGACAGATTAAAGCAAATGATTTTGGCAAGGTTTTGGTCATTTAAAAAAAAATCTGATTTCCAAAAATACAAATACTGTAAATTCAGAAATTATTGCATGCATTTATTATTGCAATTTTGTCATTTTCGTCATTTTAGACTAAAATGCGATTTAAATGTTTGCTATTTTTGAGAAAATTCCTATTTAACTCATATCAAATATTTCAAAAAGCAAGTTTAAATTATTGCGATTATAACCCTGTCGCAATTTTCACAATAACAAAGACATTGCAATACTTTCTGAATTTACAGTTTAGTTCATTACTATCCTATCAATAGGTTGGTTAAAAAGCCATTTCTTTCTCTACAAAATAATTCGATTGATCCTCTACTTTTTCAATAAAATAGTCTAAGCTAACATTAGACAAAAATTTGGGTAGTGGGTAGCCTAAATTTGATCAATGAAGACTAATTCATTCTATAAAGCATATAACATGTATAAATGAATATATGAATGATTTTTAAATCACAAATAATGGTCCTACAATCGATACATTATAAGACTCCTTTTAAGGTGCAGCACAATATTTATCAGAACACAACAATTTAAAGTTAAACAAAACATTCAAACCAAAACACAACAATTTAAAGTTTAACACAACATTCAGAGTGCTTTGAACACATAAAAAAAACTACATAGTACTTTGCAACACACCAATCACACTGCAGTCGTCTGACAGGGTTCTCCCCATAAATTTCCTTAACATGTAGCATCTGGTGTATAAAATAGAATTTTGATATATCCCCTTATGATTATTACAACCAGGTGCTCCGCAGGGCGCAGCTTTATACGACCGCAGAGGTCGAACCCTGAACAGTTGGGGCAAGTATGGACAAAACATTCAAGCATGATACAGCTCTGAATTTGGATTGTGATCAAATTTTTGACATTACATGGGTTTTTTTTACACAAAACAAATGCCAAGATTTTACAAATCAATTAAAGATTTCTTCTTCAAACTTTTTAAATCTAAAATTAAATAGTTGACACAGCATAGGTTTCTGACACAGAATGAATGTGGTCTAATGAACTTAAAAGGTTTTTTTTGCCTTTGAGCAAATCACTATGCTGTTGAATATTAATCCTCTCAAAAAAATGTTTGAAGAAATTTTCTTTTTATTTATGAAATCTGAAATGAGAAAAATTTAACCCCCCCCCCCTTTTTTCACATCCCCGTTTCCCTTTTTCAAAACTGATATCAATTCAAATTTCTAATGGAGTTTGCAACAATAACTACTCATTTAAATACATCATAAAATATTAAGATGTAAAAAAACTGCTTGTTATCACTGAATGGTAAAGATTATTTAAATTTATCAGTTGGTAGTAAAAAGTGTATATACATTGTATATTGTATATAACAAAGATTTAAGTTGATTCTGGACAAAGAAAGATAACTCCAATTAAAAAAAATTCTTGCTATTGCACAAATAGGATATTTCTTGCTTACTATTCTGGACAAAGAAAGATAACTCTAATTAAAAAAAAATTTGCTATTTCACAATATTGTGCAATTAGATATTTCTTGCCATTGCACAATACTGTGCAATTGAAAAGACTTGCTATTGCACAATACTTAATATAATAATTTTAGATCCTGATTTGGACCAACTTGAAAACTGGGCCCATAATCAAAAATCTAAGTACATGTTTAGATTCAGCATATCAAAGAGGCCCAAGAATTCAATTTTTGTTAAAATCAAACTTAGTTTAATTTTGGACCCTTTGGACTTTAATGTAGAATTTGAAATTTGAAAACAGGACCAAAAATGAAGAATCTACATACACAGTTAGATTTGGCATATCAAAGAACCCCAAGGATTCAATTTTTGATGAAATCAAACAAAGTTTAATTTTGGACCCTTTGGACCTTAATGTAGACCAATTTGAAAACTGGACCAAAAAAACTTCAATAATCAAGAATCTAAGTACATTTTTAGATTCAACATATCAAAGAACCCAACCGATTCATTTTTTGTCAAAATCAAACTAAGTTTAATTTTGGACCCTTTGGACCTTAATGTAGACCAATTTGAAAACGGGACCAAAAGTTGAGAATCTACATATACAGTTAGATTTGGCATATCAAAGAACCCCAATTATTCAATTTTGATGAAATCAAACAAAGTTTAATTTTGGACCCTTTGGGCCCCTTTTTCCTAAACTGTTGGGACCAAAACTCCCAAAATCAATACCAACCTTCCTTTTATGGTCATAAGCCTTGTGTTTAAATTTCATAGATTTGTATTTACTTATACTAACATTATAGTGCGAAAACCAAGAAAAATGCTTATTTGGGTCCCTTTTTGGCCCCTAATTCCTAATCTGTTGGGTCCTAAACTCCCAAAATCAATACCAACCTTCCTTTTGTGGTCATAAACATTGTGTTTAAATTTCATAGATTTCCATTTACTTAACCTAAGGTTATTGTGCAAAAACCAAGAAAAATGCTTATTTGGGCCCTTTATTGGCCCCTTATTCCTAAACTATTGAAACCAAAACTCCCAAAATCAATCCCAATCTTTCTTTTGTGGTCATAAACCTTGTGTCAAAATTTCATAGATTTCTATTAACTTAAACTAAAGTTATGGTGCGAAAACCAAGAAAATGCTTATTTGGGCCCTTTCTGGCCCCTTATTCCTAAAATGTTGGGACCAAAACTCCCAAAATCAATACCAACCTTCCTTTTATGGTCATAAACCTTGTGTTAAAATTTCATAGATTTCTATTCACTTTTACTAAAGTTAGAGTGCGAAAACTAAAAGTATTCGGACGGCGGACGACGACGACGACGACGACGACGCCGACGCCGACGACGACGACGACGACGACGACGACGACGACGACGCCGACGCCAACGTGATAGCAATATACGACGAAAATTTTTTCAAAATTTGCGGTCGTATAAAAATTATAACAATAAACATTACCTCCGTAACACAATCTATAAGAAAATAATTTCAGATATTTAATATCACTTTTTGCCACCCTAATCATGATAATCATTGATAATGCCCCTGGGAGAACACTGCTGTAGACATGGTAGAACACATATGAGTTTTAATCAGAAAGGCTTCAATTTGTTCATGGTATTGGTACACCATACATGTACATGCACTGTAACCAACAAGACGAGTATAATTATGAGTTTACCTTTCCACTGGAACTACTCCCAGACATTTGTGTCTGCATCTTTCCTGTTGATCCACTCATTTTGATGGATGAATCTTTACTTGGAATCTGAAAGGACAATTAATATCTGATTAAAGAGGGGAGGAAGAGCCTTTTAAGCAAGACATCAAGATATGAGTAATTTAATTTTGCCCTGCATTTATAAGATGACAGTCTTCATGCCTAACCACAAGTCATATGGTATTGGATTGTAAAATGTTTTCAGACTTGTACAATTCTTCTCTACAATCCAACAGAATCCGACTAACATTTTCAGAAAATTGCGCTTCAGGCTTAATCATGAAGCAGTGGTGGATCCAGAGGGGGGTTCTGGGGGTTGGAACCCCCCCCCTTTTTTTTGGCCGATCAATGCATTTGAATGGGAGCATATAGTTGGAACCCCCCCTTTACTCTGGGTTGGGAACCCCCCCCCCCTTTTTAAAATGGCTGGATCCGCCACTGTGAAGGCTGTCAGATAATATAATTTTATTAACCAATCAAATGAATTACAAAATAAAGCATATAGTAAATGATTAGAATGATTTAAGGACATTTAAACTAACACATGAATATACATTCACACAAAGTAATCCGATAATAAGCCATAAAGTTATTTTGGAAACCACTGACCTGGAGAAATAACATAATTTTATAGTCTATGGGAGACAACTCCTGATCGATTTTATTACATATACATGTATATATATATATATTTCTTTCTTTCTTCAAAAAAAGGAGTGCAATAATTTAGATAGGTTTGAAGTTACAAAAAAAAATCTTCATATGTAAATAGCCAGTCACATTGTCAGGAATTCAGGAATGCATTTTGCTTTATTTTCTCAAGAATTTGGGATTTGTTCAAAATTCAAAGGATTGACATTGTCAATGATTGTTAGCCTTTTACTATTAAAAACATTTTCAGAGACATTAAAATTCAAACAAAGACCTAATGCCTGACGGAAAAAAATCTTTAAGAAATAACATCAATGAACATGCAGTCTGACACCATTACAGCCTGATTAGATAATAGGTATTTTACATGTTTGTATATTAATTAAAATAAAGATACATGTAGAATTTCGAGGTATCTTTCAAACAGTGTCCCCTGTCTGCTTAAGACAGCATCCATACATATATATAATTCAGTCTTCACAATAAACTTTTAAATCTACAGGCCTGAGGCTTACAATGTACTTTGGAAAATTTTAGTTAGATTCTGTTGGATTCAAGAGATGAATTGTACAGCCGGGAAAGCATTTATACTAATCTGCTGAGCTGGTGGCTAAAAGGGATGACTGAACATTGCTGAAAGAATATTTTCAGATATTTTCTGAAGAAAACAGCAAAACTTAAATAATTGTTGAAAACATTTTACACAAAAACATGATGTTGAAATGTATTCCTTTTTTTAATTTATTTTTTTTGGCAAAATGATCTGAATCCTGATATAAACCTATAGCCTTACTTCAAAACCACAAAATAACATCATACATTTTGTACATATGTACATGAGATGAGTATAACATGTATAGGTAATTTGGTTTGGCATATGTTTCTTGTGTAACAAATGAATAATTGTGTAAAGTAGACTTGTATCTCCCAGCTGTCTATAACTTGTCAGGCGAACCATGCTTACCTCTTAGATACTTACATATATATACAGAACTGTAACACTATTATTTTTTTATATAGGAAGAAGCTACTATAAAAATATACAAAACATGCAACCTGAAGAAATTTGTTGAATAGAAAGTGAGAACATAAAATTTATCTGTTCTTCAAAGCATGTGAAGTATGAATGGGTAAAATTGCACAGCTGCCATTTGGAAATTTCTAACAGTAAACATAGATGACAAATTCATGGTTTTAAAGGAATTAGGGAAGTAAGTAATTTGCCAACAATTTATCTGTTGAAAATATTATCCAGCGCTAGACTTATGTTTCAGATATTACAATATACATGATATAGCAGCAAAGTAATACATTTGTTCACGGAATTCATGAAATTGCTGTCTAAGAATAGGAAGATTTATTTGTTACTTGTATACAATGCATAACCATGCAAGTCTATGTTCCAAGACAAAGAGCAACAAGACTTAGAAAGCTGGTCAGATTAATGGGAAATTAAAAGTTTAATGAAGGGCATTAAGGACCTATGCCATTTTCATCAAACCAATTTACTAAATATGGCAGACATTTAGTGTTACATCATCAAAGTCATGTGATGTCACTTTTAATAGTTGGAAATGAGCATTGTGATGTGGTAGGGAGGCTTCACAGCAAAAAATTAAATACATGTAGCGTTTCAAAATGTCACAGCTACGGACACTAAGTTCTGACAATTCAGTAGTCAGTCTTCACGCTGAGTGGCAGCCCAGGCAGCCCAGGCTGGTAAAATTGCTCTCGGGCCTGTAAAAATCATATCTACAGGCCAACAGAATCTAACTAAAAATTTTCAAAAATTGAGCTCCGGGCCTGTAGATTTTGCAGTTCATTGTGAAGACTGAGTAGTTCCCAAGGCTTAAACAAAAAAAATTTCTAACCAGAATTTTTGTTTACAAGACATTTAAACATAATATTTGGACAAATTAAAAACTGTCACTAGTGAAGTAGAATGGCATATCGTTTAATTGACATTTACGATCTTTACCTGGCCTTCGACTAATGTAGCCCAGTGACCTTGGGAATGGTTGTGAGCTACAGCATCCCTTGACTCCATCATTGGACTGATAGTGTTAAGGGATGCTCCAGCTCAGTCACTATCAATACACCTTATCGCTATTTTCCGCAATTAATGGATATAATATATATATCAAAGTTTCCCGAAAAATTCTGACATCACAATAGAAAATATCTGACGCCTCAATGCTGAATGGAAAAGTGATTGTTGTAAGACGTGAAAAACGGCACGGTCAAGTGGAACAGATCTCCAAATACTGAAATAGCGCTATAAAGGTGTATAAATTTGCACCAGTAAATATTTTCTAGCACAATATTGTATCACTTAGCACCGTCTGTAATCTGATAATTAGCAATAAGTGGACTGCGTTATTTTGGTTGAAGAAAAAGATTTATTTATCAAGTGCACCATTGTCAAATTAAGGCCGGTGCCGGTGGTTGGGTTGCTGTCTCATAGACGAAAATCCCACATCTTGTTTATTGTTAAAGAAGGTATGTCATGATTCACAAATGACAAATCCTGTTTAAAAACGACACCTTAAACAAATTTAAAAGTCAGATGAATTGATGATGTATCCAGAAAATTATAGTGCATTACCTTGCAAATGTGATTTCCAGACCGATGATACAGTTGCTTCCGGTCTTTTGCAGACGACCTTTCCTTCACCTTCAGTTATATCCGGTTCGACCAAGAACCAAATAAATCACGGCCGATTAATATCTTATATAATGCTGTCACACCTTTTATGCGTGATAGATCACTGCCAAAAAACCAAGACTGTCAAATGTGGAAATTTAAATTAAAAATAAAATTCTAAAAGCGATAGAACAATATGGTGATTTTTTAAATTCGAACTAAGCTATTTTCCAAGTGCTTCAAAGCAGGCTTTTTCCGGATTTATCAAGTTATTTCCACTTTTTTTTATACAAAGCTCAGCACAAAGCACTGTTGTTTTCCATTTCATAGTTTAAATTTTATGAGCTTTTGATTTTGACATTTGACAAGCGACTTTCATATTATAGTTTTCCTTGTAGTTAGGTGTTTTTGTTATTTTGCCTTTTGCTTCGTATGATGAGGGGGGTAGGAGGGGTCCTGATCCCGAAATCCCGTGCTTAAAAACACGAAATCCCGAGGTCCCGAATTTAAATAAAGTTAAATCCCGGATCCCGAAATTTGAAAAAAAGAAATCCCGGATCCCGAAGGAGTAAATCCCGAAATCCCGAACTTAAAAACACCCGATCCCGGAGTCCCGATATTTTAAGGTCCTATCCCCCCTCTATGATATGCGCTAAAAAATAATCATTTTTTTTCTTCTACAGTACTTCATAAATGAGGGGGGTAGGAGGGGTCCTGATCCCGAAATCAGTGGGGCTTAAAAAAAAACGAAATCCCGAGGTCCCGAAATTCGAAAAAGACATTCCCGGATCCCGAAACCCCGAGCTTAAAAACACCCGATCCTGGAGTCCCGATAAAGGTCCTACCCCCCTCATAAATAGTGACTGCCTTCATGATGAATTAAAGATTATGTCCGAGGAGGGTAACTTATAACAAAACATAGATTAATATAAATGAAAAAGGAAAAGGGAAAAATAGAGGAAAAATTAGAATTTATACATGTACGTTAAAGTCGGAGCGACTCGGAGTGCTCCTGATCCCGAAATCCCAGGCTTATAAGCATGAAATCAGGCCTGAGATCCCGGATTTAAAGAAATTTAAATTCCGACATCCCGAAATTAAAAAAGAAAATCCCGGATCCTGAAAGGATCAATCGCGAAATCCCGAGTTTAAAACATCCGATAAAGGTCCGACTCCCTTTTTTTTAGTTAGATGTGGATAGATGAGTTTAATATTGGTGATTTCAGATTGGAAATCAGAAAGAACCCATGAAAGTGGGCAATTTAAGATGACATCAAGTAGTTAGTTCCATGGCAGCTATTTTTTCCCCTGGGGAAATTTTTAAAGTTTCGATCTTTTCTGTACCGTGTTTAGCAGGATAATGGAATTTGGAAGCTTTTTTAATTTAAATGTCTTGATTGTAGATTCTGAATTTATTAATTATTTTTTTAGGAATTGCAACATTTTCGTGTGGGACTGTCCTATTGTTACCAATCGTTGATAAAATTTGTGGGTATAATAGTTAAATGTTGCAGGGCGAGTTGATATCTATGAAAATGCATGAAATACAATATTGCTTATAATTATGCAGGGGCGGATCCAGTCATCTCAAAAAAGATAAAGAGGGGAGGTTTCAACCATATATCCCCATTCAAATACATCGATCGTTCCAAAAAATGAGGGCATCCAACCCACGCCCCCGAAATCCGCTACTGATTATGTGCTTTTAGAGGAAAAGCGGCTCATCGAAGTTGGAAATTCAAGTTCGATTAGATTTAGACACTCAGGATATTATTGCAAATCAATTTAAATTTAAACACGGAGATAGCTAAATTGGTTTAAAGATGACATTCATTAGATATTAATACATTGAGGAAAATATTGAGGGGGAGGGCTCTCTTCGCTTACCACATGATGATTTCCGCCTCACCTATACAATAGTTACAGACAAGAAGTAGAGAAAGCACTTTATCATTGTTTTAACAGAATAAAGAGTGGCTGATTCAGGAGTATACTCATCTCCCTCCTTTAAAGGGGCACTAGCTGTCAAATTCATGATGTTCGCCGATTTGACTCAAATTCTCATATTTGATAAACAGCATAAATATAAAAAAAAAATCGAATACTAAAAAGTCTAAAATAAACAATTTACAGGTATGGGCTTGATAATATGTCTCGTCTTTACGTGTGTATTTTAGTCTAGACGCCATCTAAAATGAACTACCAAGTTGACCTTCGAATACTGCCGATGGTCCGATAAGCGATATAAACATAAACATAGATAGAAATAGATAGAAAACTCATTACAATTCTAATTCCTAGTTAAGGACTTCAACGGGAAAGTTCTGAGTGATGATCTGAAATGACATTTTGCCGACTGAGCTAGGTACTTATTATGTTATGCATATAAGAGGAAATTATTGGATCTTGATTTTTCAGCGAAATATACTTTCATATCACTTGAACATTTCTAAAATTAACCAGCACTGTGCATAATTTATACTTCTAAATAATTGTAGACTTAATTTCTTTCATACCAAATAAAGTCTTGGAAGTTGTAATCTTCTAAGCAGTTCTGTGAATATAGGCTTTTGTGAGGCAGTTCTTTGTAAAGACGTCAAGGAACTCCACGCGTACAGGATTTTCAATATGGCCAGATTGTCTACAATTTAAAAATAAGTTGGATAATTTAGAGGACAGAATTGAATTTTAAATGTCAGAGGTCAATCCGGGCCAGTATAAATGTAAATTATTCAAAAACATTTTGTATGTAACTTAAACGAAAGTTGGTTAAGTTTCATTCCAACGTTAGTTTAATTCTAAATAAAACAAAACAATGCATCTTTATTGCTTAATATGAATTATTTAAAAGATTTTAAATATAACTTGAATGAAAGTTGGTTAATAGATATAGGAAGATGGGGTGTGAGTGCCAATGAGACAACTCTCCATACAAATAACAATTTAAAAAGTAAATCATTATAGCTTGTTTCCATAAATTCATTTAACGTTTTTCATATATATATATATATATACAACTCGTCTAAACATCAACCCAACAATGTTAGATCTGTAAATTTGCTTTCGCAAATTTTATATATATATATATATATATATATGATTTCTATTCTATTCTATTCTACCATATAGTGACCGCCTTCAACAAATTGAAAATTATGTCAGAGGAGGAAACTTACAACAAGACATATATTGATAAAACAAAATATGTTGTCTCATTGGCACTAATACCACATCTTATTATTTATTTCAAATAAAAATTGGTTAAGCTTATTTCTAAAGTTAGCTACATTGAGGTTTGAATAAAACCTGGGACTATTATACTAATATATACTTAGTATAATAGTCCCAGATAAAACAGAATAATTCATCTCAAGTCTTTCGCTGTCACTATATATAAAAATTTGTAAGGGTTCCGCGGAATCCAGTGTCTCGCCTACTTTTGCTGAAAATTGCAGGCTCAACAAAAATGAAAGGGAAAAAATCAATAAAAATATTCCGCTTGATACTATCTTTGAAAGAAACTTCTGTCCAAGTTTGGTAAAAATCCAGGATAGTTTATGAATATAATAAATGTTTTAATAAAGGGCTGCGCTTTAGCGCATGATACGCCCGTTGTTTGAAAGACGACGGGCGTATAATAATAGCAAATTAAACTACAATGACAATGAGGAGCAGCAAGAAGATAACAGGGAAAGTGAAGATGGGGAAAGTGACTCTACTGAAAGTTATGATCAAAATGAGGAAGTAGGTGATGAAAGTAAGGATTTCATTGACGACGGGCGTATAAAAATGGCAAAAAAGACTACAATGACAATGAGGAGCAGCAAGAAGACAACAGGGAAAGTGAAGATGGTGAAAGTGACTCTACTGAAAGTTATGATCTAAATGAAAAAGTAGGTGATGAAAGTAAGGATTTCATTGATGATGAAGATAAAGATTTCATTGATGATGAGGAGGCCTCTTTTGAGAATGAAAATGTGGATTTTTCTGATGATGAGGACAGTGATTACAGTGAAGAAGACACTGATGATTAAATCTAGTTCAGCTTTTCAATATTTTGCATAAAAAAAAATATATCATTAACATTGGCATATAACAAAGAAGTCTTCAATGCAATATAAGGAAAGTGATATATGATTATGGGTTTTAGTAATTCTATGGCTGATTTCCAAATTTTATAGTAGTTTGAAAGAAGGTAATTTTCTTGGGGTATATTGCTCATAGTTAGATTCTGTTGAACACAGTAAGGAATCCATACTAAATTATACAAAGATGTATGCAAAAGTTGTTCAAATGGTGCTTAATATGGTGGATAATGATTATTACCTTTTTATTGTTTAGACTATTCACAAGATGATCATATTGATAAATGTTTAGGAGACTTGATTTCCTTATTTTTTTCATAAAATGACACCCTTTAACATTTAAGGAATATTTAGTCACATGTTAGGATTTTCATGTTGTCACTTGTTCACTTATTATGTGCTATTGTAGACTAGTTATGTTTTATAACATTTTTCATTGCGCTCAACCCTTCCACCGAAATCGAACTCTATAAAAAAAAAGCTGCAATGCTAAGGTATCATTTGTGATTTCAATTGCAACCAATTTTAACACGAGTAAAACATCCTATATGCAAAAACAGTATTTGATTTTTATCCATAGCTTAGATAGTAAAAATGTTATCAAAAATGATATATGCCTCAGGGAACAGTTAGTATCTCAGGGACTGCTAATGTGCTTTCATCCTTGCAACCATTCAATAATAGTACAAACGTATGACATTCATGGAACCTATTTTTTACAAGAAATTTAATGTTTTAAATTGAACTAAAGATTTTACAAATTTTATGTTTTCATCAGATTTTATTAAGTATTATTTGTTACATCAATAGATATAAACAATTCACCAAAGTTTCATGGACATGAAGCCTTTTTGAGTTATTGTCCGAAGTGTTAAAAATCCCCCCTTTTTTTTATGAATAAAGCCCCATAAATCCAAAACTTAAAATCTGAAATTTATAAAAATTGAAAGGGAGCTTACATCAATAGATATAAACAATTCACCAAAGTTTCATGGACATTGGTGAAAGTCTTTTTGAGTTATTGTCCGAAGTGTTAAAAAAAACCCTTTTTTTATGAATAAAGCCCCATTAATCCAAAACTTAAAATCTGAAATTTATAAAAATTGAAAGGGAGCTTACATCAATAGATATAAACAATTCACCAAAGTTTCATGGACATTGGTGAAAGCCTTTTTGATTTATTGTCCGAAGTGTTGAAAATCCCCCCTTTTTATGAATAAAGCCCCATAAATCCAAAACTTAAAATCTGAAATTAAAAAAAAAATGAAAGGGAGCTTACGTCAATAGATATAAACAATTCACCAAAGTTTCATGGAAATTGGTGAAAGTGTTTTTGAGTTATTGTCCGAAGTATGGACGACGGACGGACAGACGGACGAACAGACGGACGGACGGACGGACGGACAACGGTATACCATAATACGTCCCGTCTAAAAGACGGGCGTATAAAAACTTTAACAGCAGACTGGATGTAATGTTAACTGGAAGAAAAACTATGTACATTTATAAGTAAAATACAGATACACAGGTACAAAATATTAACAAAATTTCCTTCTAGATACTAGCTTTTGATCATAAACAAGCTTCTGTCCAAGTTTGATACAAGTTAAAAATAGTACAAGAAAGTTATCAAAATAAAATTAATAAGAAAAATACGGAAAAAAATGGAATTTTATTTTCACAAAATTTACTTCTGCACGGATACTATCTTATGATCATAAACAAGCTTCTGTCCAAGATTGGTAGAAATCAAGTATGGTTTAAGAAAGTTATTAAAATTTCAAAAACTTTAACCACAGAGTGAATATTTGTGGTCGCCGCCGAAGACGACGACGGCGACACCGACTACGACGGAATATAGGATCGCTTAGACCCCGTTCACACTAGTACATTTTTATCGATTTAAACTAGACCGGTTCACTTTAGATCGGTTTAAGGGCTAATGTGAACGCATTGCATCGATCTTCAATCGGTCTTAACTAAAACACCAAAAGAGGTAGTTTAGTTTGAATCGATCTAAAGTAAACCGATCTTACTTTAGATGTGAACGCAGATATCGGTTTAAACTAGTACGATTGAATCGAAAATAACGTATGCGCATGTATAGCGGCAAAACTATCTCAGAGGTTCGTTGTTTAACCCATATTTCTCTGTTAAAAGACCTTTAAAACAAACTGTCAATATGTTGTCTTCGCCATAGCATATATTTGCGAAATCTGTGTCTTCTTTTCTTATGTTAATTTTTTTCTTTGCAGGAACCGTAGTATTTCCGGCGTCGTGTTGTAACTTCGTTGCTACAGTTATTTTTTTCAAAATTAAAGAAAACTGCAATAACACCAGTATCAACATTTTAAATTGTGATTCAAGAGAAACAATACCTTTATCCAATTTTTTTCCCAAGTGTGTGTATCAGTGTATCAGCACATGAATTTGATAAATCAGTTCTATTTGTACAGTGTTAACAGTTTTACGGGCAAAAAGGTTAGATCGATTGCGTTTTTAATTGTAGTGTGAACGCAGTGGTTCATATTAGACCGATAGTGATCGATATGATTAAAGATAATGTGAACGCTAACTGGTTTTAATTAGATCGATTCAAATTAGATCGATAACAAAAAAATGCTAGTGTGAACAGGGTCTTAGTCTCGCTTTTTCGACTAAAGTCGAAGGCTCGACAATAACCATTATATCTAAGTTGCTGTTACCAATCCCGACCTACTTTCCTCGTTCATATATGAAATAACGCCGAGTTTGACTTGTGATTACAAAAATGGTGCCACTAGCGACATGCACTAGCTTACCACTTCAATTTTTCTCTTTTCTATTGTAATCTTGAATTTTGAATGCTACTTACTATCTTAACATTTTCTTGGCCACCAATCTATAACGCGACATAATGGGATGTTGGGTAATACTGTCAACAAATTACCACGACAAGTGACCACTATGCATATTCTGTACGGTTTGCTTGCAAGAGCAGCTGGTTTAGTTCCTAATGTAACTAACGTAACGTCATAAACGTGAGTTATACGTTACGTAACAAATAATTTTGGTAACGGACAGTCACATCATGAAACAATGGCCGTACCATAGCACCATATAGCGTTATTATATATTGGACAGATACATGTATATGATACATTCACATTTTTTTTGGAGTCATTTTCCCCATCTTTAATTATGACATTTATGAGAAGGTCTAATTGGGTGACCATCCTAAAATTAATTGCCCTGAATACGCATGATTGAAATAATTGTCACTGGACGTTAAATTGACAACCAAAAATTAATCAATCGATCTTGAAATAAAGATTATTGTATAATTATTACATAAGGTAACTTAAAAATATTATTTACTGTTTCGGGGCTATAATTCCTAGTCTATTTCCTTTTGACACAAGTGGTTTTCCTGTAAGTTACTGACAAAGTTTATCGTTAGTGTTTTGCTTTATACATTATTTCCGCTTTGATACCATGGACCTTGCTCAATGTAAATATAAATAAAGATGTGGCATGAGTGCCAAGGAGACAATTTTTCATCCAAGTAACAATGTTTAAAAAGTTAACAACTACAGTACGGCTTTCACCACGGAGCTTAAGCTACAAAGGCCATGTGTTGAAGTTAACAATTCAACTGACAGGAAAACCAATTGCAAGGTCTTAAATCTATTTTAAAAAACGAGAACATTTTTGTAATCAAAACAGAAAAATGTTTCACCAAGTCGTTTATTTTTTCACTCCAGGACCGCAGTGTTGAAATCAGTCATTCCATACGATTCCTTTTTATAAACCAAACAATATGCATCACTACGTTGTCGGAGATGCACTGTGTTCATGGTAAATTATCTAAAATAAGTTAAAATTTAGTGTAACCTTATTTTTTAAGGTTCCTATTTCTAAATGTTCAAATTGGTGCTACATCGACGAAAAATACTTGTCAGTTTGGTGCAACATGGACGAAAAATACCTGTCAGTTTAGTGCTACATCGACGAAAAATATTTGTCAGTTTAGTGCTACATCGACGAAAAATATTTGTCAGTTGTAACTTCAATCCTTTCTTTAAATTTAAGGGCAATATGCATGTCGTAAGTAGCATTAACAAGACGTTATTTAAGCTTCTGCATCTTGGTCATAAATCATTGGTTTCATTATATTAATTCTTAGGAAGAAAGAAAGAAGTTAGCAGTATCCTTTAACTGTAAATTTTCGCTATATAAATGATGTTCTATCAGTAAATAATTCAAATTTGGTGACTATGTTGAGCGCATCTATCCCATCGAACTAGAGATGAAGGATACAACAGATACAGTTAAGTATGCCTCATAACTTGACTTACATCTAAAAATTGACAATGAGGGTCGGTTTAGAACAAAACTATACGCCAAAAGATATGATTTCAGCTTCCAAATTGTAAACTTTCCATTTCTATGTAGCAACATTCCAATGGCGCTTTCATACGGAGTATATATCTCCCAATTGATACAATATGCCATATCATGATTTCCTTGATAGAGGGTTAATGCTCATTAGTAATCTATTCAACCAAGAGTTCCAAATGGTGAAGTTGAAATCATCTCTTTGTAAATTTTACGGATGCCATAGCCATGGCGTTGTCAGTTTGTTTTTGATCTACGTGTTTGAATATCCCTCTGGTATCTTTCGTCACTCTTTTACATGTATTTAAAAAAAAAGACCCTTCTTATAGTAAAAAATATGCAAGTTATGTTTTAGTTCTTTATTTCAGTGATCTACAGACAGTACATATTACTATTGTAGGAATAAAATAGGCCTTTGGAATTGTAAATGCAGTACAGATATTGCATAGAGATAAGCAAAATCAGAAGTTCAAGTTCAAACTAATCAATAGACTAATGGAATAGAATTGACAGTCAAAAAGAGCAAATAACCATAACATTGAACCATTTAACTATCAAAGTGTTCTGATACACGTTTACTTATACTGGTAGTGTAATGTTATTCTTCACTGATTACAGTGCCTCTGTTCACTGACTTAAGTGTAGTGATGTACACTGTATGGTGAAAATTGAGTTTGAATTTGGTATATCCTTCGTTTTAGAGGTATATCAAAAACAAATAATTGTAGATTTAATTTTAGTATGCTCCACATCTCGATGATGGATTATCGTATAGACAAACGTGCCACTGGGTTTCGTGTTAGTAGGTTACACTAGAAACATAAAGAATGTAAATGATGGTAACCCAACTGCCACCAGTTTTCGTGTTAAGTAACATTAGGAAACAAATGTACTCCCCTTCTTACCAACATGCTCTTTCATTCTAATTTGGCAGACTTCATTCAGAAGCCAAGGAAAAACGAAGCTGGCATTAAATAAAGGCAACAGTAGTATACAGGTGTTCAAAGTCATAAAGCGATTGAGAGAAAACAAATCCGGGTTACATCTAAAACCGAGGGAACACATCAGCCGAAAGAGGAAAACAAAGAAACAACAGGAACACTAAAATGAAACAAAACAAACACCAACACACATTGTAACCTTTTGTTTCACGGAATCACTATATAAAACATTCCTTAAATCAAAAACTTCGTAAGGGTTCCGCGGAACCCAGTGTCTCGCCTACATTTGCTGTTAATTGCAGGCTCAACAAAAATGATGGAAACAAAAAATCAAAGAATTCCTCTTGATACTGCCTTTTGATTGTAGGAAGATTCTGTCCAAAAATCGAGGATACTAGTAGGTTATGATTCTATTAAATATTTTAAAATCTTTATCTGCAGACTGTATGTAATGTTAATCATTGTAAACTGGAAGAAAAACTTAAGTCCATTTATAAGTAAAATACAGAAAAAATGGTAAAGAATTTTAACAAAATTTCCTTCTAGATACTAGCTTTTGATCATAAACAAGCTTCTGTCCAATTTTGGAACAAATCCAGGATAGTGTAAGAAAGTTATCAAAATTTTAAAAACTTTAAACACAGAGTGAATGTAATGTTTTCTGGCAGAAAAACTAAGTCCATTTATAAGTAAAATATGGAAAATATTGTTTTTTTTTTAACTAAATTACTTCTGGATACCATCTTATGGCCATAAACAAGCTTCTGTCCAAGTTTGGTACAAATCAAAGTTAGTTTAAGAAAATTATCAAAATTTCAAAAATTAAACCACAGAGTGAATATTTGAGGATGCCGACGACGACGACAACGACGACGACGACGACGACGACGGAATGTAGGATCGCTATGTCTTGTAATGATCCTGTATGGGGGTGCGAGAGGCAGAAAATCAACAGCTAATAAAATTACGTCCTTTAATGGCACTTGCAAAACGAAAAAGAGACAGTACATGTGATTACGATTACATACATGTATATAACAAAATCATATACGGACTGAACAGTATTTCCGGAAACGCGGATTCAACCCCCTATATATATTACATCCCCCCGACAAAAGAAAAATGTAAATTTTTCTCAGGGTTGAATTCGCTTGACAATATATATGCACCAACTCATATACCATCTCAAAACACAGCATGAAAAATTACAATTATCTGACGTTGCGAAATCTCAACTTTTGAAAGTTAGTAGTTAAATATATTTTTACAGATCCGAAATTGTTTCGTGATACATGTATCATTGAGTAATAAATTCAACAGAGCCCCTAACTCTTACAATATTGTAAAAATGTCCTATAATGATCACATTTCATAAGCTGCAAGTTTCAAAAAAATATATCAACTATCTCTCACAGAACCAAACCCATTTACGCACACACACTCTCATAAAAAATATAAAATTGCTAACAGATCAAAACAGATCAGAAAGATACAATTCACGGGGTTTATTTATGAAATTATCTCGATATCACTAACATAGATCCTAGATAATACACTCCTCATAAAAGTTCCAAAAGGACGTTAACTACAGATTTCCGTCTTTATACCATGCAAAAAAAAAAAAAAAAAAAAAACATTCTCTCTACATTTTCCTTAATTTGCTCGCTAATGAAACTGTATATCACTATCATGTTTCCTTAAACATCCACTAAATACAAAATGAACCATATTCATACGATCTCATCAACATATTTCAAAAATAGTAAAGATCGATGTTCAATATAAAGATACAAAATTCGGCATTTTTCATAGAAAATAATTATTGAATTACAAATCTGAAAACGCAGTACCAACTTTCTGCTATTATTTTACAAAATTAAATAAATCAAATATTAATGACTAGATAATTCAAACTTGATACTCATGTGAATGAAATTGAAATAAAAATCTACATGTATAAAAATGTGTTTAGCATAATGTCATGTATACGCAATATCAACAATCGTTCATTATTTTCCTCAGAATAATAGAAAAAATCAAGCAAATTAAACATAATTAATACGAATTGTTCAAGTATTTCAAAAAGATAAGTAATATCAACATATGCAAAAACAATCTTAAGCAGTTAATAATCAGTTTCCATGTACATGTATATTATATATGCAAACAAACTAATGTCCGTATATTTAAAAAAAAAAGTTCTTATTGAATAACATTGAAATAGGGCTCCGCTCTGTACTGAATTTCATCTGATATCATAGTAACGGATTGTCATGAGATAAATCCCACGGACAAAAACATGAAAAGTTCGCCAGAAAAAGTCGTTGTACCATCATCAAAGGGCATTGTCATGAGATAAATCTCACGGACAATAAGTTCAAGAAAAACATCGCTGTACACAGATTAATAAATTGTCATGAGATAAATCTCACGGACAAAAAGGTTCAAAATAAACATCCTCGTCAAGCATTGGCAATTGTCTTGAATTTTACAACAAATATGTACAATATGAGCGTTCCATAAAATTAAACGCTCACGTCTGAATAAAACATTAAAAAAACGGTGTATCATGAGGTAAACCTCACGGACACAAAACGACTTAAAGAATTTGTGGAGGTGGTCGGTGGTTTATCGAATCACGGGTTTTCTTGTCAAAATCGGACTCCTTTAGCCAACGGGCATTTTGAGCCGGTTCTCCAATGAAATGAACTAAATAACTCATTGTTCCGTCCACAATTTTCCTAGCAAGTATTCGTTTAACTTTGTAAAAACGATTTTCATCACTCGAAACAGTTTTGTCTCCTGGATCGGTGAAACTTTCATCTTCAAACCGAGCTGGTTTCTTTTTTAATCGGGTTGATTTCCGGATTGGGGACTGAATACTTTTCCCTTTGCACTTTTTTGTTTGTTCGTCTGTCGCATTGTTTGAATTGTTATTCATCACAATTTTTCCTGTGTCGTTCTCTGTATCATTTGAATCATTGTCATTTATTTCAGAATGTGACACTGTCGTATTCGATAATTCACTTGTTTCAGAGAAGTCCGATGCAGTATTTTGGTCCGTGGTTGTATTTACATGCATTTTTGTTTCAACTTGATCCATGAAGTATTCTGCAGGATTTGGTTGACGCACGTACGCCGGTTTTATCCGATTAATGTGAATAGGATTCGGAAGGCATTTTTGTGAATCTGGGTCCTTCAAAACTACCATATGAGGACTGTGAATTTTATGAATGATATAAGGCCCAGCATAACGGTATTTCAGTTTTTGTCCCTGTCCTGTAGGATTTTTGCTGAGATAAACATAATCATGTTCTGCGTACTGTAGAGGGTTCAAACTGTCATTTACACGTTCCACCATTTTTATTTGAGAAGTTAAAGCATGTTCTTTCACTTCTGATCGAATTATTTCTAATCTTGCGCACAAATTTTGAACATATTCATGACAATCGTTTGGAAGCGTGTTTATATCCTGTCTAAAATGTCCGGTTAATGGAAAATTAGGCCTCCTGCCGTAAACTATCTCAAATGGAGAATATCCTAGACTGGCGTTAACGGTATTGTTCATTGAGAAAAGAATACAAGGTAATAAATCTTGCCAGTTCTTACCATCTGCAATGTATGGAGTCATGCGTTCGGCTAAAGTTCTATGCGAACGTTCGCACGCACCCAGACAGTGATGTGCAAAACTCGGGGTGTATTCATGATTTATGTCTAGTAACCGGCAAACTTCTTTGAAACATTTACTGATGAATTCGGAGCCTTGATCGCTGATTATAGTATCAAATACACCAAACTGCGAAACCATCCTGAATAAAACTTCAGACACTGTAATAGTATCGGCGGTAGGAATAGCCTCGGCAAATACAAACTTACTAAAAAGGTCAATCGCCGTGCAAACATATTGATTTCCTGTTGGAGATATTGGATTTATTAGTCCAAAAATGTCGATTTGCCACACTTGAAACGGCGAATCTGGCGTACGGTATGCGACAATTCCGGCTTTAGTGTTGATTTTTGTCAATTTCCTTCTTTGACATGCCGGACAACTTTTTATATAGTCAGAAATTTTCTGCGCCAATTTTGAAAAGAAATATTTTTTCCTTTATTAAGTCAATTGTATGTTGTATTCCGCCATGTCCACCAAGAGATGAGTCATGATACATAGAAATAACGGTTTTCACTACAACTGCTGGTAAAACTAGTTGGTAATTTTTTAGATTTTTAGCGCGCTTTGATTTTGCAATTCGAGAATGAAAAAGTAATCCGTTTATCAACATAAAATCAGGCGATTGCAAAAGTAGTTTTCGAGCCTCTTTTTGTGATTTCGGCAGTTCTCCCTTATCCAAGTACGAAACAAATTTTCCGTATTCTGAATCTTTCCGTTGTAGATTGCTTAAACTTTCTACACTAAAGTCAGATCTCTCGAACAGATCTATCATTTCAACTTGACGTCTCATTTGGTTATCCTGATCCGTATTCACATCCGTTGTAAGATTGAAAATATCCGAATCATGTTCATTTAAAACAGTTGATTGATCTACGGTATTTGTCGGATTTTGTATTTCAATATTTTGTTTCATATCATTGTCGGAAACGATCTCTATATCTGTGTTGTTTACTGAAACTGGGTTATTTTCGGACGGATTTATTCTAATATTTGGAATGGAAAGTAATTTTCTCTTTGAAACAATTTTGCGTTTTAGTTTGTTTTGTTTGCAAGGAACATCATCTTCCGTATCGGCATCATATTCTGCTGTCGTTTGTAAGTCGGGTTTGTGTTGATAATCCGGATTTAATGAATTGAAATTTGATGTTAAATTTTGATCAACTCGAATATTGTTTATCTGGTCGTTTTCACTAGAATCCGAATGTCTAAATGATGGAAATTTGTATCCACCTTCAATGTTTATATCACCTACTATTTCCTCCTTAAACGGGAAGTATGGGTCTTCAATATCAGGACTAATAAATCCATCAGAAATCTCCTGCCGCGGCATACGCGATAGGGCATCGGCAACCTGCATATCCCTTGCTGGTTTATAGCGAAGATCAAAATTATATTGTTGGAGTATGGCGATCCAGCGCTCATAAATTGCTCCCTTCAGCTGTTTTTGAAACAAAGGCTTTAAAGCCTGGTGATCGCATTCAACGATAAATCTACGCCCACGCAAGTATACAGAACAATCAAGAATTGCAGTCACCATTCCAAGTAATTCAAGTTTGGTGGGGCCATAAGATCTTTGCCAACGACTTAATGATTTTGAACCAAAACGGACCACTCTGATCATGTCCTCATCATGTTCATCAGTATGAATCTGGTAAAGAACGTATCCTATGCCCTTACTGGATGTATCAACCGCCAAATGAAATGGTATATTGTAATTTGGAAATGCAAGAACTGGTGAATTTAAAAGCAAATTTTTCAGTTTTTGAAAGGCATTTTCTTGCACCGCAGACCACCGAAATTTCATATTTTTCCTAAGTAATTTTGTCATTGGTTCTATTTCTGAGCTAAAATTTGGAATGTATTTTCTAAACCAATTTAGTAGACCGACGACACGGCGTAGTTCTTTAACAGATTTTGGAGAAGGATAATCCTTGATCGCTTGCAACCTTTCCGGTGGGGGCTGAATGCCTTTGCTGGAAATTAAATGCCCCAGAAAAACGCATGACTGCTGTGCAAAGCTACATTTCTTGGGTCCTAGTTTAAGACCGGCTTCTTTCAAGCGGCCGAAAACAGTGTTCAAGTCATCGATATGTTGGTCAAAAGTTTCTGATGCTATAAGAATATCATCCAAGTAACATAAGCACACTTTAAATGTCAATCCCTGTAGAATTTTATCCATCAATAACTGAAATGATGAAGGCGCAGAACTTAACCCCATTGGAAGTCGACGAAATTTGAAAGTTCCAAAACATGTATTGAACGCAGTGTACTTTTGGCTGTCTTTATCTACAGGCATTTGGAAAAATCCTGAACTTAAGTCGATTGAAGCCAGATAATTTGGAGTTTTCCCAGAAAATGATTCAGTTAGTTCGGTCAGATCAGGAATAAAATACGAAAAATCTTGAACTTGGGAGTTTAAATAGCGAAAGTCGCAACAAAATCTGTACTTAGCACTGCTCTTTTGTGAATTTTCTTGTTGTTTCTTGTTTCGATCTTGTTTTGAAACCAAAACAATAGGACTGATTATTGGAACATCCTCAGTTTCACTGACTGGCGCTATTATATTTTGACGAAGGAGTTCATCAAGGTGTTCACGTAAGGCCTCTTTTTTATCAGGTGGAAGTCTATAAGGTCTTTGGTTTTTAGGTTTAAAGTCGGATTTCATGCAAATTTTATGATGAACAATGTCTGTGTATCCTAAATCTGGATTTTCATCCGTTACAAACAAACATTTATTTGACTGCAAACACTGACTAAGTTTTGATTTTTCAGTATCGGACAAGTGACTAGGTATATCAAAGTAAGATAAAAATTTGCCATCATCACTTTCATTCTCCGTTCTATGACTTAACTGAACATTTTGCACACTTTGCATTTTACCATTGTCCGGTTCTAATGACGTGATTGAATAATCAGTATCTAATACTTTAAAAATTGCTAAAACTTTCCCTCTTTGAATTGTGATAGGTTCATTAGTAACGTTCATTAGTTTTACCGGCACTGAGGTTTTCTGATCAACTGACACTACAGCCTTAGCTGTTAATAAACCTATTTTGTTCATATAGTCACTACTAGTACATATGCCCTGCGTACCGTATAATACATTCTTTCCAAGTTTACTCCACATAAAAAATTCTGAATTTGCAGGGACAGAAATTCGTTTTTGACACTTAACCTTCACAGTCTTAGTATTTATATACAATTTACCAAAATCAAGCACTATCTTGTTAGTAAATAAATAATTGGTACCTAAAATCAACGGATTCGATGTTTGAGATAGTATGTACACATGTAACCAATGTTTGCCAGTCGGAACTTTGATCTTTATACGTGCTGTACCAACAATATTTATTGACGCATTATTTGCCAAAAGTATCTTTTCGTTTGCACTTTTAAAAGAATTACGGTAATGTTCTGGCAACGAATTAAAAAGTTGTTGTGATATTACATTTATGGAACTGCCACTATCTATAAGTGCGGCTATCTCTATATTGTCTATAGTAACTGGCATATATAAAAATTTGGGGCGAGATGACTCCTCTCCTTCTATTTCAGAACAAGTACTATCATATGAGTCAGATTCGTTATTGTCACAAGTATAATTACAAGATTGTACATGTACGTTGTGTTGTCTACTAGGAGAGCGACTACGCCTTCTGGCACTTAAGGGTGGTCGCCCGAGGGAGCGTGCCCAGTGTCCCCCGGGTTCTGACGGTTTCCCTGTTGGCTTGAAAAACGTAAACAGTGTGACGCTGAATGCCCATACTGACTACAGAGCTGACATTGTGAACTTGGGTTAGCCTGACCTTCACCATCCCACATACAATCGCGCCTAAAATGTTGTGGCCCTTTACAAGCGTGACAATAAAAGGGTGGACGATTTCGGGCCGCCTGTTCAAATTGTAATCCCGCTGTTCTTTAGGGTAATCAGACTGACGGAAATTTTGATAATTTTGCCTGCGATTTTGAGGTTGCTGTCTGGGCTGTTCTGATTGAGCTGAAAGTTTTTGTATTGCACTTGTCAAATCTTGAATTTGTGATTTCAGTTCATGTACGACTGACGGGTTTTGTTCGGCAACAACAGCTTTAGGTGTAATTTGTTGTTTGATGGCAGAAACAGATATTTCATCATGTAACCTGTACCCGTATGCTTCGCCCATTTTGGCAGCTGATAGTGCACTATCACTGTCTTTGTGGTTACCTGCCCTTACAAAGAAAGCTAACTTTTCGGGAAGACCCTTGATGAATTTGGTGAGAATATCATGATCAGCTTTGTGTAATAATTGAGCTTTTTCTACAAGCTGGCAGTAAAAATCTTCGAGTGCTTGACCCGGTGACAACTTTATGTGTTCAAAAACCTCATTTTCTAGCATGATTGTGAGACTTTGCCAATCGAGATTAACATATTTTCTCTTAAACAGTTCAATAAGTTTTTCCCAGGAGCTTTTGTCATTGGATGTTAATGAGTTAAACCACGTGAAGGCTGGGCCCGTTAACTGGAGATGAAAAGCTGCTATTCGCCTTTGGTTTTCCTAAGGCATGATATTATGTAGTGTAGCAAAAGAGTCAAATTCACGCAAGAAAACAAGTCCATTTTCATGGGGATATCCCCCGAATTTCCTACACGGAGCTAATTTTTCCATGACAGCTGTATGTACTATTCTAGGTATACTTGTATGTTCTAATCTAGGCGTACTTGTAGTGTAACATGCACTTGTGTTATAAGTCAAATTATTTTGATGCAATCTGTTAACCAAACTTATTTGTGGTGTTAAAATTGGCATAGAACGATCTAATGTGTTGGTTTGAGAGGGCCTAGTCGGGGCTAATAAATGCAAACTTTGATCAAATTCTTGGTTTTGAGAAGGCCTAGTCGGTGCCAATAAATATGAACTTAAAAGTGAATCGTCGGTAAATTCGTCGTCCGTTTCAACTAATGAGTGTAAACTTAAAGTAGACTCACCATCGCTCATATCATTTAAATTGCTATATTTCGGCTATATTTCGGCGCCGACATCAACGAAGAAAAAAACCAACACCGTAATGAGATAAATCTCACGTACAGATAAAAAAATTAAATGTGCATGTTAAATAATACGCCTGTAATGAGATGAATCTCACGTACAGAAAACTGGGATTCATAAGGCAACTTGAAGAAAATCATAATCTGCATACTAAACACAATAAAAATTTGACCACCCACGTGGTTTTCCCACAAAATTATGGGAAAAAAAATTTCAGTTCATTTCAGTTCAGGTAATAAATAAATAAAGTCCTTTGAATGAAGTTATATTTCGGGTCCTCCGCCATGTAATGATTCTGTATGGGGGTGCGAGAGGCAGAAAATCAACAGCTAATAAAATTACGTCCTTTAATGGCACTTGCAAAACGAAAAAGAGACAGTACATGTGATTACGATTACATACATGTATATAACAAAATCATATACGGACTGAACAGTATTTCCGGAAACGGTCTCCTTTTTCGACAAAAGTCGAAGGGTCGACAATTGTATATAATTTAGTTTCCATGTTGACCATAACTATCCTATAGATTTAAAAAAAAAAAGGATACCGCAGACACATAAAACAAGCTTCCTATCTAAAATAAAATCTGTAAATTGATAATGACGGTCGTTTTAGAACTAAACTTGTCAAGTAGTCAGCACTTCTGTGCTGACATGAATTAGCATTGCTATGGTCATATTCATAACTTAACTGTTTACAAAACTTCTTTTTTAAAATACTAAAGCTATTCTACCTCATGAACAGATTACCTTAGCTGTATTTCGCAAAATTTTTAGGAATGTTTGGTCCTCTTTAATTTCTTACTTTATTTGACCTTTTTAACTTTGTTGGATTCGAGCGTCACTGATGTGTCTATTTCAGACGAAACGCGCGTCTGGTGTAAATATAAAATTTAATCCTGGTATCTATGATGAGTTTATTTACGACTAAAGAAACAACTTCAATTTTCTCGCATTGAACTTTACATTTCAGTGAAGTAGCAAGTTCCAGCAGATCTGCGTATGGGGTATATATCTCCCGGATGATATGATATTCTAGAGCTAGCGCTTGCTATAATTATTTCCTCGATTAAGCACTGATGCTTACCAACAATACAAGCTATAAACTAAGGTTATAAATTGGTTAAGTTGAAGTCATGCCCTCGAAAGAAATGTTACGGATACCGTCATGTTTTGATTAGTTTTTTATTTTATTTTTTAATAATTTTTCAGTGTCTTCTTCATCCTTTTGTCAATTTTAGTCAAGGTTTCTATTGCTTAAAGGCAAAGAAAGACGACATAACAGATTCAACCAAACAAATAATACAAATAAATAAAACATTAAAAAAAGAACATACATATTAAAGAGCTTGGTCGATCTCATTGTTCCAAGATAAACATCTCTTAATTTGATGCTTATTCAATCTAATAATACCTTATTATATTAATACGAATTGACAAAAGTGGTAAAACAGAAACTGCCACAAACTCCCCAGACAGACAGACATTCATAAGTACTTGAAATTTGTTCGATTTATTTGTATGTTTGTTTTATTCTTGAAATCAGATGTGTTTTATGTCTGTGATTTAAGTCTTTACAGTTTTGGCCGCGGTATCCAAATTATTGTCACATCAACGTTTGGGTTGCCAACCTAATTCTGTCAATATAACGGAACTATAAACAAATGTCACACAGGTGGGAGGTTTTACTAGCTATAAAAGCCAAGTTTTACACAACATTTGTATAGGATAATGCCTGTAACCAGTCAGGAATATAACAGTTGTTTTCGATTTGTTCTATTGGTTGATAATCTGATTGATTTTATCAGTTTTAATGGACTGCCATCTTTTAATTTTACCCTCCAGTTCGGTATTTTGTTAATACTCTTTAACACCAACAATCAACATACATGTATATAATTATATTACTCAATTTATTTCACTTGACTGGGCGGAGTTTATCCAGTTCGCTCATAATAAACCAGTCCATCTATAGATAGATGTTTAAGGATACACTCATCAATGCATTGTCCAGTTATTCTTTTGTAAATTCCTTTGAGGTCACTGATAGGTGATTAGAAACCAGTAATAACTATAACGGCAATCATCGTAATCACACACATTTTCAAATCGACTGTCCTCATGCAAATTAAAACGTAAGCTCCGCCCGATCAGTTGAAATGACATTGGTAATACATGTAGTATATATGGCCCGACTTGTTTCAGTCACAACACGTCATAGGCATGATAGGGTTTAACCAATTTCACAAACTAGTACGCATACTAGTACGCATAAACCTCCCTTGTGCCTTACCTCATTGCAAAACAAAGAAGCCAAATTGATACTGTAATAAGCTAAGAGTCATATGAGAAAAAAACAATAATTATAAACTTATTCAAAATCATTTATAAAATAGTATTAATGTCAATATCTCTTGCAAGGTACATTTTGACACAAAATATTCAATCTTCATTGGAGTTCTACAAAGCAATATTCTTTGCATTTTTATTAGACATTTCAAATGAATATCACATATGTTAGGGCATGATTAGCTTCATTAGTGATTATAATATAAATGTGTGTAACATTATTATCGGTTCTAATTGGTATCCAAACTACTTTTCATCCTCAACATAATTTAAGCAAAATGTGAGTAAAATGTATAACGTCCAGTTATACATTTTACTCACATTTTGCTTAAATTATTAGTCAATATCAAAATTAATTAACAGAAAATTGAAATCCCGATACACTATAACCATGAAGATATTTTTCATCTGTTGAAATATTGAAACTCTTTTATCTATTAATTTAAATCTTTTATACAAAAACTTTAATTTTCTCAACATATTGTGTCCGATCTGAAATTAACTTTTCTTTAAAACGAACGGATGTCAAGTTGGTTCAAAATTCAACATTCAATTTTTACATTCAACATTCAATTTTCTTTTGGTAGCATTCATTTTCAACAAACATTCAATCTTCGATTTGAGCATTTAACATTCAAAATATGTTTTTTTTTTGTTAAACGTTTTTTTTTCATTTATTTGTTTTGTTTTGTTTTTTTTAATTTTTAACAATGGTTTTCAACATTCAAAATTCGTTTCCAACGTTCGATTTTTAACATTCATTCAACATTCAACATTCGTTTTCAACATTCACTATTCGTTTTCAACAATCACTATTCGTTTTCAATATACAACATTCGTTTTCAACATTCGCGATTTTCAACTTTTAATTTTCATTAATCAACGTTCGTTTTTAACATTCAATTTGCGTTTCAACATTCAACATTCGATTTAAAAAATTCAACATTCGTTTTCAACAGTCAACATTCGTTTTCAACATTCAATTTTCAACATTTAACATCCGTTTTTAATATTCGATTTCAACATTCAACATTCGTTTTCAACATTCAATATTCGTTAACAATAATCAACATTCAATTTCGACGTTCGAATCTCAGCATTCAACTTTCAACTTTCCTTTTCAACATTCGATTTTCAACATTCAATATTCGTTTTCAACATTCGATTTTCAACATTCGACATTCGTTTTCAAATTCAACATTCGTTTCGAACATTTGATTTTTAACATTCAATATTTATTTTCAATATTCAACATTTGTTTTCTACATTCAATATTCGTTTTCGATATTCAACATTCGTTTTCAACATTCAATATTCGTTTTCAACATTCAACACTCGTTTTCAACATTCAACATTCGTTACCAACATTCAATATTCGTTTACAATATTCAATATTCGTTTACAATATTCAATATTCGTTTACAATATTCAATATTCGTTTACAATATTCAATATTCGAATACAATATTCAACATTCAATTATCAACTTTTGATTTTCAATAATCAACATTCGTTTTCAATATGTAACATTTGTTTTTATCAATCATTCGTTGCCAACATTCAACATTCATTTTCAATATTCGATCTTTAACAATCAATATTCAACTTACGTTTTCAACATACAAAATTCTATGTTGAAAACGAATTGTCAAATGTTGAAAACGAATGTCAAATGATGAAAACGAATGTTGAATGTTGAAATTGAATGTTGAAAATCGATTTTTGAATGTTAAAAATTAATGCTACAAATAATTTTATTTTCTAATGTTGAATGTTGAATATTAAATATTGAACCTACCTGACATCTGTTTAAAAAGAATTTTTGTTATTACTAAGTATAATTAAATTCAAATACGTTTTGTACAACAAAAATCAGAATTAAAAAAATTGTACAAACGTACGACAAAGTTTTTAAATTAGCTATATTTAAAATATTTTTGTTTTCGCCTTGTTCACATCGAGGCGTTTCAAAATACAAAATGCATACCTCATAAAAAAGAAACACTTACTTTTGTACAATATAAAATACAATATTGGTACAGCATAAAAGTTTGTACAAATAAACAGTTAGGTGAAATGCATAAAATCAACAGGGTCAAAAATTTGGAGATTTGCAACAATCATCAAAGGCAATAGATTAGGTTACAGGATCTCACATTCACGTTCTTATTATATATAAAAATGTTTCATACACTATTTATTACAATCACCTATGCACCATCCATATATTCAAATACGTACATACAATGTACATTGAATGGATTGATAGTTTCAAAAAGAAAGTTTCGCAATGACATAGTTTGAGTTCTGGAAAATTTCTTTTACCATCGCGATGTCAAGGAAACAGATAAATTTTCTCAAATGATTAATAATATTAAAACATTCTCATATAAGATCTTGATCGAAGTGACGACTTTAAAATATACAAGGCTCAAACGAAAATAGAGTTAGAAAACATATAGCCATATAGAGGTCAGTATAGGAAGTTCAGTTATAAGTAGTTTGAAGGCGAAGGGAAATTTCTAATCTCTAGATTCCTGAGCCAGGCTAAAATTCTGTAATTATGGCGAAGGTGCACGAGCACAATTTCCTACATAAACCAACCGAATGTAACATGTCATCTGACCGTAGACTTTTAAATCTTTTATTTCATTTAGCCACTTCAATCTAGTTATCTTTTATTAGACTTGTAAGTACACGAGAACATTTTCACTGCCATTAATTTCATGTAATTTAAACTCATGTGAATCTCTCTCAAACGAGGTTATACATAAACTCACTTGAAATCAAATCATGTGAATTTAACATGAATCTAATATGAAACTAACGTGAAATTTACACGAAAAACACATGATTTTTTTTCACATGAAATTGACGTGAATTTGTTTAAAATCATGAAAAATACCTGCTTTTTAAAAAAAAAGTTCACATAAAATTCATGTGAAAAATGTCACCCAAGACTCATGTGAATCACAATTAACGTGAAATTTACATGAGTTCGAAGTATAAGCTGGTTTGAGGTGAAGTTCAAATAGAAATTTTTAAAATCCAAATGAGCAAATGAGATATTTTTGATGATACCATATGTTTTAACATGGTTAGTCAAATAAGAAATTCAACCGTTTACACTTTCAAAATGCGGCCAATGGAAATAACACAAACTGAAATTACGTCATATCGAAAGCAATCGATCACACTCCTTCAATTTAACGCTTAGCTTGTTCTAACATTACAAAGATCACAGTCATCTTTCTTTGGTATGCCTCCTTCGACACTGGATCCTCTACCTGCTAACTGTACATCGGAGTACATGGTCGCACCCGGAAGTAAGCTCATTGCCATCAGATCTATAGGCTCTGTATAGAATATTTCTATCACAGCGTTCAATGTCACTAGAACTTTCTGCACACCGTCTAACGTTGTCAGTTGCAGGAAAGGATTACTGTATGCGTTCAACTGAACTAGATTCTTGTCACAGAATTGATCTGATTCAGATCCGGGCTTTGTTAACACGATTGTGACATAATGAACAACATTGTTATAGCAATAAAAGTCGGCAAAGTACATTTTCACATTTTCATTCAACAGCAATGTAGACCGAACATACAACCGCCGAGTGCCGAAAATTGAGGTCTTTGGTGGTTTTAGAGTGGAAGGCAGTAAGAGTGCACTAAAGAAAATACCTTCAATGTTTTCATTTACAATAGAATACCGATCGCCATTATTATCCTTAAGATTTGGATACATGATACCATCACTGTCGTTCGTCATGATAGCATCAAAATACTTTATTGATTTGTTCCTGTAGAAATAAGGAATAGCAGCTATTCGTTGTTCACGGCGATGTACGAATTCAATTGCCTTTAATCTCATCTCATTCAGTTCTTGTTTTGTAAAATCTGTTGGCAAATATAAAAAGAAAAATATATTTAGTTTCTATTATCAATTGATTAAATGACAGTTTAAAGAGGTAGTTCTAAACTATTATTGAAGAAAATTTGAAAAGGAAAGGCAGATATTCAATTAAGACTCTAAACTTGTCTATCGTCACTACAACAACTGCAGTCTTCACGCTAAACATTTGAATCCACAAGCCCAAAGCTCACATTTACCAATTTTAAGATGGATTTTGTTTGCTTGTCGAGTACAATTTCACAAGCCGGGCAGCAATTTGATAAACCATGGCTGAAGGACTTGTGGTTAAGCGTGACGACTGCAACTGTGTGAATTAAAGTCATCAAAGATACCAGGCTTATATTTTTAGTGCTAAACATGCTGTTTGTGAAATAAGACACACAAGATGCCCTCGAAATACCATTTCAGTGACGAGACTGAAAAAGCAATGAAATTCACAACCGTAAAGCTCAATCCGACTACGGCCCCTGGGAAGACTTATATATACAATAGTATGTGTTTCACGATCAGTCAATTTACAGAAAACGATCAAGCACATGAGCGCCCACTACTGAAAAAAAATCATCGTTTACACATTTACCACTAGTGAGGGCTATAATTACCATCCAAGAATTAATGTACGGCAACAGTGGATAATAGAGAAATCGTGCCCCGTTTCCACAAACATTAACCACTATTACACCACCTACATTAATTCATTAACTTTACTTAAGTGCAGTCTGCAATACTTACAAATACTTGTAACTTTTTCCTTGGTAACCTGAACTAGACCGTGTGGACGAACTTCCTCAGGTAAGCACACTGCATTGTTGTTATCGTCTGTCATAGAACCCACATCTAACCAATATGAATTACTGTTGTAGGAAGAGTAAAGTACGATACATCTGAAACATAATGAATCATTTTCTTCTTTATTAACAAGTAAAATCGTAAAAATTCTGAACTCCGAGGAAAATTCCAAAACGAAACGTCCCTAATCAAATGGCGAAATCAAAAGCAATTAAGCTCAAACACACCAAACAGATGGATAACAACTGCCATATTCCTAAGTTGGTACATGCATTATAACATTTTAATATGTTTAAACAATAACTAGCTTAATACATTTGATAGGATGCAATACATTGACACATGATGTTAACATGACAAGAAGAGTAAAAGGCCTCTTCTTAACATTTAACATAATATCAAAATACTTCTCGGGTACAGATTTTAATTTAAGGAAGTTGCTCAAACGTTTTTCTGGCTTACTTAATATTCATCCCTTTTTGTTAAAACAAACTCATCGTAAATTTTATATATACGCCAGTTAAAACAGCGAGATGACTTATTTTTAGGTTGAAGCCAACACCCTTATTAATGGAACATTATAAACGAAAACATAAAAAGCATTAAGAATAAATCTAGAATTAATCCGCGTAATGTATTCTTAAATGTCGATAACATAAACTAAGTACTTGGGCACTTTATTCTCTTCTAGGGCAATATCGTAATATTACAGTATATAATAAAAAAAAACTGTGGTCTGTATATGATAAATATCCGTTGTTACAATATAGTTTTTTCTTGAATGGATGATAAATATCCAGTAGGTAATATATCAACTACACTAAGAATGCAAAGATGGCAATGTAGTATTATTATGAACCCTTCTTTATGTGACAATCGACCCTAGCTTAATCTTTTTAAAGTGTTAAAGAAAAGGGATCGACCGAAAGGACGACTTTCCATCCTTTTTGGAGACATGATTCTCGTCATACTCTTTCAAAATGTTAACGTGTGTCGAATGATCAGCAAATGTGAAGATATATATATCTCGATTTAAGATTAATCTCATAACACCAAACTACAAATCACCGAAGAAAATAACTTATCTAATAAACTTCAGGAAAACATCTATTGAGATGACTGGGTTTTTCGCAATCAATTCACTTAAAATGCCCTAAACATGACGTTAAAAAAACCAGTATGAACAAATATACCGACTTCCAAGATAAAGAGAAGTCTATTTGACCTGACAAAACCAAACCCTCGGTTATATCAACTATTAAAATCGCAATTGAACCATATAATTGTTGATAGCTATGTATAATAACCTGTATTCCTTTCCCGGTTGAAGAGTGAATGGTATACTCTTAAAACTCCAATTTCCCTGAGTAAATATCAAATACAGCTGATGATTTTGCATATGTTGTAATACAATAAGTTTTTGTGTATATTGGTCCTCTTCGTGGCTAGACGGGGTCTTTACCCAGTATCGGGATCCGTGTTTATGAGAAACCTGAACATCAGGTCCGTTCTAAAATGTAAAGTTAAGACATGATTCTTTCATATGCAAAAGACAGCTGTGAGTTGGGTTCCAAATAAAGGCAACAGTAGAATACCGCAGTTCGGAAGTCATAAATCGATTGTGAGAAAACAAATCCGTGTTATGAACGAAAAATAATGAACATTTACTTTTAAGACCATGTGTGAGAAGAAGAAAAACATTGTTTATCCTTGACAGCAAAGAAAGAAATATATTGTGTAAAAAAACAGTATATCCAACATTGCATGCACTTTTCAGGCAAATTCATATTTTTTTCCATTCACGTATTAGTAATTGCATGTTCTCGAACAAATGCTTTGTTATGGCACCTTCAAGTACGACATTGAAATGAACATTCCAATAGCTAACATGCCTATTAAATTTTCCTTATAATTTAATATTTGGATTGTAAAAAATCGGAATTCTATTTTTTCAATGTTTGATTAATTGATAACCATTATAACTGGAGCAAATAGTGGTAACGTCGTCTCTGCTACATGACGCTGCTATTTATATACTAGTACCCGTTGAAAATTAAGCGACATTCGGCAAACCTCGTGTGACTTGCACTCGGAACTTTTCTGATCTCATTCTTTAGCAGATTATTCTTAGGTCTTGCCAATTGGTATAGGGGTGAAAAAATATAAACAACAGTAGCATACCGCTGTTCAATAATAAATCGATGAGAGAAAACAAATCCACACTACACATACACTACTTATCTCATTGGGTTAAAATTAGCGACGTCTCTACTGTTTTAAGTTGACAACGCTAAGTTTCAAGATAACTGCAATGCACAACTGGTATCTATCTTAAATTTTTCAAACAAAGTCACAGAAATGGCCTGTTCTGTCATCGTTTTTTACTCTAATTGCCCGTGTTGGTAGGGATCTTTTGGAATACATTTTTATGTTGATTCTAAATAATTTGTTCAATTTTGCCAATTACATGTAATTGAGAGAAGATTTCTAGAAGTTTTTTACTTTATAGAAGGTTTTTTTAATCTTAAAAACGGACATAACTAACACAGGCCCTTGACCACGTTGTTTTAAAATGCTCGATGAAGTTTTGCAATTTAATGCCAAATTATATTACAGATTCGCGATATTCTTAAAATGATTCTAATCCAGACGCAGTCAGTTTCACAAAAGTATAAAAATCACAAAGTTAAAAATGTGGAAGCAAGAAAAAATATAGAATAAAGATGTGAGCCCTAAAATATCAAATTGTTTGGAGCTCTCACATTATCGCTCACCAGAGATAGTTGTGTTACTATGTTGACTATTCTAAAAATATTTACCAGTGGGTTGGGTCGCTGTCATCTATACCAATACACAATCAACATGGTAAATAACAACCTTCTCTTATGTAGTAAATTCATGTTGGATTAATGTTAATTAATTTGACTATTATGAGAAAAGGCTTTATAATAACACATTTAAACGTTTAATTTAAACCATATAATTTGTTCATTTCAAAGACTCTTTATTTCTTTGGATTTATTGATAATTGCCATACATGTGGCAGTATCTTTTAATATGAGTTTTTGTTATTTTACTAGGCAATTTTCATTTCTAGTTTCGTTTTTTTTCCCAACAGGGTCCTTTATTAAATAACTAAACTTCTACAACTAATTCAGATTTTACTTCCTTCCCTTTAAACCTATAATTCCTAAATAATAACACATGCATTCTTGCTATATGTATAAAAATTCTATCTATCTCTGTTTTACTCTACGCCATTATTTTCACAAATTTGACATCACCATTTCTGACAGGAGATCAGGGAATCCGTGAATATCACGTGCGATTTCACAACACCAAAGACTTTTAAAAACAGTTTAAAACGCGGACTTTTCACTGGTTTTTATCTATTTGGTTCTTACAGACCCGCGTGTTGTAAGGAATGGAACAAGACGTTCTAGAAATACCATCAAATATTTATATATATACGATTCCTTGCTATCTATTCCGACATAGCCTTCCCAGTGCTGGTATGCTAATACTAGAATGACAGACACTTCGTGTATTACTCTAATTATTTTAATATCTGGTTTGGTACATGTATTTCTTTTCACCCTACCTGTCTTCATCTGAAACATAGTTACCAATTCGCCTGGAATATGAATAGACGATTCGATTTGGCACAGCATTCGATTCTAAGGTCACGTCGAATCTTCTCAACTACTAGTAGCAGCCAAATTGTATTAGTATCAAAATATGTCCATAAAGTTAATAATGATAAAACATGCAATAAATATACTTTAGATTCTTTGTTATTCGAGGGTAAACCAATATTCATGAATTTTGTGGGTTTGTTTTTCGTTGGATTCCAATCACCGTTCATTTCATGAAACACCAATTTACTATGGATTTTTGCAAGCGCAAATGGATAGTGGGGGATGGTTTTAATCATACTTGGATGATTGTCACGTATAATTTCATGAAAGGTAAACAATGAATTTAGCAACTGAAACAAATCATATGTCCGTGCAGATACAATGTTACCACAATTCATGAAAATTGGAACGCGCGAATATAATCGAGTCCTCAGTATATAATCTATCTTTTGTATAAAATAGTAAGATGTATCATCATCTGAAATCTGGCCAAACTGTACAAAAAGATGCTGCTTGAATCTAGAAAAAGTTGAATGTATTTAATAAAATAAAATATGACAATAGTGAAGGTTAATTAGACTTCCAAAACAAAGCTATCATTTCTAAACTTAGCAAGAAATAAATATGTTTGGAATTTTTACCAAGATCTTTAAAATTTTATTCAAAGATTACTGAAATCCCACACAATTTCAAACTGGTACAAAATAATCAAATCAAAAAATCTTCGCCTGTATTATCATAGTATCACAAGAGCAAATGAAAATCAATCGGATATCAATATTGAGGAAGAAGACAAACTATTGTTTCAATTTTGGCAAAAACTTTTTTCCTCCTGTATTAAGAGCAAAGTTTAAAATAATATATTATGATCTTACCTCGTTTTTCAAATCAAACAATACATCAGCACATCTCTCTCCTACACTTCTATCTAACCTGACGGTTGCTGGTTCTACAGTCAAACAGTGAATATTAACAGTGTGGAAAATGGGGAAACTAACATTAGGATCTGCATGGGATATGATTAACGGGGGATAGTTCTACATAATAGTAACAGTAAAAATTATCGGTGTCAAAATAACATAAGGATATTAACATTAAAACCTGCAGAGGTTTACTTTTTGGATGCTGGTTATATAGTCCAACAACTGTGGATGTTTTCAATGTCAAAATAAAATGAGGGAACCAACATGAGGACCTGGATGGTGTTTACAACATAGAACACATAGGACAAAATAAAAGAAATGAATAGTAATTGGCAAACCAAATAAAGATTTAAGATAAATTAAGTGGCTAATACATTTGAAGAATAAAAAATGAAGATCATCTCATCCAGACCCAGGAACGCTCAAAGCCGAATATTTGAAAGTCAAGGATGCATAAGAACCACAAAGGTAAAGAGTTAATAAAAGAGGGACGAAAGATACCAAAAGGACAGTCAAACTCATAAATCTAAAACAAACTGACAACGCCATGGCTAAAAATGAAAAAGACAAACAGAAAAGCAATAGTACACACGACACAACATAGAAAACTAAAAAATAAACAACACGAACCCCACCAAAAACTAGGGGTGATCTCAGGTGCTCCGGAAGGGTAAGCAGATCCTGCTCCACATGTGGCACCCGTCGTGTTGCTTATGTGATTACAAATCCGGTAAATAGACTAATTCGGTAGGTCACATTCATGAAAGGGAAGGGGATTGTAGTTACGACGATAGTAGTTAATAAAGAGTACATGACAGAAAATTGGAAAATTAATATGAGGTCAACTTTGAGTTGAAACCTTACTTTCTTGCTAATTCTATAAATTTATCAACGACCAACATTTTCTAAATTGGATTCGTCTGAAGCACTTTTCTTGACTTACCTTTCAAAAACTCAGCAAGCAGAATATTTAAAACTGTGTATGAGAACAAAAGCAGTTGATGATCTACGACCAAAAGGACCTCAACAACATTAGCTAAATCCATCTAAGATTATCTTTGCATGAAGAAGATTTCGTTCTTTATGATTCTTGAATTCATAATCAGACAAATGCAATAGACTAAGGAATCTGTTTTCATGATGGAACGCTTATTATGAGTATGACTAAAGAGTCAGTATTTTTTTATAATAGGACTTATCAAAGAGTATGTTGTCATGGCGGAACTTATAATGCGAGTATAACTAAGAATTCGGACTATATATCGAGATTTCAACTATACACATGGAAAAAAGTATTGCAACACCTTGATTTTTTAAAACTTGAAAAATCAGTCTCTTATTTTGGATGGAATATGATAAAATAATTGTAAAATAATATTGAAACGTAGTTAATGATGACATTGGCATTAAAACGAACAAAAAATTAATGAAAAAAAAAAGTTTTATCTAACCAAAATTTTTATAACAAAATGAAGTGTTTTTGGTACAAAAAAATGCATTTTACAACTTTTGCTGTAGTCGAACTTTACAATGTCAGACATTTCAAAATTAAATCTTTAGATGATTGTTCACATCATGGTTGATCGTTATACGCCAAAGAATTAGTACTTTGTGCGCAGCCTCCATTCAAACAGATAACCGCATCTTAACGTCTTCTGATTCCTGCCATAAGTCGACTAATTTGTTGCTAAGGTAGCAGCAACCATTCTTGACGAAGGGTATTGTTTATTTCATTACGTGTTTGAACTGGGATGTCCTTTCGTGCACTTTACGCCCAATAGTGTACCATATATGCTCGATATGGTTCAAATTCGGACTACGATTGGGCTAAGGAAGATAAACCGAATTCCATTGGAACAATGGATCTTCCTCCACGACGCCAATTTCCAACTTTGGCGAACTCTGCACTATATTGGATACGCGAATCTGTGTGTCTGTTCGTAGGCAAAGGTCCTGAAATGGTATTATCGCACGATAACCAGTAGAGATGAGCCAATCTCGAACAGTTCTTGTTTAAAGGCTCCTGTATGGTCATCACTCTCTTTGTAGGATTGTATTGTTTGCAATGGGTTTCCTTCTGACCAACATTCATTGTTCTTGATTTTCACTAGCAGATGTTATGGGGGGTCTTCTTGACCTCGGAAGGTCTTTAACATCGTTTCTTGACTGATTTTTATTCTCAAAACGACTTATAGTGGAATGGTGATGACCAACAATACGTGCAATTGTCACAGCGACATACCTGCTTCCCTCATGTGATTATCTGCAATCTTGCTGCAGTTATGAGTTGTGGATGACCAATTACAAGGTCTCAATCACATAAAATTATAAACTTGGTTATTTTAAGTGTTGAAAACAATGAGGATAAAAACAGCTGTTTTAGTGTTTACAAGTACAGTACCTGCATGTGCAGATAAGAACTGATAGAGTCGATATTTATTGATTAAACTCAGGTGACATTTGAAGCTATTAAACCAAGAGTTCCAAATGGTGAAGTTGAAATCATCCCTTCGTAAATTTTACGGACGCCATCACGAGTTGGTTGACCGTTATGGAATAACCGTTTCACAAATGATATCGGATATGTTCCTTACGTCGTAACTACAATCCCCTTCCCTTTCATGAATTTGACCTACCGAATTAGACTATTTACCGGATTTGTAATCACATAAGCAACACGACGGGTGCCGCATGTGGAGCAGGATCTGCTTACCCTTCCGGAGCACCTGAGATCACCCCTAGTTTTTGGTGGGGTTCGTGTTGTTTATTCTTTAGTTTTCTATGTTGTGTCATGTGTACTATTGTTTTTCTGTTTGTCTTTTTCATTTTTAGCCATGGCGTTGTCAGTTTGTTTTAGATTTACGAGTTTGACTGTCCCTTTGGTGTCTTTCGTCCCTCTTTTCTTTGAATAATGTTTAATTAGTTCTATTTCAACAAATTATTTAACAAAAAAATTAAAAGTGTTTTTTTTTAATTTGAATTTCAATTTGGTGTTGCAATATACTTTTTTCCATGTGTATACTAAGAGGAGAAAACCCTACATACATTTTGATGTCCGTTATATATCTTACCATCTGTATCTGTAGATTCTGTCTCTTTATCTGAAAAGCACAAACCGATACAAAAATTAAATATAAAAAAGAAGATGTGGTATGATTGCCAATGAGACAACTCTACACAAGATACCAAAATGACACAGAATTTAACAACTATAGGTCACCGTACGGCATTCAACAAAAAGCAAAGCCCATACATCATAGTAAGCTATAAAAAGCCCCGAAATGCCAATGTAAAACAATTCAAAAGAGAAAATACATTTGTATAATAAAATGACTCGTCTAAGCATTGATTATTACTGGTTGATGTATTGACAGTTTTTCAGTAAAACTATTCAAAATGAGACCATGCAGCTAATTCAGTTACTGACCTTAAACTGACCTAAATAGATAACTATGGAAATAAGATTTATATCAAGAGACCATTGAAAACTGATATGTACACAGTGTTAATGCTATTTTACAAAAATTGGACAAGAAATCTAGGATGCATAACAACATTACAAAAGATAAAATTTCGAAGCAACTACTATTCTAATGCAACATAGTTGTAACGTTCATTTTGATTGGATAACGTCACTTATTTACATGGCATCAATTGACAATTGATGCTATGGGACGTACGCGCAAACGCAGACGGCATATGACAGATTTTAATTACATGTTTTAACGTTGTTTTCTGTCAGTTTCATTAGAATGGAGATAACTATATTGTATTTTAAGCTCCGACGGCATCAATTGGGAATTTGATGGTCGCAAATACCCGTTTACTGTCTCCGTTAACGCGTCACCAGTAAACTTAATTTGCGACCATCAAATCCCCAATTGATGCCGTCGGAGCTTAAAATACAATACAGTTATCTCCTAAGTATACGGGTTTCAGTTGCACATGCTAGAAAGCACCAAATGTTCTACGAATTATTTTGTGTCTTGTCTACAGAATTATTGCACACACCTTCTTTAACAATATCAAGTGTACCCTCAGCCACCACTGTGTAATAAGCCTGTACTCCTTCTCCAAACTTTTGTAGTCCCAGTATTTGCATGGTAACAGGCCCAGAGTCCGGAGCAGTCTTGATTTCTAGGAAGACATCTTTGTCATACTTTGGCAGATCGATCAGCTGGTGTTGAACAACATTGTTATCTGTGACAGACACTATGTAGAATATGGCTTGTACGTTGTTTGTGAAATATAATGGCCAAGTACTAAAATCCTGTAGATCTTTACCCTAAAGGAAACATTCAATTATTTAATGTCAAGCCAATCTGCGTAATCAACCTTTGTTGTCATATCTTGCAAGCACGGCTTTGACACATGATCTGTATTTTCTGTAAAGAATTAGACATAACATCGCTGATTTACCACTTGATGAGTTTATTTACAAACACTGGGTCGATGCTACTGCTGGCGGAGTTTTAATTCCCCGGGGCTATCACCAGCTCAGTAGTCAGCACTATAATTAATATGGTCATATTTATAAATTTACTGTTACAACTTTTGAACTTTTGAAATACTAAGGCTTTTCTACCTCATGACTAGATTACCATAGCTGTATTTGGCAAAACTTTTAGGAATTTTGGTCCTCAATGCTCTGCAACTTCGTACTTTATTTGGCCTTTTAAACATTTTCGGATTCGAGCGTCACTGATGAGTGTTTTGTAGACGAAACGCGCGCCTAGTTTTTAGCTCTTCCTACTAAATGGTGTGATTGTCATTCGTTGGAAACTCAAGTATGAAGTTTTTCTTTTTATGAACAGAAGAAGTCGGCAAGAAAAGCACAATTGGTGTTCATGTGAATGCAGATTATTTGTTGAAAAACACGTCATCCGTATGTACAAAAAAAATGATAATATGTTATAAATTGTATGCGTCCGTAGCGCTTTTCTGATTTTAGATTCACCAGGATTGCCAAAAGCCGAATATTTGAAAGCAAGGACGAATATTAACAGAAAACGTTAAATACCTATAAAATTTATAAATTTATAAACGGGCAATTTTAAATTCAGAAATTATTGCGAGGTTTTTATTATTGCGAATAATGCGACAGAATTGTAAACGCAATAATTTAAACTCGCATTTTGAAATATTTTATATGGTTTAAACCGGACCTTTCTCAAAATCGTAAAAATAAAAATCGCATTGAAGTCTAAAATGACAAAATCGCAATAATAAATGCACGCAATAATTTCTGAATTTACAGTAGTTTGTTATAAATCATATCAATACCGAAGTACTGATTACTGAGCTGGTGATACACTTGGGGGACTGATATTCCAACAGCAGAAGCATCTGAGCTGGTGATACCCTTAGGGGATGATATTCCAACAGCAGAAGCATCTGAGCTGATGATACCCTTGGGGGCTGATATTCCAACAGCAGAAGCATCTGAGCTGGTGATACCCTTGTGGGGGACTGATATTCCAACAGCAGAAGCATCTGAGCTGGTGATACCCTTGGGGGACTGATATTCCAACAGCAGAAGCATCTGAGCTGATGATACCCTTGGGGGACTGATATTCCAACAGCAGAAGCATCTGAGCTGGTGATACCCTTGGGGGCTGATATTCCAACAGCAGAAGCATCTGAGCTGGTGATACCCTTGGGGACTGATATTCAAACAGCAGATGCATCTGAGCTGGTGATACCCTTTGGGGACTGATATTCCAACAGCAGAAGCATCTGAGCTGGTGATACCCTTGTGGGACTGACATTCCAACAGCAGAAGCATCTGAGCTGGTGATACCCTTGGGGGCTGATATTCCAACAGCAGAAGCATCTGAGCTGGTGATACCCTTGTGGGGGACTGATATTCCAACAGCAGAAGCATCTGAGCTGGTGATACCCTTGTGGGGGACTGATATTCCAACAGCAGAAGCATCTGAGCTGGTGATACCCTTGGGGGACTGATATTCCAACAGCAGAAGCATTTGAGCTGGTGATACCCTTCAGGAACTGATATTCCAACAGCAGAAGCAGCAACTCAGTGCTGTAAGAAATGATTATAGACGGCCCCAGGCAAAACAGCCGTTGGACGTGAGAGTAATCTCGGACTAATTATAATATGCATGCATCTGAAGCACTTTTCTGGATTTACATTCACCAGGAACGATCAAAGTCGAATATTTGATGACCAATGATGTGTTGTCAACCATGATAAAGGGCTAGGCATCTTGATAGTGTTAGTTTCAGAGAATTTTGTCAATGAATCAGAGTGCTCTTTTTTACAGAGTCAAAAGTTTTAAAACTATTATAACAGAAGCTTATGCATAATTAATGTCAGAACATTTGAATCGCACTGGTCGTAGAATATGTGGTTCCACAATAACTCGGTTCTCCGAAGCCCTGCTTAATTAATTGATGTTAATAATTTTGAAAGCGGTTACTGTACATTTAGAGATAAACAAATAGAACGATATTTGTAAGGACACTTATGTGATTTAGGTTTCAAATACACTGAAGGAAATTCCCATCCTTCATCTTTGGTCGAAATTCCAAAAGAACACGGAACAGACATATGATGAGTCAGGATTACCTATTTTACAAGTGTCATAGTGTAGATGTTGAGCTTCCAAATTAATTGTCAATGTTTAAGTCCAACAATTTTATTTAATATAGTGCACACATATATATGCATGTTGTTTGGATCTCTATCTGCGGGAAGAACCATGTATTCGTCATAGAGGTAGGATACGTGTTTGGCATTTGGTGTTTCTAAATACTGATGCAGCAATTGTGTTCATAGACCTATTCAGTGTTTATAAGTATATAAATCTCCTTTCCCGCGTTTAGCCTATTGCCTTATATAGCCCTCAACTGAAATCTGCCATCAGTATTTTGAAGTTGAGTTTCCAACTAATTAATTTAGGTTGACGATATTTGGATAACACATTCGCAGGATATATGTTATTGACAATGATCAGGTCACCAATAATAAAGCGGCCAAGCCTGGAAATACATAAATGTCAACTTACACAGGTGCATCAGGAAGTTTAGACTTGAAGTCGGCAATATTGAGATCAAAACACACCAAATTTTAACTGAACATATTAGTCGCAATTGGTTTTTGTCGAGCCTGCGACTTTTATCGCAAAAAGCTGACATAGGGATAATGATCCGGTGACGGCGGCGGCGGCGTTAGCTTACTTCTTAAAAGCTTTATATTTTAAAAGGTGGAAGACCTGGATGCTTCATACTTTGTTTATGGATGCTTCATGATACGTCAGTCACATGTCCAATGTCCTTGACCTCATTTTCATGGTTCAGTGAAAAAAAAGTGAAGATTTTTTGTAATATAAAATTCTCTCTTATTATAAGTAATAGGATAACTATATTTAGTATGTGCGTACCTTGCAAGGTACTCATGCCCGTCAGTTTTCACTTGACCTAAACCTCATTTCATGGATCAGTGAACAAGGTTAAGTTTTAGTGGTCAAGTCCATATCTCAGATACTTCAAGCAATAAGTCTAGTATATTCGGTGTATGGAAGGACTGTAAGGTGTACATGTCCAATTGGCAGGTGTCATCTGACCTTGACCTCATTTTCATGGTTCAGTGGTCAAAGTTAAGTTTTTGAGTTTTGGTCTTTTTTTCTTATACTGTATGCAATATGTCTTCTATATTTGGTGTATGGAATGATTGTAAAGTGTACATGTCTAGCTGGCAGGTGTCTTCTGACCTTGACCTCATTTTCATGGTTCAATGGTAAAAGTTAAGTTTTTGAGTTTTGGTCATTTTTTCTCATACTATATGCAATAGGTCAACTATATTTAGTGTATGGAAGGACTGTAAGGTGTACATGTCCAACTGGCAGCTGTCATCTGACCTTGACCTCATTTTCATGGTTCAGTGGTATAGTTAAGTTTTTGTGTTTTGGTCTGCTTTTCTTATACTGTATGCAATAGGTCTACTATGTTTGGTATATGGAATGATTGTAAGGTGTACATGTCTAGCTGGCAGGTGTCATCTGACCTTGACCTCATTTTCACGGTTTAGTGGTCAAAGTTTAGTTTTTGAGTTTTGGTCTTTTTTTCTCATACTATATGCAATAGGTCAACTATATACGGTGTATGGAAATATTTAATGATCTATATGTCAGTCGTGCAGGTTTTATTTGATCTTGACCTAGTTTTCACAGTTCATTGCTTAATATTAAGTTTTTGGATTTTGGTCTTTTTTTCTTAAACTGTAATAGGTCAACTGTATTTGATGTATGGAAGAGTTGTTAGCTATACACCTCATTTTCATGGTTCATTAGTCAATGTTTAGTTTTTTTGGTTAATGTCAAGTTTATGTGACAGTTGTAATAACACTTTATATTTAGAACTATCAACATGATATCAATGATAAGTAAAGAAGGCGAGACATTTCAACGTGTGCACTCTTGTTGATATAGTAATAGAAATTGCAAATACAGACGGACCCCCCCCCCCCCCCCCCCCATGGAAAATCAAATGGTTGCTGACTAATTGAGTCTTCAAGCAATTTGACGGTTTAACTCGACGACATTAAATGCTTATGCTTTTTCAGTGACTAAATAATTGTTTTAACAGCTTACTTGGCCCCTTTGATGACAACACAAAAAATATAGCTAAACTCTAACCAAAACATGATTAATATTTATTCAACACAAAAAAACGTTGTTAGAATCTCACTTTATTTTGAAACAATGATTTTTTTTATAGCAATACACTAACATGACTAACCAAAGATTAATCAGCATAAAAAAACCGTTCTCACTTCAATTTGAGACAATGAGAACAAAAATATTTATAGCAATACACTGCCAAAACTTGATTACAAAGTTATTACACACAAGACCAATACAAAAATGGTGCGAATGTGTAGGGTGCGAAAGTGAAAGGGGGCGATCGTGAATTGGCGCGACCCGGATTCATCAAGTCCCCTCTTTTATTGTTCAAATGAGTTGTATACATACCTGAATTCCTTGAATATGTAATATGAAGGCCATATTAGCTGGCCAGCATGGAGCAAGAATTGCTCCTACCGTCAATTGTACCCACTAACTGTAATCATTCACAAATTGTCTGGTTTATTGTGATCTGGTTATGAAAATAAAACAGCGGCACATATAAAATCGTCTAAGAGGTAACCAATATATATATATACTCCTATAAAAGATAATTACAAAAATAATAAGTTGTGGTATGATTACCAATGGTTCAAATTAGTGTGTGTCCGAGGTCCTGGGCTTGTCTTTTCTATATAGGAGAAAACTTTTCGTTTATTAAATTACAAAAGTTAAGTTCCATGACATTTAAGCGATTCGAAAACAGTCTGTATAACCTGAGACTACTATAACACAGTAGTCTCAGGTATAACGGTTCGTTTCGAAATGACGGAATGACCGACACGGGTAGAACTACATTGCCTTAACCACTTTTCGGCAGGGCAATAAATATAATTCAAAAGTCAAGTACCATGACATAAGCTATTAAAAAACAGTCTGTATAACAGTTCGTTTCGAAATCGTGGTACCCGTAAAACTACATGGCCTTGACCACTTTTCGGCAGGGCAATACAAATAATTCGCTGAGTCACGAAAATAAGATCAAAGGACGGAAACATCGAATATATTTAGCTTATCTGTATCCTCGCACTAGGTATGATGGCTCCTGCGACTCGTTTCACAAAAAATATCTTACGAGTATAATTGATCGTACATTTAACTAAATTAAATGTGTATGACTTACGAGTATTTTTCCTCTTAAAGTTTTTTTGTGATAAGAGCCACAGGTCTTCTACCTCATAAAATTAGTATACGTAAGTCTTATACAAATAATTTACGTCACCATGTTGTTATTACTATATCTCGCGGATTCTGAGTTCGTCGAGGTAGAGACAAAAACCCTGAACGAACATCGTAAATATCCGAAATTATTTAGAAGAAAAATCTGAAATTTTCCTCAGGACTTATTTTTGAAAATCCCGAAGCTTCTGATTTGGTTTCATAAAATTCCACGAAGGTTTGGCAATGTAATGGGTGTGTTCAAAATAATTAAACCAGGATCGACTAAATTCTAATTACGACGCCGACGATGACAAATGGATGACGACCCCGGGAATGTAATATCACTATGTCTCGCTTCTTCAATTTTTCTTGCAGTCTGTGGTGTGAGCCAAGGCACCGTGTTAAAGGTCGATAGTTATAATCTTTGCTTTAATTTTACTACACACTGATTTTAAACGTGTTGGCTCACAAGGTAACAGTCCACAGGAAAACGAGTCCCCCTACATGGGCACGTTATTCTGACTCCTGAGCTAACTATACTTATTTTACTCATAAATGTTGTATGCTTAGCGGAGAATTATTGTATGTAATGTATATTTAGTAGTTTGTATTTGGTGCAAATGCTGTATCAATATGTTACTGAAATGTACGCTATGCTCATTTGTCGATACAAGACGGAGACAGATTTTTTTTTTAATTTTGCTTCAGATGCAATCTCGGTTAATCAATCTATGTTCTAAAAAAAATTGCTTCGCTGGGCGCAGCTGGATACGACCGCAGAGGTCCAATCCTGAACAGTTGGGCCAAAAATGGACACAATATTAGCACTTGATACAGGTCTGAATTTGGATTTAAATTTAAAAATATTTGACACATAATACGTTTCTGACACAGAGTAACTGCACATTGTCAAATAACTAAGAATTGGTTATATGATTTGAATTTGTATTCATTTCATTGCTTTTGTGTAATACACTATGCTGTTGCGAATTTACCCCCCCTTTTTTTGCCCTTTTTTTGTTGTAAAAAAAATGATATTTGAAGTTTTCTGTTTAATTTCTTATAACATTTCTTATAACAACCAACCCCCCCCCCCTTCCCCCTTTTTTCCCTTCCCCTTTTTTCCCTTCCCCTTTTTTCCAAAAAAAAATTTATTTCCCTCAAGCTCAATTCAATGGAGTTTGCAACCATAAGTTGTTTAGCAGTGTAAGGGAGGTAATCCCAAAATACACAACATTGTGCTTTAAATGTGATTTTTACACATTCACTCAAATACAAGTTATTGTCTGGAAACAACTAAAATGTTTGTTTGGGCCCCTTTTTTTACCCCTAATTCCTCAACTGTTGATACCATCAGCCCAAAAATCAATCTCAACCTTCCTTTTGAGGTTATAAACCTTGTGTATAAATTTCATGGATATCCGGAAACCAAAGTTCTGTCTTCGGACGACGACAACTGGATACCAATATTAGCGGTCGTATAAGTTAACAATATATATAAGACTATAAACCTTGATGTTGACGCCACTGCGACTACCTGTTTTTGTAACTTGCATTGCAGGCGAGACAAACATATAAGTAACGGAATAACAAAACAAAATATAAAGTTTGAGGTAAGCTGCAGGTGCCCGATTTTCTTAAAATTGTCATTATTAGTGCTAAGACTCAGTTGTCGGTATTCATCTTAAAAAGAGTGTTTTGTTTATATCTTTGTTTTTTTAGAATTCATGTATTTTTTATCCGTTAATTAATATTTTACTTTTTGTGTTAAAACTAGGGAAATTGACTATATAGAGTTAGTGATCCTTTGGCTTTGGGGGTAAAACAGTAAACATTAAGGTTCATCATAAGGAATTGAAAAATATGGCCGTGTTTACACCTCCAAAATTACTATGAGTACAGACAAACTGGTACATCCAGGAAAGTTTTACGGCATGGCAGGAACTAGATATATAAAAGTTATATGAAGTCTACGTTTCAGAAAATTAAAAACTTAAATGGATTTTGATGTTCATTTTTTTCCAGTCTGCAGAAGATAGCAAAATAAACAAACACCCGAGTTTCATTTGATACGGTCCACTCAGTTACACAGTTTAAACCTGTTAAATCACCTATTGTTTACAGGTGTCTATTGTCCATCTATTGTCCATTTAAATCAATACTACTCACAACATTGATTATATGAGGGGAGCTTCTCAATCGTTTTCACTACTTAGTTAATTTTTGCACCTTCTGCAGGAACGAAAAAAAATGGATAGCAAAATCTAGAAAAGTTTATAATTTTCTGAAACACAAAATGCATTTAAAATTTATATATCTAGTTCCTGCCATCCATTAAAACTGTTGCAGGTGTATCATAGGTTAGTCTGTACTCAGAGTAAAATTTGGGGTGTAAATACGGCCATTTTAGCCAAAAGGTTATGATGAACCTTAATCGCGTCTACAAGCGTCGAGAGCTTCAAAACTGATCTCGCGCACCAACGTCGATATATCGATGGCGATCTCTCTACCATTGTATTAAAAAGATATATATGAAGAGGTGGTATGGGCGCCAAGCCAGTAATATGGTATCCACCCTTGATTTCCAATCTGTTCATCGTGAAAGACTCATATTTTTTTTTTATGTATTTCGTGATTAATTTGCAATTAGTATTACTTGTGTAGTTTCTAAAATAAACAAATTTTTGTCATAGACCTGCACATGATAACTGATATCTCACTCGTGTAAACAAACAATGCATTTTAAAATGGTTAAATTAATAAACAAGCGTAGTAAACATATGGTACTCACAGAATCGTTGTTTCAAATTGTGTACACAACATCTGTCACGTGGTTGCCAAATTACGTTCCACACGTACAAGTGTCATAACAGTGGTCAGACACGTGAATTTGTCACACTGCCTGCCTTTTACAAGAAAAATATTAAGTCAAAATCTGTGTGGGAAATAAGATAGGAATATTGCTAATATGTCGCAGGAGTAGAATGAAAAGTTGGAGGGCAACTTCTGAACATCTATTTCAATATTTTTTTGCTATTATAAAAACGTAGCCATGCTAAGATATATATTTGGTTTTCTTTGAAAGGCATCAGTTTTTACTTTCTGATTCAAGTACAATTTTCCTTGGAGTTCAGTATCTTTGTTATTTTTTTTTTTAGTATTTGTAAAAAGCATTTATCGTTATATATACAAATCAAATCAAATCAAATATGTTTATTGGATAATCAATATATATGTACAGTGCACAATTGATGTCTTCCACACAATGAACAGATATTAAAACAATTAATACAAAATAAATGCATATACATTAGAAATAATATCTGGACAGAGCTAATATAAGTTGTAAAACATTAATATAGTTCAAAAGCTTTTTCAATAAAAGTACAGATAGCTTTTGTATCAATTTTATTTAAAGGATACATAATGTTATGTAGAATAGTAGATTCCTTTTCCCTTTTATTTAAATCCGAGGGGTCGATATTTAATTTTTTGAAGAGATCTTGTCTTAAAATTGAAAACTTTTTACAGTATAAAATGAAGTGTTTTTCATCATCTAATAAATCACAAGTCTGACAAAGTCTTGAGTTATGCGGAATTTTTGGTCTATGATAACGACCTTTTTCTATTAAAAGAGAATGTGCACTAATTCTTAACTTAGTCAAATTTTTACATAGTGCTTTTGGAATATTAAAGTCAAGATATTTTTGAAGAGAAAAATTTGTGTAACAAAATGAAAAATATTTAAGCTTTGAGTCAGAATTGTAATTAGAATAATTTTGAAGCTGTTCTTTAATTAGTTGGATGGTTTGATCGTGTATTTTCAATTCTAGATTTTCATTTTCCAAATTCTTTACATCCAATTTAAATTTTTTGCAACTATAATCAATAAATGAATACCATGATTTTGACCCCTCTTTGAAAAGTCCTCTATCTACTTTATACACTTCAGCAAGAAATCTATCAGATGGAAGTTGTTGCAGTCTTATGAAATATTTAAAAGCCAATTTAGTAATAAAATTAATAATTGGTAATCTTCCTAATTCACACCTGGAGGCTAAATTTGATGCCTTTTTATGTACTCCAAGTAGATATTTACAAAATTTATTATGTATTTTTTCAAATGGTATATTATCTTTATTTAAATCTTTTAAAGTAAAATCGGATATCCAAACTTCTGATCCATAGGTTGTAATAGGTCTAATTAGAGAATCAAATAACTTTAGCTTAAGCTTGGTACCAGAGTAATTATAATCTAGAATATTTGATTTAAGACTAAATACTGCTTTAAGAGCTTTATTATACATATGTTCTGCGGCATGCTTTAAATTGCCATTAAATGAAATCAGCATTCCAAGATATTTATATTTATCGACTGTTTCTATATTTTGACCATTAATTTTAAATTTGATGGCAGATTTTTTCTTGCCCTTACTAAAAATCATAACTTTAGTTTTAGTAATATTGACTTTCAACTTCCATCTGTTACAATATATTCCCAGGCTGTCCAGACAAGCTTGTAAACCCTTTTCACTCTCTGACAGTAGAATTAAATCATCTGCATATTGTAAACAATTAAATTGTGTTGTAATGAGTGACACAGGAAATGTTTTTGAAAAATCAAATATTTTTGGCAGATCATTAGTGTATATATTAAATAACAGAGGGCTAAGACCATCACCTTGTCTAACACCCCTATTGGCTCTATGAGCTTCTGAAATAAAGTTTTCTTTTTTTACCACAAACTTTGAATTAGAGTACATATGTTTAATTATCTTATAGAAATTTCCTCCAATTTTAAGATTTAATAGTTTTTTAAGTAATCCTGAGTGCCAAACAGAGTCAAAAGCTTTAGAGAGATCTACAAAACAAGCAAAAATAGGCTTTTTTAATTTGTGTAAATATTTATTTATCAAAGTTTTAATAGTGAAAATATGATCTGCAGTTCTATAATCTGGTCTGAATCCTGCTTGAAAGGGATTATAAAGATTATTTTCTTCCATATATTTATGCAGTCTTTTCTGTAATAATGAGGTGAAAAGCTTGCCAAGACAGCTGGTAAGGCTAATACATCTATAATTATCGCATATGTTTATGTCACCATTTTTGTGTAAGAAGGAAGTACAAGATAAATTCCAAGCATCTGGAAATTTTCCGCTTGATAAAATTCTGTTAAATAAATTAACAATAGGTAAAAGTAATAGGTCTTTTCCATATAAAAGGAATTCATTATATATAAGGTCTATTCCTGGTTGTTTATTCTTCTTAAGTTTTTTAATGCCATCTCTGACTTCTTTACAAATGAATGCATAATCTAAATGTTTATTATTAATATTTTCAATTTCTATCTTCGAGATATCTAAATCAGTATTATTTTCTTCATAAAGCTTTTTTAAGTAATTTGACATTTCAGATAGAGGTATAGGATTTTCTTCTCTATTTGTATTTTTCTTCAGATTATTAATGGTTTTCCAAAATAATTTAGGGTTATCTTCATGAAGAGAATCTAATTTATCAATTATATCTGTTATAAATTTCTTTTTTGTATCTTTTAGTAATTTTTTGTACTCCCTTCTTAACTGGTGGTATGATGTTTTTAAATCATGATTATTAGGATGTTGTTGTAATCTACTTCCAAGATTGTTAAGTTCCCTTTTAAAAAATTTACAATTTCCATTAAACCATTTCTGTTTTCCTTTCTTTTTCTTTCTTTTCCCCTTGAATGGTCTAAAATTAAATGTTTTATTTGCTGAGTCTAAAATTATATTGCTCAGATTTTCAGATAAATTATTTATATCCATTTCAGGATTATTGACTTCTAGTAAAAATTGATCAATTAAAAGTTTTGAATCTTGTACGGCTTCTACAAATTTTTCTCTTGAGCCTGATTCCAAATTGTATTTACCTGGAAGAAGATCACAATCCTTAGTATTAATGTTGTTGTTAATTTGTGAGTATATATAATTACTGTTGTTTTTTAAACCAGTCCATAATAAACTATGGTCTGAAAGCTCATTTGGTGGAAAGACATGTAAATAAACAAATTCATGAAAAATATCTTCAGAAACTAAAAAATAATCAATACTACTACTTCCTCTTGGACAGTAGTAGGTATGGAACCCCAGCGAGTCACCGTCAATTCGACCATTAAGTATTCTCATCTTTGATTCTATACAAAAATCTATTAGCATTCTTCCCTGTTCATTTATCTCAGGATCAAGGTTGTTTCTTTTGGGTAAAATTAGATCTGATGTATAATTTGTAGGTAAATTGGACTTGTCCTCAGAATTCTGGTGGTAGTCTGTCTCATCAAGTTCTATATAATCTATTAAATTAGCAGTTCTACTATTACAGTCTCCCATGATTATAACTTTACCCAATTCTGAGTATTTATTCACTAAACTAGATAATGAATCAAAAATTTTATCGTTTTCTGGACATACTGACTTTGCCCTTGGATTTATATATACACAGCCTAAAAAAATATCATGTGTAAGACCACATTTATCTTTGTCTAATTTAATAAAGATGTAGTTTTTACTTTGGGCTATTTTAATGATAGCATTACTTTTTTTGAATTCATTTTTAAAATAAAGAATGATTCCACCTGATCTTCGTCCTCTTTTACCTTTTTTCTTAATTCCAGGTTGGTGAAAGCATGTATAATTTTTAAAAGATATCGATGACTCGCCGTGGGTCCATGACTCCACTACTCCAAAAATATCAAATTTACTACAATTTATATCATTTAACTTTTGACTAGAGAAACCATTTATATTCCAGCATCCTAGCTGAAGCATTTTATGTATATATATATTAAAACATAACCACAATACTGATTTTGTGAGACCCGATGACATTGATTAGCATTTTCATTATGTATAAACAAGCATCAATCATATAAGTTGTAATGAAAGGTGTGAATTTTTTATATTTCACTTGTGTGTGTAAATTGTCATTAATAATATAAAGTTGCAAATGTGTGTAAAGAGGCATAACTCTGACTGTTTAAAAAAGTACTGTAATATTACAATTAAATAGGCATACCTGGTCATACATCTTGTTGTTTATTGTACACAATTATTTTTGATATTATAATGTGTAAAGGATGACATATATTTGCATACTAATGAAAATTAAAATAGTTTTAAAGATTCAGTAAAAACCTCATGTGAAATGTTTTCTCCATTGGATACAAAATGTGTAAAAAGGAGGCATAATTCTGATTGGGTGAATTAAGTTATAATATTATTACAATATTATCAAATTGGATTCAATAGACATACACACACATTAATATTAACATAACAAACAATAATAATAATTCTATCAAAGTGAAATTATTTCGAGTGTTATTGATAATTTATATATTCAGTAACCGCATCAGTACATTTCTCTCGTTCGGACTTAATCCAGGGTTGCTTTGTGGATTTCTGCTGTAAAAAGGATCTTCGGATCCTTTATATTGATTGTTCCTATTTAGAGGATCTTGGAATCCTTTAAATCGATATACAGTGGGCGGATCCAGCCATTTTAAAAAGGGGGGTTCCCAACCCAGAGTAAAAAGGGGGGGGGGGGAGTTCCAACTATATGCTCCCATTCAAATACATTGATCGGCCAAAAAAAGGGGGGTTCCAACCCCCGGACCCCCCCCCCCCCCCTGGATCCGCCACTGATATATATGTTTGTTTTGTTTTTTTAAAGATTTTAGAAGAAAGTTTAGTTACGGCTTCTGTCTCGAGGTCTGGGTTTCCTCTTTCTCTTTTAAAAATTTAACAACGACACATGAAGTGGTTTCCGTCCTCAATATTTTTTTTCTATTCATGTTTTACAACATTTTTCATGGGATACAAATCGCATTATATCTCCTTCCTTCTTGCAATTTCGCAGTCATTATAGCTCTTCCGCCGGCGCGGTCTCATTTTGCCCTTCGTCTCAAAATTTTAGCTATAATAGACCGATCAGCTGCCACGAGATTTCCTATCATCAAAATGTAACAAACAAAAATCTGAATTAAAAAAAAAACAAATGCTCTTAACGTGGAAGATATCTCAGTATTGGTAATTGAATTCATACTTTTTTACAACTAGGGGCACTATTCTAAATTCCCTTTTATTATGCTTTAATGGGAATTAAGTGTAAATACAATTACTCGATCAAATAGCTATAATTTGTTTGACTGAGGAGCGTTTTCAAAATCCGTCCATATTTAGAAAGAAACTGAGAAAATATTTGTATCAATTTAATTCAATTCTATTAATAATCAGATCTAAAACCATAGCCAGCTATATAAAGCCTCTATAATCATGAAAATTCTATATTCTATTCCCAATCTTAAAACAGAAAATTGTACAACAGAAAATTGTAAATTTGTGTAATCAGAAGGATGTCTATTTTAATACAATAATTGGTATTTTTGGAGTAGGGACGTATATCTTGGGGTAATATTATAGCTTTGAGCACGATTTCAATGAAAATTCATATTGTATTTATTTTTCTGCAAATAATAAAACTTACGTTGCACTATTCCGGACACCAACATTCAAATAACGATGTATCCCGTACTTTCCTCGCAGGTCAGTCGTAATATTGACGGATTTTGAAAATGACCCTTAAGGGGCAGTAGGAAAGAACCAGCAATACTTACAACAGGAAAAGCTTATAAGAGATTAAGCTGTCAAACCATTGTTTAAAACATGTTTGGTGTCAAATTGAATCGAATGGAAAATATTTGCTCCAAACACTTCCAGACACACATTATATATCAGTCATTTCAAAATAAAGTACAAATTCGGAATCTGAACTTTTCCACAAAAAAAAAGTTAAAATAAATGCAAATTAATTTAAAAAAAAAACAATAGCATATTGCTTTGTTAATATTTTATTCAAAATATACAATCTTACCAACACCTGAGAAAATTTTATTTTAAAATTGTGTGCCAGCTGGTGTTCAATTTTGTCCATCCTGTTACTTTTTTTAACTGATAGCAAAAGTGATAATAGAAAAGAAAATATCCAATGAAAAGTGTGGCTTACACTTGCATAGCATTGTTCATTTGAAATTACATTGACATTCATCATTTATGCAGATAAACCAAAAAAATCTGCAGATAATCTGCAGATAATTAGGAAAATCATCACATTTCTTATTTTTCAAACGCTCTTGATAAAAAATTGTGGAGACATTGGCATTGACAATTTACTATTATGTCCCTTTTCAATGATAACTAAGTCAATAGCTCAATTATGTTGATGGTAAAAATTATTTTACACATTTTTTGGGGTAAAAGGAACGAACAAAGGCAGTAACAGGGAGGACAAGGTGGTAACAGTAGAGACAACACATAATTTAGGTCACAAAAATCAATAACCAAAAATTCGATTTTGAATTTCCTAGGGATACAAACGAGAGATTAAAGTATTCAAACATTATACACGAACCATTTATACGCGTATCATCCCGTTCTGGGTCAAACAAACAAAACAAAACAAAAACAAATGAAAAATGGGTATTGCTGTTTTTTCGCTAAGTATGAAGTAAGATTTGATTGCCGCAAGTCGTAAAAATCAGTGTATATATAAGATGCCATGCCTTTCTGTGAACTACCGCTTTTAAGATCAAGTTCAGCATGTTGATTGTTATTTATTTATCAGATTCTCTTCCTGAATATGCCTTTAAGTGTCCACTGGAGGCTTACAAATCACCAGAACAACCATCCATCGTACCGTCTTAGAGAAGGTTGAAGATGTAGGCGTAAAAAGCAAAACTAATCTAAAAACATGAGGACAATTTAAAGAACGCAACAATACAACTGAACGAAAATTCAAATAAATAAAATAAAATTGAGAATGGAAATGAGGAATGTGCCAAAGAGACAACAACCCGACCATAGAAAAAAACAACAGCAGAAGGTCACCAACAGGTCTTCAATGTAGCGAGAAATTCCCGCACCCGGAGGCGTCCTTCAACTGGCCCCTAAACACATATATACTAGTTCAGTGATAATGAACGCCATACTAATTTCCAAATTGTACACAAGAAACTAAAATTAAAACAAGTTGCTTTCTTTAAAAAAAGAAATGCAATCGTAAACCCAAATGCTTGTTTGGCATTATATATATATTAGATAATTGTTTAATAAAGATGTATTGTCTTATATTACTTTTGTTGTGCATAAGAATTAGAAACTGACATTGCCTGTTTAGTGGTTTAAATAATGTAATACCGGCTTCACACATCAACGTATAGATCCGACGTACGTCGGCCGAGGTAAAAAAAATCATGCACGCTACCAAAACGCTAGTAATTTTGATGCATTCAACCTGTCAATCATATCTGTACCGTGTGCACAACGAGCTTAAAGCGTGTATTGGGTGTGCGTAAAGCGTACCTTAGCGTTTCTCCTGGTCTTCCTACATTTCCAACTGCAGGTCTGTCTATATGTGAATGTTTGTCAATAAGTCTGTCACATTCGCCCGTCTGTTTACATGTTTACCAGTCCGTCTATGTCCACTGGTTCGTCTACATGTTCACTAGCTTTGAAATAGCTTTCGGTAAGTGCGATTATTTCAGTGATTGGTGTCTATTGTTTTTATGTAAGTGATTATTGTGCACCGTACCCATAATTTTAGGGACGCGAATTGCAACTGATATTTTACAGTTTTTTCTTGCGATGTGTTGTCCTTAAGGTTTGGTTCATTTGGGAGGGTTGGGTTTATGGCCACCACATTGTTTATGTGCCAATGTCCATTCTTAAGCCAGAAACATGTAGTACAGTGGTTGTTGTTCATAATTCATGTCGGTCAAGTTGTTTTCGTAAATTATTTTGTTATCAATAAGGCTGTTTAGTTTTGTTTGATTTTTGTTTTTAAATCTTAATGGTCGGGGCATTTAATAGCCGACTAAATAGACTAGTAGTTTTTTTTTCATTTTTGGAGGCCGCTCGGTGGCCTTTAAAGACTTACTACCACGTCATTGTAACTCTGGTTGGTATTTGTATCATTAGTGCTGGACCATGGTCGATCCTATATGCACCTTTGAGGCAGGCGGGATATTTTTGTAGATCTTGTACAGCTCAAACTAATGTGAGTAGTTCCTGTAATTCTATGTCTAGTCCCATGTTGCATGGTTAGAGAGGGTGTAATATCTTCTGTAGGTTTGATGAAGTTTCACCCGTATCGGACTTCTTTTCCTAAATGAAAGCTTTAGGTAGCACTCCACAGATAGGTGTGTAGTTTCGCATTTTGGCCCCTGTGGATTTTTTAAATATGAGAGCTAGTGTGCAATAAAATTCATTTTTGGATAGCTGAGTATTTAAATAGCCTTTGTATTGGGTTTATATGAACATCAAGGTTATGTAATGTATGTAATATAGGCTGTTTTCTGTATGACAGTCCGTATTTGCATGTCCATACCATACATTGGTCCGGCAATTATTGTAATGTTTTTTTCCAACTTTTTATCGCACGAACTTTGTGATTGGATTTTACGAAAAAATGAGGCGAAAGACACCCATTTTTTATTTGATCATTAGGAAGATTTAAGAAAACAGTTTCTAAAAAGGTATCACTCAAAGGCATTGAAATTCTAGTTTGATCCAAATTTTGGGGGGATATATGACATGTTCACCCCCCTTTTTGCAATATTTTATGGTAAATAAATGCTGAATGTTGCCATGGATACACATACAAGGAATTGATTTTCACCCTTTTAACTTTGGAAAATTGAATCTATGGAAGATACTGATTACATACATATGCACATGTACAACACAAACAGTTAGGTTAATGTATTAAAAATCCAGGAATAGGAGATGATAAAACATTTTGGGGCTCATTTTTAATTTTATTTTCTAACTGTGGAGTGCTACCTTATGGCACATCAGAAAGCACAGAAATGCACTTTTAAAGTTAAAATTGACCACAAATCTTTAGTCTTTTGTGTTCTTGTTTTAGTTCTGATTGTAAAAAAACTGCTAGGAATGCAATTTATGTTAATTTTATTGTTTACTGTCCTTAGCAACCAAATATACACATTTTGACACTTAGACATGTTGCGGTCTTAAATTTGTACCCCGTTAGCTTTGCCCTTGTAACCAAAGATTGCGCTTTATATGATAATCTCAGAATGTATGGCTTTATATTTTTGAATGCGAATAAGTCAAATAAACATTTTTAGCAGGATTTTATATCATAATTTGGCATTAATTAAATTTAATGATGCCAGTACTGTTAGAAATTTATACCCTGCTTGAGAGCTTCTAAACCAAGGTTAGGTATGCTATTTACAGCAAAAATTACCTATAAGTGCTTTCAAACACCTAAAACATGTACAATTTGTCCTCTTTTAAGGCAATTTTATAATTTCAAATAAAAAAAAGGGAAAAGTTTTAGAAATTTACCCCTATAATGAGACAGACTTGAAGTTTTTCACTATGATCCAGCATTTATTTTAAAATCACTTTTTGTCGCGTTTCAACACCAACTGCTAACCTTCATAAAATCTTTATTACTGAACCAATTTTAAAAACTAAGGTACCATTTTCATCGTAACAACTAGTAGAACACAGAAAACATAAAAAAATTTGAGGCAGGAGGGAAAAAAATTCACCTTAATTAAGGTAGCACTCCACAGATAGGTGTGTAGTTTCGCATTTTGGCCCCTGTGGATTTTTTAAATATGAGAGCTAGTGTGCAATAAAATTCATTTTTGGATAGCTGAGTATTTAAATAGCCTTTGTATTGGGTTTATATGAACATCAAGGTTATGTAATGTATGTAATATAGGCTGTTTTCTGTATGACAGTCCGTATTTGCATGTCCATACCATACATTGGTCCGGCAATTATTGTAATGTTTTTTTCCAACTTTTTATCGCACGAACTTTGTGATTGGATTTTACGAAAAAATGAGGCGAAAGACACCCATTTTTTATTTGATCATTAGGAAGATTTAAGAAAACAGTTTCTAAAAAGGTATCACTCAAAGGCATTGAAATTCTAGTTTGATCCAAATTTTGGGGGGATATATGACATGTTCACCCCCCTTTTTGCAATATTTTATGGTAAATAAATGCTGAATGTTGCCATGGATACACATACAAGGAATTGATTTTCACCCTTTTAACTTTGGAAAATTGAATCTATGGAAGATACTGATTACATACATATGCACATGTACAACACAAACAGTTAGGTTAATGTATTAAAAATCCAGGAATAGGAGATGATAAAACATTTTGGGGCTCATTTTTAATTTTATTTTCTAACTGTGGAGTGCTACCTTATGGCACATCAGAAAGCACAGAAATGCACTTTTAAAGTTAAAATTGACCACAAATCTTTAGTCTTTTGTGTTCTTGTTTTAGTTCTGATTGTAAAAAAACTGCTAGGAATGCAATTTATGTTAATTTTATTGTTTACTGTCCTTAGCAACCAAATATACACATTTTGACACTTAGACATGTTGCGGTCTTAAATTTGTACCCCGTTAGCTTTGCCCTTGTAACCAAAGATTGCGCTTTATATGATAATCTCAGAATGTATGGCTTTATATTTTTGAATGCGAATAAGTCAAATAAACATTTTTAGCAGGATTTTATATCATAATTTGGCATTAATTAAATTTAATGATGCCAGTACTGTTAGAAATTTATACCCTGCTTGAGAGCTTCTAAACCAAGGTTAGGTATGCTATTTACAGCAAAAATTACCTATAAGTGCTTTCAAACACCTAAAACATGTACAATTTGTCCTCTTTTAAGGCAATTTTATAATTTCAAATAAAAAAAAGGGAAAAGTTTTAGAAATTTACCCCTATAATGAGACAGACTTGAAGTTTTTCACTATGATCCAGCATTTATTTTAAAATCACTTTTTGTCGCGTTTCAACACCAACTGCTAACCTTCATAAAATCTTTATTACTGAACCAATTTTAAAAACTAAGGTACCATTTTCATCGTAACAACTAGTAGAACACAGAAAACATAAAAAAATTTGAGGCAGGAGGGAAAAAAATTCACCTTAATTAAGGTAGCACTCCACAGATAGGTGTGTAGTTTCGCATTTTGGCCCCTGTGGATTTTTTAAATATGAGAGCTAGTGTGCAATAAAATTCATTTTTGGATAGCTGAGTATTTAAATAGCCTTTGTATTGGGTTTATATGAACATCAAGGTTATGTAATGTATGTAATATAGGCTGTTTTCTGTATGACAGTCCGTATTTGCATGTCCATACCATACATTGGTCCGGCAATTATTGTAATGTTTTTTTCCAACTTTTTATCGCACGAACTTTGTGATTGGATTTTACGAAAAAATGAGGCGAAAGACACCCATTTTTTATTTGATCATTAGGAAGATTTAAGAAAACAGTTTCTAAAAAGGTATCACTCAAAGGCATTGAAATTCTAGTTTGATCCAAATTTTGGGGGGATATATGACATGTTCACCCCCCTTTTTGCAATATTTTATGGTAAATAAATGCTGAATGTTGCCATGGATACACATACAAGGAATTGATTTTCACCCTTTTAACTTTGGAAAATTGAATCTATGGAAGATACTGATTACATACATATGCACATGTACAACACAAACAGTTAGGTTAATGTATTAAAAATCCAGGAATAGGAGATGATAAAACATTTTGGGGCTCATTTTTAATTTTATTTTCTAACTGTGGAGTGCTACCTTATGGCACATCAGAAAGCACAGAAATGCACTTTTAAAGTTAAAATTGACCACAAATCTTTAGTCTTTTGTGTTCTTGTTTTAGTTCTGATTGTAAAAAAACTGCTAGGAATGCAATTTATGTTAATTTTATTGTTTACTGTCCTTAGCAACCAAATATACACATTTTGACACTTAGACATGTTGCGGTCTTAAATTTGTACCCCGTTAGCTTTGCCCTTGTAACCAAAGATTGCGCTTTATATGATAATCTCAGAATGTATGGCTTTATATTTTTGAATGCGAATAAGTCAAATAAACATTTTTAGCAGGATTTTATATCATAATTTGGCATTAATTAAATTTAATGATGCCAGTACTGTTAGAAATTTATACCCTGCTTGAGAGCTTCTAAACCAAGGTTAGGTATGCTATTTACAGCAAAAATTACCTATAAGTGCTTTCAAACACCTAAAACATGTACAATTTGTCCTCTTTTAAGGCAATTTTATAATTTCAAATAAAAAAAAGGGAAAAGTTTTAGAAATTTACCCCTATAATGAGACAGACTTGAAGTTTTTCACTATGATCCAGCATTTATTTTAAAATCACTTTTTGTCGCGTTTCAACACCAACTGCTAACCTTCATAAAATCTTTATTACTGAACCAATTTTAAAAACTAAGGTACCATTTTCATCGTAACAACTAGTAGAACACAGAAAACATAAAAAAATTTGAGGCAGGAGGGAAAAAAATTCACCTTAATTAAGGTAGCACTCCACAGATAGGTGTGTAGTTTCGCATTTTGGCCCCTGTGGATTTTTTAAATATGAGAGCTAGTGTGCAATAAAATTCATTTTTGGATAGCTGAGTATTTAAATAGCCTTTGTATTGGGTTTATATGAACATCAAGGTTATGTAATGTATGTAATATAGGCTGTTTTCTGTATGACAGTCCGTATTTGCATGTCCATACCATACATTGGTCCGGCAATTATTGTAATGTTTTTTTCCAACTTTTTATCGCACGAACTTTGTGATTGGATTTTACGAAAAAATGAGGCGAAAGACACCCATTTTTTATTTGATCATTAGGAAGATTTAAGAAAACAGTTTCTAAAAAGGTATCACTCAAAGGCATTGAAATTCTAGTTTGATCCAAATTTTGGGGGGATATATGACATGTTCACCCCCCTTTTTGCAATATTTTATGGTAAATAAATGCTGAATGTTGCCATGGATACACATACAAGGAATTGATTTTCACCCTTTTAACTTTGGAAAATTGAATCTATGGAAGATACTGATTACATACATATGCACATGTACAACACAAACAGTTAGGTTAATGTATTAAAAATCCAGGAATAGGAGATGATAAAACATTTTGGGGCTCATTTTTAATTTTATTTTCTAACTGTGGAGTGCTACCTTATGGCACATCAGAAAGCACAGAAATGCACTTTTAAAGTTAAAATTGACCACAAATCTTTAGTCTTTTGTGTTCTTGTTTTAGTTCTGATTGTAAAAAAACTGCTAGGAATGCAATTTATGTTAATTTTATTGTTTACTGTCCTTAGCAACCAAATATACACATTTTGACACTTAGACATGTTGCGGTCTTAAATTTGTACCCCGTTAGCTTTGCCCTTGTAACCAAAGATTGCGCTTTATATGATAATCTCAGAATGTATGGCTTTATATTTTTGAATGCGAATAAGTCAAATAAACATTTTTAGCAGGATTTTATATCATAATTTGGCATTAATTAAATTTAATGATGCCAGTACTGTTAGAAATTTATACCCTGCTTGAGAGCTTCTAAACCAAGGTTAGGTATGCTATTTACAGCAAAAATTACCTATAAGTGCTTTCAAACACCTAAAACATGTACAATTTGTCCTCTTTTAAGGCAATTTTATAATTTCAAATAAAAAAAAGGGAAAAGTTTTAGAAATTTACCCCTATAATGAGACAGACTTGAAGTTTTTCACTATGATCCAGCATTTATTTTAAAATCACTTTTTGTCGCGTTTCAACACCAACTGCTAACCTTCATAAAATCTTTATTACTGAACCAATTTTAAAAACTAAGGTACCATTTTCATCGTAACAACTAGTAGAACACAGAAAACATAAAAAAATTTGAGGCAGGAGGGAAAAAAATTCACCTTAATTAAGGTAGCACTCCACAGATAGGTGTGTAGTTTCGCATTTTGGCCCCTGTGGATTTTTTAAATATGAGAGCTAGTGTGCAATAAAATTCATTTTTGGATAGCTGAGTATTTAAATAGCCTTTGTATTGGGTTTATATGAACATCAAGGTTATGTAATGTATGTAATATAGGCTGTTTTCTGTATGACAGTCCGTATTTGCATGTCCATACCATACATTGGTCCGGCAATTATTGTAATGTTTTTTTCCAACTTTTTATCGCACGAACTTTGTGATTGGATTTTACGAAAAAATGAGGCGAAAGACACCCATTTTTTATTTGATCATTAGGAAGATTTAAGAAAACAGTTTCTAAAAAGGTATCACTCAAAGGCATTGAAATTCTAGTTTGATCCAAATTTTGGGGGGATATATGACATGTTCACCCCCCTTTTTGCAATATTTTATGGTAAATAAATGCTGAATGTTGCCATGGATACACATACAAGGAATTGATTTTCACCCTTTTAACTTTGGAAAATTGAATCTATGGAAGATACTGATTACATACATATGCACATGTACAACACAAACAGTTAGGTTAATGTATTAAAAATCCAGGAATAGGAGATGATAAAACATTTTGGGGCTCATTTTTAATTTTATTTTCTAACTGTGGAGTGCTACCTTATGGCACATCAGAAAGCACAGAAATGCACTTTTAAAGTTAAAATTGACCACAAATCTTTAGTCTTTTGTGTTCTTGTTTTAGTTCTGATTGTAAAAAAACTGCTAGGAATGCAATTTATGTTAATTTTATTGTTTACTGTCCTTAGCAACCAAATATACACATTTTGACACTTAGACATGTTGCGGTCTTAAATTTGTACCCCGTTAGCTTTGCCCTTGTAACCAAAGATTGCGCTTTATATGATAATCTCAGAATGTATGGCTTTATATTTTTGAATGCGAATAAGTCAAATAAACATTTTTAGCAGGATTTTATATCATAATTTGGCATTAATTAAATTTAATGATGCCAGTACTGTTAGAAATTTATACCCTGCTTGAGAGCTTCTAAACCAAGGTTAGGTATGCTATTTACAGCAAAAATTACCTATAAGTGCTTTCAAACACCTAAAACATGTACAATTTGTCCTCTTTTAAGGCAATTTTATAATTTCAAATAAAAAAAAGGGAAAAGTTTTAGAAATTTACCCCTATAATGAGACAGACTTGAAGTTTTTCACTATGATCCAGCATTTATTTTAAAATCACTTTTTGTCGCGTTTCAACACCAACTGCTAACCTTCATAAAATCTTTATTACTGAACCAATTTTAAAAACTAAGGTACCATTTTCATCGTAACAACTAGTAGAACACAGAAAACATAAAAAAATTTGAGGCAGGAGGGAAAAAAATTCACCTTAATTAAGGTAGCACTCCACAGATAGGTGTGTAGTTTCGCATTTTGGCCCCTGTGGATTTTTTAAATATGAGAGCTAGTGTGCAATAAAATTCATTTTTGGATAGCTGAGTATTTAAATAGCCTTTGTATTGGGTTTATATGAACATCAAGGTTATGTAATGTATGTAATATAGGCTGTTTTCTGTATGACAGTCCGTATTTGCATGTCCATACCATACATTGGTCCGGCAATTATTGTAATGTTTTTTTCCAACTTTTTATCGCACGAACTTTGTGATTGGATTTTACGAAAAAATGAGGCGAAAGACACCCATTTTTTATTTGATCATTAGGAAGATTTAAGAAAACAGTTTCTAAAAAGGTATCACTCAAAGGCATTGAAATTCTAGTTTGATCCAAATTTTGGGGGGATATATGACATGTTCACCCCCCTTTTTGCAATATTTTATGGTAAATAAATGCTGAATGTTGCCATGGATACACATACAAGGAATTGATTTTCACCCTTTTAACTTTGGAAAATTGAATCTATGGAAGATACTGATTACATACATATGCACATGTACAACACAAACAGTTAGGTTAATGTATTAAAAATCCAGGAATAGGAGATGATAAAACATTTTGGGGCTCATTTTTAATTTTATTTTCTAACTGTGGAGTGCTACCTTATGGCACATCAGAAAGCACAGAAATGCACTTTTAAAGTTAAAATTGACCACAAATCTTTAGTCTTTTGTGTTCTTGTTTTAGTTCTGATTGTAAAAAAACTGCTAGGAATGCAATTTATGTTAATTTTATTGTTTACTGTCCTTAGCAACCAAATATACACATTTTGACACTTAGACATGTTGCGGTCTTAAATTTGTACCCCGTTAGCTTTGCCCTTGTAACCAAAGATTGCGCTTTATATGATAATCTCAGAATGTATGGCTTTATATTTTTGAATGCGAATAAGTCAAATAAACATTTTTAGCAGGATTTTATATCATAATTTGGCATTAATTAAATTTAATGATGCCAGTACTGTTAGAAATTTATACCCTGCTTGAGAGCTTCTAAACCAAGGTTAGGTATGCTATTTACAGCAAAAATTACCTATAAGTGCTTTCAAACACCTAAAACATGTACAATTTGTCCTCTTTTAAGGCAATTTTATAATTTCAAATAAAAAAAAGGGAAAAGTTTTAGAAATTTACCCCTATAATGAGACAGACTTGAAGTTTTTCACTATGATCCAGCATTTATTTTAAAATCACTTTTTGTCGCGTTTCAACACCAACTGCTAACCTTCATAAAATCTTTATTACTGAACCAATTTTAAAAACTAAGGTACCATTTTCATCGTAACAACTAGTAGAACACAGAAAACATAAAAAAATTTGAGGCAGGAGGGAAAAAAATTCACCTTAATTAAGGTAGCACTCCACAGATAGGTGTGTAGTTTCGCATTTTGGCCCCTGTGGATTTTTTAAATATGAGAGCTAGTGTGCAATAAAATTCATTTTTGGATAGCTGAGTATTTAAATAGCCTTTGTATTGGGTTTATATGAACATCAAGGTTATGTAATGTATGTAATATAGGCTGTTTTCTGTATGACAGTCCGTATTTGCATGTCCATACCATACATTGGTCCGGCAATTATTGTAATGTTTTTTTCCAACTTTTTATCGCACGAACTTTGTGATTGGATTTTACGAAAAAATGAGGCGAAAGACACCCATTTTTTATTTGATCATTAGGAAGATTTAAGAAAACAGTTTCTAAAAAGGTATCACTCAAAGGCATTGAAATTCTAGTTTGATCCAAATTTTGGGGGGATATATGACATGTTCACCCCCCTTTTTGCAATATTTTATGGTAAATAAATGCTGAATGTTGCCATGGATACACATACAAGGAATTGATTTTCACCCTTTTAACTTTGGAAAATTGAATCTATGGAAGATACTGATTACATACATATGCACATGTACAACACAAACAGTTAGGTTAATGTATTAAAAATCCAGGAATAGGAGATGATAAAACATTTTGGGGCTCATTTTTAATTTTATTTTCTAACTGTGGAGTGCTACCTTATGGCACATCAGAAAGCACAGAAATGCACTTTTAAAGTTAAAATTGACCACAAATCTTTAGTCTTTTGTGTTCTTGTTTTAGTTCTGATTGTAAAAAAACTGCTAGGAATGCAATTTATGTTAATTTTATTGTTTACTGTCCTTAGCAACCAAATATACACATTTTGACACTTAGACATGTTGCGGTCTTAAATTTGTACCCCGTTAGCTTTGCCCTTGTAACCAAAGATTGCGCTTTATATGATAATCTCAGAATGTATGGCTTTATATTTTTGAATGCGAATAAGTCAAATAAACATTTTTAGCAGGATTTTATATCATAATTTGGCATTAATTAAATTTAATGATGCCAGTACTGTTAGAAATTTATACCCTGCTTGAGAGCTTCTAAACCAAGGTTAGGTATGCTATTTACAGCAAAAATTACCTATAAGTGCTTTCAAACACCTAAAACATGTACAATTTGTCCTCTTTTAAGGCAATTTTATAATTTCAAATAAAAAAAAGGGAAAAGTTTTAGAAATTTACCCCTATAATGAGACAGACTTGAAGTTTTTCACTATGATCCAGCATTTATTTTAAAATCACTTTTTGTCGCGTTTCAACACCAACTGCTAACCTTCATAAAATCTTTATTACTGAACCAATTTTAAAAACTAAGGTACCATTTTCATCGTAACAACTAGTAGAACACAGAAAACATAAAAAAATTTGAGGCAGGAGGGAAAAAAATTCACCTTAATTAAGGTAGCACTCCACAGATAGGTGTGTAGTTTCGCATTTTGGCCCCTGTGGATTTTTTAAATATGAGAGCTAGTGTGCAATAAAATTCATTTTTGGATAGCTGAGTATTTAAATAGCCTTTGTATTGGGTTTATATGAACATCAAGGTTATGTAATGTATGTAATATAGGCTGTTTTCTGTATGACAGTCCGTATTTGCATGTCCATACCATACATTGGTCCGGCAATTATTGTAATGTTTTTTTCCAACTTTTTATCGCACGAACTTTGTGATTGGATTTTACGAAAAAATGAGGCGAAAGACACCCATTTTTTATTTGATCATTAGGAAGATTTAAGAAAACAGTTTCTAAAAAGGTATCACTCAAAGGCATTGAAATTCTAGTTTGATCCAAATTTTGGGGGGATATATGACATGTTCACCCCCCTTTTTGCAATATTTTATGGTAAATAAATGCTGAATGTTGCCATGGATACACATACAAGGAATTGATTTTCACCCTTTTAACTTTGGAAAATTGAATCTATGGAAGATACTGATTACATACATATGCACATGTACAACACAAACAGTTAGGTTAATGTATTAAAAATCCAGGAATAGGAGATGATAAAACATTTTGGGGCTCATTTTTAATTTTATTTTCTAACTGTGGAGTGCTACCTTATGGCACATCAGAAAGCACAGAAATGCACTTTTAAAGTTAAAATTGACCACAAATCTTTAGTCTTTTGTGTTCTTGTTTTAGTTCTGATTGTAAAAAAACTGCTAGGAATGCAATTTATGTTAATTTTATTGTTTACTGTCCTTAGCAACCAAATATACACATTTTGACACTTAGACATGTTGCGGTCTTAAATTTGTACCCCGTTAGCTTTGCCCTTGTAACCAAAGATTGCGCTTTATATGATAATCTCAGAATGTATGGCTTTATATTTTTGAATGCGAATAAGTCAAATAAACATTTTTAGCAGGATTTTATATCATAATTTGGCATTAATTAAATTTAATGATGCCAGTACTGTTAGAAATTTATACCCTGCTTGAGAGCTTCTAAACCAAGGTTAGGTATGCTATTTACAGCAAAAATTACCTATAAGTGCTTTCAAACACCTAAAACATGTACAATTTGTCCTCTTTTAAGGCAATTTTATAATTTCAAATAAAAAAAAGGGAAAAGTTTTAGAAATTTACCCCTATAATGAGACAGACTTGAAGTTTTTCACTATGATCCAGCATTTATTTTAAAATCACTTTTTGTCGCGTTTCAACACCAACTGCTAACCTTCATAAAATCTTTATTACTGAACCAATTTTAAAAACTAAGGTACCATTTTCATCGTAACAACTAGTAGAACACAGAAAACATAAAAAAATTTGAGGCAGGAGGGAAAAAAATTCACCTTAATTAAGGTAGCACTCCACAGATAGGTGTGTAGTTTCGCATTTTGGCCCCTGTGGATTTTTTAAATATGAGAGCTAGTGTGCAATAAAATTCATTTTTGGATAGCTGAGTATTTAAATAGCCTTTGTATTGGGTTTATATGAACATCAAGGTTATGTAATGTATGTAATATAGGCTGTTTTCTGTATGACAGTCCGTATTTGCATGTCCATACCATACATTGGTCCGGCAATTATTGTAATGTTTTTTTCCAACTTTTTATCGCACGAACTTTGTGATTGGATTTTACGAAAAAATGAGGCGAAAGACACCCATTTTTTATTTGATCATTAGGAAGATTTAAGAAAACAGTTTCTAAAAAGGTATCACTCAAAGGCATTGAAATTCTAGTTTGATCCAAATTTTGGGGGGATATATGACATGTTCACCCCCCTTTTTGCAATATTTTATGGTAAATAAATGCTGAATGTTGCCATGGATACACATACAAGGAATTGATTTTCACCCTTTTAACTTTGGAAAATTGAATCTATGGAAGATACTGATTACATACATATGCACATGTACAACACAAACAGTTAGGTTAATGTATTAAAAATCCAGGAATAGGAGATGATAAAACATTTTGGGGCTCATTTTTAATTTTATTTTCTAACTGTGGAGTGCTACCTTATGGCACATCAGAAAGCACAGAAATGCACTTTTAAAGTTAAAATTGACCACAAATCTTTAGTCTTTTGTGTTCTTGTTTTAGTTCTGATTGTAAAAAAACTGCTAGGAATGCAATTTATGTTAATTTTATTGTTTACTGTCCTTAGCAACCAAATATACACATTTTGACACTTAGACATGTTGCGGTCTTAAATTTGTACCCCGTTAGCTTTGCCCTTGTAACCAAAGATTGCGCTTTATATGATAATCTCAGAATGTATGGCTTTATATTTTTGAATGCGAATAAGTCAAATAAACATTTTTAGCAGGATTTTATATCATAATTTGGCATTAATTAAATTTAATGATGCCAGTACTGTTAGAAATTTATACCCTGCTTGAGAGCTTCTAAACCAAGGTTAGGTATGCTATTTACAGCAAAAATTACCTATAAGTGCTTTCAAACACCTAAAACATGTACAATTTGTCCTCTTTTAAGGCAATTTTATAATTTCAAATAAAAAAAAGGGAAAAGTTTTAGAAATTTACCCCTATAATGAGACAGACTTGAAGTTTTTCACTATGATCCAGCATTTATTTTAAAATCACTTTTTGTCGCGTTTCAACACCAACTGCTAACCTTCATAAAATCTTTATTACTGAACCAATTTTAAAAACTAAGGTACCATTTTCATCGTAACAACTAGTAGAACACAGAAAACATAAAAAAATTTGAGGCAGGAGGGAAAAAAATTCACCTTAATTAAGGTAGCACTCCACAGATAGGTGTGTAGTTTCGCATTTTGGCCCCTGTGGATTTTTTAAATATGAGAGCTAGTGTGCAATAAAATTCATTTTTGGATAGCTGAGTATTTAAATAGCCTTTGTATTGGGTTTATATGAACATCAAGGTTATGTAATGTATGTAATATAGGCTGTTTTCTGTATGACAGTCCGTATTTGCATGTCCATACCATACATTGGTCCGGCAATTATTGTAATGTTTTTTTCCAACTTTTTATCGCACGAACTTTGTGATTGGATTTTACGAAAAAATGAGGCGAAAGACACCCATTTTTTATTTGATCATTAGGAAGATTTAAGAAAACAGTTTCTAAAAAGGTATCACTCAAAGGCATTGAAATTCTAGTTTGATCCAAATTTTGGGGGGATATATGACATGTTCACCCCCCTTTTTGCAATATTTTATGGTAAATAAATGCTGAATGTTGCCATGGATACACATACAAGGAATTGATTTTCACCCTTTTAACTTTGGAAAATTGAATCTATGGAAGATACTGATTACATACATATGCACATGTACAACACAAACAGTTAGGTTAATGTATTAAAAATCCAGGAATAGGAGATGATAAAACATTTTGGGGCTCATTTTTAATTTTATTTTCTAACTGTGGAGTGCTACCTTATGGCACATCAGAAAGCACAGAAATGCACTTTTAAAGTTAAAATTGACCACAAATCTTTAGTCTTTTGTGTTCTTGTTTTAGTTCTGATTGTAAAAAAACTGCTAGGAATGCAATTTATGTTAATTTTATTGTTTACTGTCCTTAGCAACCAAATATACACATTTTGACACTTAGACATGTTGCGGTCTTAAATTTGTACCCCGTTAGCTTTGCCCTTGTAACCAAAGATTGCGCTTTATATGATAATCTCAGAATGTATGGCTTTATATTTTTGAATGCGAATAAGTCAAATAAACATTTTTAGCAGGATTTTATATCATAATTTGGCATTAATTAAATTTAATGATGCCAGTACTGTTAGAAATTTATACCCTGCTTGAGAGCTTCTAAACCAAGGTTAGGTATGCTATTTACAGCAAAAATTACCTATAAGTGCTTTCAAACACCTAAAACATGTACAATTTGTCCTCTTTTAAGGCAATTTTATAATTTCAAATAAAAAAAAGGGAAAAGTTTTAGAAATTTACCCCTATAATGAGACAGACTTGAAGTTTTTCACTATGATCCAGCATTTATTTTAAAATCACTTTTTGTCGCGTTTCAACACCAACTGCTAACCTTCATAAAATCTTTATTACTGAACCAATTTTAAAAACTAAGGTACCATTTTCATCGTAACAACTAGTAGAACACAGAAAACATAAAAAAATTTGAGGCAGGAGGGAAAAAAATTCACCTTAATTAAGGTAGCACTCCACAGATAGGTGTGTAGTTTCGCATTTTGGCCCCTGTGGATTTTTTAAATATGAGAGCTAGTGTGCAATAAAATTCATTTTTGGATAGCTGAGTATTTAAATAGCCTTTGTATTGGGTTTATATGAACATCAAGGTTATGTAATGTATGTAATATAGGCTGTTTTCTGTATGACAGTCCGTATTTGCATGTCCATACCATACATTGGTCCGGCAATTATTGTAATGTTTTTTTCCAACTTTTTATCGCACGAACTTTGTGATTGGATTTTACGAAAAAATGAGGCGAAAGACACCCATTTTTTATTTGATCATTAGGAAGATTTAAGAAAACAGTTTCTAAAAAGGTATCACTCAAAGGCATTGAAATTCTAGTTTGATCCAAATTTTGGGGGGATATATGACATGTTCACCCCCCTTTTTGCAATATTTTATGGTAAATAAATGCTGAATGTTGCCATGGATACACATACAAGGAATTGATTTTCACCCTTTTAACTTTGGAAAATTGAATCTATGGAAGATACTGATTACATACATATGCACATGTACAACACAAACAGTTAGGTTAATGTATTAAAAATCCAGGAATAGGAGATGATAAAACATTTTGGGGCTCATTTTTAATTTTATTTTCTAACTGTGGAGTGCTACCTTATGGCACATCAGAAAGCACAGAAATGCACTTTTAAAGTTAAAATTGACCACAAATCTTTAGTCTTTTGTGTTCTTGTTTTAGTTCTGATTGTAAAAAAACTGCTAGGAATGCAATTTATGTTAATTTTATTGTTTACTGTCCTTAGCAACCAAATATACACATTTTGACACTTAGACATGTTGCGGTCTTAAATTTGTACCCCGTTAGCTTTGCCCTTGTAACCAAAGATTGCGCTTTATATGATAATCTCAGAATGTATGGCTTTATATTTTTGAATGCGAATAAGTCAAATAAACATTTTTAGCAGGATTTTATATCATAATTTGGCATTAATTAAATTTAATGATGCCAGTACTGTTAGAAATTTATACCCTGCTTGAGAGCTTCTAAACCAAGGTTAGGTATGCTATTTACAGCAAAAATTACCTATAAGTGCTTTCAAACACCTAAAACATGTACAATTTGTCCTCTTTTAAGGCAATTTTATAATTTCAAATAAAAAAAAGGGAAAAGTTTTAGAAATTTACCCCTATAATGAGACAGACTTGAAGTTTTTCACTATGATCCAGCATTTATTTTAAAATCACTTTTTGTCGCGTTTCAACACCAACTGCTAACCTTCATAAAATCTTTATTACTGAACCAATTTTAAAAACTAAGGTACCATTTTCATCGTAACAACTAGTAGAACACAGAAAACATAAAAAAATTTGAGGCAGGAGGGAAAAAAATTCACCTTAATTAAGGTAGCACTCCACAGATAGGTGTGTAGTTTCGCATTTTGGCCCCTGTGGATTTTTTAAATATGAGAGCTAGTGTGCAATAAAATTCATTTTTGGATAGCTGAGTATTTAAATAGCCTTTGTATTGGGTTTATATGAACATCAAGGTTATGTAATGTATGTAATATAGGCTGTTTTCTGTATGACAGTCCGTATTTGCATGTCCATACCATACATTGGTCCGGCAATTATTGTAATGTTTTTTTCCAACTTTTTATCGCACGAACTTTGTGATTGGATTTTACGAAAAAATGAGGCGAAAGACACCCATTTTTTATTTGATCATTAGGAAGATTTAAGAAAACAGTTTCTAAAAAGGTATCACTCAAAGGCATTGAAATTCTAGTTTGATCCAAATTTTGGGGGGATATATGACATGTTCACCCCCCTTTTTGCAATATTTTATGGTAAATAAATGCTGAATGTTGCCATGGATACACATACAAGGAATTGATTTTCACCCTTTTAACTTTGGAAAATTGAATCTATGGAAGATACTGATTACATACATATGCACATGTACAACACAAACAGTTAGGTTAATGTATTAAAAATCCAGGAATAGGAGATGATAAAACATTTTGGGGCTCATTTTTAATTTTATTTTCTAACTGTGGAGTGCTACCTTATGGCACATCAGAAAGCACAGAAATGCACTTTTAAAGTTAAAATTGACCACAAATCTTTAGTCTTTTGTGTTCTTGTTTTAGTTCTGATTGTAAAAAAACTGCTAGGAATGCAATTTATGTTAATTTTATTGTTTACTGTCCTTAGCAACCAAATATACACATTTTGACACTTAGACATGTTGCGGTCTTAAATTTGTACCCCGTTAGCTTTGCCCTTGTAACCAAAGATTGCGCTTTATATGATAATCTCAGAATGTATGGCTTTATATTTTTGAATGCGAATAAGTCAAATAAACATTTTTAGCAGGATTTTATATCATAATTTGGCATTAATTAAATTTAATGATGCCAGTACTGTTAGAAATTTATACCCTGCTTGAGAGCTTCTAAACCAAGGTTAGGTATGCTATTTACAGCAAAAATTACCTATAAGTGCTTTCAAACACCTAAAACATGTACAATTTGTCCTCTTTTAAGGCAATTTTATAATTTCAAATAAAAAAAAGGGAAAAGTTTTAGAAATTTACCCCTATAATGAGACAGACTTGAAGTTTTTCACTATGATCCAGCATTTATTTTAAAATCACTTTTTGTCGCGTTTCAACACCAACTGCTAACCTTCATAAAATCTTTATTACTGAACCAATTTTAAAAACTAAGGTACCATTTTCATCGTAACAACTAGTAGAACACAGAAAACATAAAAAAATTTGAGGCAGGAGGGAAAAAAATTCACCTTAATTAAGGTAGCACTCCACAGATAGGTGTGTAGTTTCGCATTTTGGCCCCTGTGGATTTTTTAAATATGAGAGCTAGTGTGCAATAAAATTCATTTTTGGATAGCTGAGTATTTAAATAGCCTTTGTATTGGGTTTATATGAACATCAAGGTTATGTAATGTATGTAATATAGGCTGTTTTCTGTATGACAGTCCGTATTTGCATGTCCATACCATACATTGGTCCGGCAATTATTGTAATGTTTTTTTCCAACTTTTTATCGCACGAACTTTGTGATTGGATTTTACGAAAAAATGAGGCGAAAGACACCCATTTTTTATTTGATCATTAGGAAGATTTAAGAAAACAGTTTCTAAAAAGGTATCACTCAAAGGCATTGAAATTCTAGTTTGATCCAAATTTTGGGGGGATATATGACATGTTCACCCCCCTTTTTGCAATATTTTATGGTAAATAAATGCTGAATGTTGCCATGGATACACATACAAGGAATTGATTTTCACCCTTTTAACTTTGGAAAATTGAATCTATGGAAGATACTGATTACATACATATGCACATGTACAACACAAACAGTTAGGTTAATGTATTAAAAATCCAGGAATAGGAGATGATAAAACATTTTGGGGCTCATTTTTAATTTTATTTTCTAACTGTGGAGTGCTACCTTATGGCACATCAGAAAGCACAGAAATGCACTTTTAAAGTTAAAATTGACCACAAATCTTTAGTCTTTTGTGTTCTTGTTTTAGTTCTGATTGTAAAAAAACTGCTAGGAATGCAATTTATGTTAATTTTATTGTTTACTGTCCTTAGCAACCAAATATACACATTTTGACACTTAGACATGTTGCGGTCTTAAATTTGTACCCCGTTAGCTTTGCCCTTGTAACCAAAGATTGCGCTTTATATGATAATCTCAGAATGTATGGCTTTATATTTTTGAATGCGAATAAGTCAAATAAACATTTTTAGCAGGATTTTATATCATAATTTGGCATTAATTAAATTTAATGATGCCAGTACTGTTAGAAATTTATACCCTGCTTGAGAGCTTCTAAACCAAGGTTAGGTATGCTATTTACAGCAAAAATTACCTATAAGTGCTTTCAAACACCTAAAACATGTACAATTTGTCCTCTTTTAAGGCAATTTTATAATTTCAAATAAAAAAAAGGGAAAAGTTTTAGAAATTTACCCCTATAATGAGACAGACTTGAAGTTTTTCACTATGATCCAGCATTTATTTTAAAATCACTTTTTGTCGCGTTTCAACACCAACTGCTAACCTTCATAAAATCTTTATTACTGAACCAATTTTAAAAACTAAGGTACCATTTTCATCGTAACAACTAGTAGAACACAGAAAACATAAAAAAATTTGAGGCAGGAGGGAAAAAAATTCACCTTAATTAAGGTAGCACTCCACAGATAGGTGTGTAGTTTCGCATTTTGGCCCCTGTGGATTTTTTAAATATGAGAGCTAGTGTGCAATAAAATTCATTTTTGGATAGCTGAGTATTTAAATAGCCTTTGTATTGGGTTTATATGAACATCAAGGTTATGTAATGTATGTAATATAGGCTGTTTTCTGTATGACAGTCCGTATTTGCATGTCCATACCATACATTGGTCCGGCAATTATTGTAATGTTTTTTTCCAACTTTTTATCGCACGAACTTTGTGATTGGATTTTACGAAAAAATGAGGCGAAAGACACCCATTTTTTATTTGATCATTAGGAAGATTTAAGAAAACAGTTTCTAAAAAGGTATCACTCAAAGGCATTGAAATTCTAGTTTGATCCAAATTTTGGGGGGATATATGACATGTTCACCCCCCTTTTTGCAATATTTTATGGTAAATAAATGCTGAATGTTGCCATGGATACACATACAAGGAATTGATTTTCACCCTTTTAACTTTGGAAAATTGAATCTATGGAAGATACTGATTACATACATATGCACATGTACAACACAAACAGTTAGGTTAATGTATTAAAAATCCAGGAATAGGAGATGATAAAACATTTTGGGGCTCATTTTTAATTTTATTTTCTAACTGTGGAGTGCTACCTTATGGCACATCAGAAAGCACAGAAATGCACTTTTAAAGTTAAAATTGACCACAAATCTTTAGTCTTTTGTGTTCTTGTTTTAGTTCTGATTGTAAAAAAACTGCTAGGAATGCAATTTATGTTAATTTTATTGTTTACTGTCCTTAGCAACCAAATATACACATTTTGACACTTAGACATGTTGCGGTCTTAAATTTGTACCCCGTTAGCTTTGCCCTTGTAACCAAAGATTGCGCTTTATATGATAATCTCAGAATGTATGGCTTTATATTTTTGAATGCGAATAAGTCAAATAAACATTTTTAGCAGGATTTTATATCATAATTTGGCATTAATTAAATTTAATGATGCCAGTACTGTTAGAAATTTATACCCTGCTTGAGAGCTTCTAAACCAAGGTTAGGTATGCTATTTACAGCAAAAATTACCTATAAGTGCTTTCAAACACCTAAAACATGTACAATTTGTCCTCTTTTAAGGCAATTTTATAATTTCAAATAAAAAAAAGGGAAAAGTTTTAGAAATTTACCCCTATAATGAGACAGACTTGAAGTTTTTCACTATGATCCAGCATTTATTTTAAAATCACTTTTTGTCGCGTTTCAACACCAACTGCTAACCTTCATAAAATCTTTATTACTGAACCAATTTTAAAAACTAAGGTACCATTTTCATCGTAACAACTAGTAGAACACAGAAAACATAAAAAAATTTGAGGCAGGAGGGAAAAAAATTCACCTTAATTAAGGTAGCACTCCACAGATAGGTGTGTAGTTTCGCATTTTGGCCCCTGTGGATTTTTTAAATATGAGAGCTAGTGTGCAATAAAATTCATTTTTGGATAGCTGAGTATTTAAATAGCCTTTGTATTGGGTTTATATGAACATCAAGGTTATGTAATGTATGTAATATAGGCTGTTTTCTGTATGACAGTCCGTATTTGCATGTCCATACCATACATTGGTCCGGCAATTTTTGTAATGTTTTTTTCCAACTTTTTATCGCACGAACTTTGTGATTGGATTTTACGAAAAAATGAGGCGAAAGACACCCATTTTTTATTTGATCATTAGGAAGATTTAAGAAAACAGTTTCTAAAAAGGTATCACTCAAAGGCATTGAAATTCTAGTTTGATCCAAATTTTGGGGGGATATATGACATGTTCACCCCCCTTTTTGCAATATTTTATGGTAAATAAATGCTGAATGTTGCCATGGATACACATACAAGGAATTGATTTTCACCCTTTTAACTTTGGAAAATTGAATCTATGGAAGATACTGATTACATACATATGCACATGTACAACACAAACAGTTAGGTTAATGTATTAAAAATCCAGGAATAGGAGATGATAAAACATTTTGGGGCTCATTTTTAATTTTATTTTCTAACTGTGGAGTGCTACCTTATGGCACATCAGAAAGCACAGAAATGCACTTTTAAAGTTAAAATTGACCACAAATCTTTAGTCTTTTGTGTTCTTGTTTTAGTTCTGATTGTAAAAAAACTGCTAGGAATGCAATTTATGTTAATTTTATTGTTTACTGTCCTTAGCAACCAAATATACACATTTTGACACTTAGACATGTTGCGGTCTTAAATTTGTACCCCGTTAGCTTTGCCCTTGTAACCAAAGATTGCGCTTTATATGATAATCTCAGAATGTATGGCTTTATATTTTTGAATGCGAATAAGTCAAATAAACATTTTTAGCAGGATTTTATATCATAATTTGGCATTAATTAAATTTAATGATGCCAGTACTGTTAGAAATTTATACCCTGCTTGAGAGCTTCTAAACCAAGGTTAGGTATGCTATTTACAGCAAAAATTACCTATAAGTGCTTTCAAACACCTAAAACATGTACAATTTGTCCTCTTTTAAGGCAATTTTATAATTTCAAATAAAAAAAAGGGAAAAGTTTTAGAAATTTACCCCTATAATGAGACAGACTTGAAGTTTTTCACTATGATCCAGCATTTATTTTAAAATCACTTTTTGTCGCGTTTCAACACCAACTGCTAACCTTCATAAAATCTTTATTACTGAACCAATTTTAAAAACTAAGGTACCATTTTCATCGTAACAACTAGTAGAACACAGAAAACATAAAAAAATTTGAGGCAGGAGGGAAAAAAATTCACCTTAATTAAGGTAGCACTCCACAGATAGGTGTGTAGTTTCGCATTTTGGCCCCTGTGGATTTTTTAAATATGAGAGCTAGTGTGCAATAAAATTCATTTTTGGATAGCTGAGTATTTAAATAGCCTTTGTATTGGGTTTATATGAACATCAAGGTTATGTAATGTATGTAATATAGGCTGTTTTCTGTATGACAGTCCGTATTTGCATGTCCATACCATACATTGGTCCGGCAATTATTGTAATGTTTTTTTCCAACTTTTTATCGCACGAACTTTGTGATTGGATTTTACGAAAAAATGAGGCGAAAGACACCCATTTTTTATTTGATCATTAGGAAGATTTAAGAAAACAGTTTCTAAAAAGGTATCACTCAAAGGCATTGAAATTCTAGTTTGATCCAAATTTTGGGGGGATATATGACATGTTCACCCCCCTTTTTGCAATATTTTATGGTAAATAAATGCTGAATGTTGCCATGGATACACATACAAGGAATTGATTTTCACCCTTTTAACTTTGGAAAATTGAATCTATGGAAGATACTGATTACATACATATGCACATGTACAACACAAACAGTTAGGTTAATGTATTAAAAATCCAGGAATAGGAGATGATAAAACATTTTGGGGCTCATTTTTAATTTTATTTTCTAACTGTGGAGTGCTACCTTATGGCACATCAGAAAGCACAGAAATGCACTTTTAAAGTTAAAATTGACCACAAATCTTTAGTCTTTTGTGTTCTTGTTTTAGTTCTGATTGTAAAAAAACTGCTAGGAATGCAATTTATGTTAATTTTATTGTTTACTGTCCTTAGCAACCAAATATACACATTTTGACACTTAGACATGTTGCGGTCTTAAATTTGTACCCCGTTAGCTTTGCCCTTGTAACCAAAGATTGCGCTTTATATGATAATCTCAGAATGTATGGCTTTATATTTTTGAATGCGAATAAGTCAAATAAACATTTTTAGCAGGATTTTATATCATAATTTGGCATTAATTAAATTTAATGATGCCAGTACTGTTAGAAATTTATACCCTGCTTGAGAGCTTCTAAACCAAGGTTAGGTATGCTATTTACAGCAAAAATTACCTATAAGTGCTTTCAAACACCTAAAACATGTACAATTTGTCCTCTTTTAAGGCAATTTTATAATTTCAAATAAAAAAAAGGGAAAAGTTTTAGAAATTTACCCCTATAATGAGACAGACTTGAAGTTTTTCACTATGATCCAGCATTTATTTTAAAATCACTTTTTGTCGCGTTTCAACACCAACTGCTAACCTTCATAAAATCTTTATTACTGAACCAATTTTAAAAACTAAGGTACCATTTTCATCGTAACAACTAGTAGAACACAGAAAACATAAAAAAATTTGAGGCAGGAGGGAAAAAAATTCACCTTAATTAAGGTAGCACTCCACAGATAGGTGTGTAGTTTCGCATTTTGGCCCCTGTGGATTTTTTAAATATGAGAGCTAGTGTGCAATAAAATTCATTTTTGGATAGCTGAGTATTTAAATAGCCTTTGTATTGGGTTTATATGAACATCAAGGTTATGTAATGTATGTAATATAGGCTGTTTTCTGTATGACAGTCCGTATTTGCATGTCCATACCATACATTGGTCCGGCAATTATTGTAATGTTTTTTTCCAACTTTTTATCGCACGAACTTTGTGATTGGATTTTACGAAAAAATGAGGCGAAAGACACCCATTTTTTATTTGATCATTAGGAAGATTTAAGAAAACAGTTTCTAAAAAGGTATCACTCAAAGGCATTGAAATTCTAGTTTGATCCAAATTTTGGGGGGATATATGACATGTTCACCCCCCTTTTTGCAATATTTTATGGTAAATAAATGCTGAATGTTGCCATGGATACACATACAAGGAATTGATTTTCACCCTTTTAACTTTGGAAAATTGAATCTATGGAAGATACTGATTACATACATATGCACATGTACAACACAAACAGTTAGGTTAATGTATTAAAAATCCAGGAATAGGAGATGATAAAACATTTTGGGGCTCATTTTTAATTTTATTTTCTAACTGTGGAGTGCTACCTTAAGGCGACGAGTATTTTTGTATGCAATGTGCCCTTAACGTGTCTAAAACTTATCTGTAGCGTTTTCAACGCTCGTATAGCGTGTATATTATGTGCGTGCAGTTTACAGGTACATGTATATACGTTTGACAAACGCTTGAGCTGAATGATTTTTTTTTAAGTTCCATTAAAATTTTCCTGAAGTAAAAGCGTTCACCAAGCGTATACCTTTGCATTTCGACGTACTTCAAACTTATGGAACGCGTGTTTAAACGCTTGCGTAAAGTTCCTCTGGTGAGCAACTAAGTTACGCATACGATGATACGGACTTTGTTAATTTTCTTTTTTGACTGATTGTTTTACATTGTCATTTCGGGGCCTTTTATAGCCGACTATGCGGTACGTGCTTTGCCTGTTGTTGAAGGCCGTACGGTGACCCATAGTTTGTATTTCTGTGTTATTTTGGTTTCTTGCAGATAGTTGTCTCAATCTTCTTTTTTTATATTCGATATCTTATCGCCGACCTGGTTAAGTCTGCTAAAAATGCATGCATGATTCATTTTTAGGTTATCAGTCGTAATTAAAGTGGCACATTTAATTCGTTGTTTCATTGCTTGAAGTATCATTTCTTACATCTGCATGGTCAAATGTGTATTTTTTTAAAATAAATTTTAGATTTAGATTTCAGTCACGGTTATTTCCCCCCCTTCATATTGAATATCTATACTTATCAGTCGCATTTTAATGACGAAAAGGATTCAGAGGTTATTATGCGACCTCCTTGTTTTAAAAAGAAGTAAATAATGTTGCAATATTTAAACAAAGAAAATAACTTTAAATTTGCAATATTAATGAAAATAAATACGGACATAACTTTCATAATTAATTTTAACGTTATTTTCAATAAACGATTTTTTTTTAAATCCTCGTTTTTACACCTATTTGAGGCACGTATTTATGATTATATTTCCATGTCCTTGGTCTATCCTAGACGTAAAATTTCAAAAAGTGCTAATACTTTTTTTAAAGATATTATTTTTAATTGTTCTCGTTCACAATATTTTATTTTTTCATATTCAATATCTATTTAATTTTATTTTTAATAACCATTTTTTTTTTATTAAAGTTGCAATATTTAACCAAAAAAAATAACTGTAATTTAATCATATGCAAGAAAGACTTCCCTTTAATTTCAGTATAAAAAAATAAATAGCTTGCTTTTTACAACATGTACATCTTCACTAAACGTAAAATCTAAAATAAAATGCTACTAAAACTCTTTCTAAAGATTTTATTTTTAATTATTCTCGTTCAGAATATAAAGCGCATTGTTTACATGAAATCTTATCTCATATCTAAACACAGCTGGTTACATCGTTTGACTAATTAAAATACTACGCATGTAGGTTAATATTAGCAGCTTGTAATCGTGTGCAAGAAAATATTATATCATAATAAATTTCAGATCATACGTAAAATATCTCTATAGCAACTTAAGATGCTAATGCATATTCAACAGATTTGTAAGCTATTGCGCATGCATTTGAAAGGTGGTCATAGCTATTGCGCATGTATTTGAAAGGTGGTCATAGAAAGACCAGAAGTGTTCCGACTAACATCCGCTGTTCCGAAAGACTACATCACTCGTCCAATATATACTGCGTAAACCCTCAGGGGTTTACGCAATAAACCCTCAGGGGTTTACGCAATAATACAAGACTAACAAAGGCCAAATGCTCCTGACTTGGGACAGGCGCAAAAATGCGGCGGGGTTAAACATGTGTTATATTAAAATTTTGTCTTTGGCAATTCACAATTTTACTATAACAACTACATGTTTGTTGCTAAGCAACATGGGTATATTCTTTATTTTTAATATTTTGCAATAAGAGTTATTACTGTTTAAGAATTATGCAAAGTTATTTTACATACAAATTTATTCAGAATAAATTGTATTTGGTATTAGATTTTATGCGTTTAAATATCAAGATAGTATGGCAATGATTTTATTAATTTTAAAGGTTTATTGTTTCCATAGCAACAAATTATTATACAAAACATTTGAAATTAAATATCCTTTTTAGTTGAAATGATTCGGTTTATTTAACATATTGTATTATGCATTAACCTGTACGTAAATTTTTGTAAAGCTGTTTCACTTGATAAAATAGAGTTTGGGCAAGTTTTATTTTATTAGTTAAAATTTGCATAGAGTTATGTCCCTTAATTTAGTTCATTTGTGAAATTCTAAATTTATTATCAAGTGAGACTTGCTATTTTATTGTGTAAAATCTGTAGCACTTTGATTACTGATTTCAAGAAATAAACATCTATATTTACTAGAACTTTCTCTTGTTTTACACCAGGCGCTAAAAGTCATCAGACACAGCAGCAGAAATTCAGTACAACACATGTTTGTGAGATCTCAACCCTCCCCCTATACCTCTAGCCAATGTAGAAAAGTAAACGCATAACAATACTCACATTAAAATTCAGTTAAAGAGAAGTCCGAGTCTGATGTCAGAAGATGTAACCAAAGAAAATAAACAAAATGACAATAATACATAAATAACAACAGACTACTAGCAGGTAACTGACATGCCAGCTCCAGACTTCAATTAAACTGACTGAAAGATTATGATTTCATCATATGAACATCAGGCACAATCCTTCCCGTTAGACGCCAAAATATGCAATCTTTAATGACCTGACAACAGTATCGTAACTATATCCCTTCTTAATAAGTCTATTCAAAGGTTTTGTTAGTTTTTGAGGTTAATACTGACACCTTTGTGCTTTATAAAGAATATTTCCATAAAAAATTGGATGTGAAATACCTGAAAGTATAAGAAGTCTGCATGTTGAGCTATATATACGAATGATGTCCTTATACCGATGATAAAATTTAGTAAATGTTTTGACTAGTTTGTGATATCGAAAACACCGGTGTAATAATTTTTCAGTAATACATAAATTTCTCTCGTTAAAATCTAAAACATTGTAACATACACGAGCGAATCGTACAAGTTGAGATATATAAACACCGTAAGATGGTGACAAGGGTACGTCACCATCTAAAAATGGATAATTAACGATAGGAAATGAAAAATCATCTCTTTTATCATAAATTTTAGTATTCAGCTTTCCGTTAGTGATATAGATATCAAGATCGAGGAAATGGCAGTGGTCATTGTTAGTATTAGCTTTATTTAAAGTAAGTTCAACAGGATAAATTTCTTTAATATACATGCTGAAGTCGTCATTATTGAGAGCCAAAACATCATCCAAATATCTAAAAGTATTATTAAATTTGTTTCGATGGGCCTTTGCTTTGTCTTAAATTGTAACTCATAGCAATACAAAAACAGGTCTGCAATAAGTGGTGCAAATTCAAGTAAAAATTCAAGGGCATATATAGTATCAAAGCATGTCCAATTGAGATAATTTTTTTGTTTATTGCTACTAAAAAATGACTATACAGGGTAGAAAAATCAAAACTTTGAACAGATTTAAAATCACCAATATTAGCATGCAATTTATCAAGTACTTCCAACGAGTTCTTGACACTCCAAAAGTAATTAATTCCACTATTTTCGAAGGCCTTATTTGAACAATTTATTATCAGGTTTTTAATTGTACCAAGTGTGCTGGTAAGAAGAATAGACAATTTAGTAGTGGATCAATGGCTTGAAGACGAAATAAATCTATATTTGTAAGGTGTTTTGTGTAGCTTAATCGCAAGATACATGACAGCAACACTTTATTCCAAAAAAGGGGGGTGCACAACATATAAATGTGGGTATATTATACCTCCGGTTGTGGTTTGAACTCCCCTGCCCTATTCATAAAATAATAATGTGAAAATCCCTTCTCCGTCACAAATATATTTCACATCTACCACTATCTTACTTAAATGAGATGATATTAGGAGATATAAAGATAAAAACACAAATTTTAGTCTACAGTAGGTGCACATCATGTACGTATGGGTCGACCCATTAATTGGTATAAGAATTTCTACCCATTGATTTATTGCCTTCTTAAAGTTGCAGATCATCTCTATTTGCCTGTAACGAGAAAGTATCATGTTTCCAAGAAACCAGTACAAAAGTTGGCAAAATATAATGATAGTTTTACAACCCAAGCAGAACAAAATAACAGACCAAGGAACAAAATGAACCAAATTAGGTTCAGGTACTAAAGAAAACATGTAAGTTGAGTTAATTGCATCTGTGTTAACCTTTATTTCAAGTTCATTTACTAAGATAATTGCAAAATTCATCTAATTTTGAATTATACACAGGATGGGATCACGAAATTAAAAAGAGAGGCGAAAGATACCAAACGGACATTCTAACTCATTAGTCGAAAATAAACTGTCAACACCATGACAACAAAAGACTAAAAGACAAACAGACAAACAACAGTACACAAGACACAACATAGAAAACTAAAAACTGAACAAAACGAACCCTATCAAAAACCAGGGGTGACATCAGGCAAGCTGATTCTGCTCCACATGTGACACCAGTCGTGCTGCTCAGGATGACGGTCTCTTCTTTTCACTTTTCTTATAGTCCTAAGTGTGCCTCATCTATACAATAAAGGGACAAGTCAGCAGTAGCATAAGGGCAATTTGTTTTGTTAGGGAGGCCAATTGTGTGTCGAAAAACATGAATGTGGTCTCAGTTTTAGTGAACTTTTTCTTTTCGTCAGAGTATTGTTTTATTACATAAAAAAAATGAGAAGATGCGGTTTAAGTGCCGAAGAGATATCTCTCCATCAGAGACTAAATGGAGTAGACATTAGCATAGATTGGTCACTGTACTACGGCCTTCAACCGTTGAAAGTCCATATCGTATACCAAGTTTTGAAAGACCCCGAAATGACAAATGTATAAACAAGTTTAAACGAGAAAAACTACTGGTCAGATTTATGAACAAAACAATTCACGAAAAGTTATACGATACTGATTGTAAGCAGCAACAAACGACATCCACTGAATTACAGGCTCATGAATTGGGACAGGCATATGCAGAATAATATGGCTAGTAAAACATGTTAACTGGCGTGCCAAAGGCCCCCCCCACAACAACCCCTAACCTCGGAGAGTGTTGCAACAACATACTAAAAGACAAAACACAGATTTGTGTGTTACTGAAAACTAATTAAAATCAAGTAAATAACAACTTATAAAAAATATATCCTGTACTAGTATAAAAGGCCAAACTGAAATAGGTGTTACCAGTTTCTATTCGTTTAAAAAAACCTCTTGGAACAGCAATGCACGATTAATAAAACTAGACTTCTGAGCTCACATACAGACAAGAGAATTCCTTTATATTTTGATTCTGCTCGGAACACTTTTTGCTGAATCAGCATTTATTTACCGATCAGACAATAACTGGATCAAATAAGTAAATTAACAGTAGGTTTATTCTTATTTTAAAAAACCATCATACTTATTCAAAATCAAGGAATGGAACATTAGTCCTGAAATATGAATATTTTGACAGGATATTTAATGTTCAGTGGCAGTCTTCAGTTCATTGATTGTTAACGTCCTCGTGTTAATCAGGAAGCCAATGAATAGTATGAATTATGTGATATTCTGTAGCAATTTTCACTTCATTGGTCATTGACTTGTATGCTTTAGGAAGACAATGCATAGTATGAACAATGTATGTGATGTCCAGTGGCAACTTTCGCTTCATTGGTTGTTACCATGAGTTAATTAGGAAGACAATAATTGGAAGTGGCAACTTTCGCTTCATTGGTTGTTACCATGAGTTAATTAGGAAGACAAATCATAATTGGAAGTGGCAACTTTCACTTCATTGTTCGTTGCCTTGTGTAATTTAGAAAGACAATACAATACATATTATGAACCATGTGATATCCATTGGCACCTTTCACTACATTGGTCGTTGCCTTGTGATGTCAAGTGGCAACTTTAACTTCATTGGCAGTTGCCTTGTGTTAAACAGGAAGACAATACCAGAGTAGGGGGATAAGGGTGCCCTTATTCATTTATTCATTCCCTTGTTATTTAGGAAGACACAAACAGTATGATCCATGTGATGTTAAGTGGCAACTTTCACTTCTTTTGCCGTTACCTTGTGTTATTTAGGAAGGCAAAATGATAGTGTGAATTATGTGATATTCAGTGGCAGTCTTCAAATTTATGAATGTTAGTGTAAAAGTCCCAGATAAAATACAATGCATATGCCAATTTTTGTAAAATTCAAAATTAACCAAAAACTACAGGCTCTACAGAACCTGTCTCTCTCACCTGCATCTTCAACAATAGCCATTTTCGAGTAATCAAAGTGCTTGTAAGCACTGAGGGTAAAGATTGCTTCAATTTATCAGTGCAAAGTAACATTAAACATTGCATTGTTTAAACCATTGGTTGTAGTTGATTTAACAGTAATTCTAGACAAAGGAATATAAATCCAATTTTTAAAGATGGCTTTAACAATTACATCATTTACTTTTTTAACAGTTATTAGATTCTTGCACCTTGCAAAAGTTATGTAATTTTCTTGACAGGTGTGACATCATTATGTGCCTTGAATATCTGAGCATTTATATATTACATCGATAAATTTCTGGAAATATTCATGGATAAGATGTATAGAATGTTATGATCAATGCACTATATTTTGTGTATCAAAAAAGTAGTGATAAGTCTTGGAACATTTAGATATCAAGTCAGTCCAAAAGGGTAACAAGAGTGCACACACTGAAATGTCTCGCCTTCTTTACTAATCATTGATATTATGTTGATAGTCCTAAGTATAAAGCATTATTACAACTGTCACATAAGCTTAACATTATAAAAGTTAGTTAAACAAAGACCAATGAACCATGAAAATGAGGTCAAGGTCAGATGAACCATGCCAGGCAGACATGTACAGCTAACAATGCTTCCATACAACAAATATAGTTGACCTATTACTTATAGTTTAAGAAAAGTAGACCAAAACACAAAAACTTAACACTGTCCAATGAACCGTGCAATTGAGGTCATGGTCAAATAAAACCTGCGGGACTGACATATAGATCATAATATATTTCCATACACCAAATATAGTTGACCTTTGGCATATAATATTAGATAAAAAGATCAAAACTTAAAAACTTAACTTTGACCACTGAACCATGAAAATGAGGTCAAGGTCAGATGACATCTGCCCGCTAGACATGTACACCTTACAATCATTCCATACAACAAATATAGTAGACCTAATGCATAAAGTATGAGAAAAACAGACCAAAACACAAAAACTTAACTATAACCACTGAACCATGAAAATGAGGTCAAGGTCAGATGACACCTGCCAATTGGACATGTACACCTTCCAGTCCTTCCATACACCAAATATACTAGCCCTATTGCTTATAGTATCTGAGATATGGACTTGACCACCAAAACTTAACCTTGGTCACTGATCCATGAAATGAGGTCGAGGTCAAGTGAAAACTGTCTAACGGGCATGAGGACATTGCAAGGTACGCACATACCAAATATAGTTATCTTATTACTTATAATAAGAGAGAATTCAACGTTACAAAAATTCTGAACTTTTTTTTCAAGTGGTCACTGAACCATGAAAATGAGGTCATGGACATTGGACATGTGACTGACGGAAACTTCGTAACATGAGGCATCTGTATACAAAATATTAAGCATCAAGGTCTTCCACCTTCTAAAATATATAGCTTTTAAAAAGTGAGATAACACCGCCACCGCCGTACCCGCCGCCAGATCACTATCCCTATGTCGAGCTTTCTGCAACAAAAGTTGCAGGCTCAACAAAAATCATTATTACATTGGTTGCAATGAATTACATTGATTTCCCAGTTAGATAAAAACCGATAATTTCACATGTGAAATAAACGTGGTTATTTCACTCTCTGACGTCATACAACAATAGGTGTTGTCAAGACGTCGATAACGTCGGATCAAAACAAATTGTCAATGCGTAGGAAAAAGATATAGTTCCTTACATTTTCTACATTACTTTCATAAAAATAAGGCCATTTGCCAATGTAATAAAAAGAATAACTAATCGCCGTATTTGAATATCAAAAATAAGACAACTTGTGACCGAACACCGCTAAGGATTAAACGAGTGCGCAGCACTCGTTTAATCCATGCGTCATTTGGTCACGCGTTGTCTTATTTTTGATATTCAAATACGGCGATTAGTTATACTATAATTATTAAAGGGAAATAATTCTATCAATACTAAACTGACACAATATTTTATACTTATACTCTAATAATGATTGTGGTCTAGTGTGGTTATCTTTGGCAAAGCTAATAGAAATTTGTAAGAAGTCAATCATAAACACCAAAAAAAAAAGAGGGGGAGGGGAATCATCATTAAAGGGCAATAACTCAGATAAGGAGTCATCCAACGATTTCTGCTAAGTCATTTTTTTCTATAAGAAGTCGTCTGGCAATAATTATGCATCAGTAAATGGACACAAGGTAGATCTTAACTTTCTTAACATTTCTGACCAAGTTAGATTTTATCTGTTCATAGCACTTTTCAATATTATTGACAAATCTTGCATTTGACTCTGTTGTTCTATGTTTAGCCATGTTGGCAATGTTGGTTAGCAGGTACTTGATACTCCAATGATTGAGAATAAGCTAGAATAAATTTGACCCAGTAGCTTCAGTAATATTTTTAGTAAAAGTTAATGACGGATGAAGAGGGACGCCAAGTGATTAGAAAAGTTCACTTGGCCTTTTGGCCAGATGAGCTCAAAAGCAGTTATCAGGAAATCATAAATATATTTCTCTTAATATTTAGCAAACAACTATCAATTGAAACAGTCAACACAGAACTATTTCTTGCCAGCATTAAAGACAAATATTTACCATTGTTGACACCACATCCACAACTAATGTTTTTATGGCTACAAAGAGTTACAATTTACTGAAGAAGAAAAACAATTCATGAATCAATGATGTTTAATAATAAAAAAATCTCTAAAGATCTGTAATAAAAATATTACAACATAATAATTTATGTAAAACACAACGTGTATAAAGTAAAAGACATCAAAAAAGGTGTTTATTCACAATAAATATGGTGTTTTTTGGAATTGTTACACTAAATTTAACATTAACTACAGTTATATAATTATGCCTCATTAGATGATTTAGAAAAAAAGTATTTGATAGAGATCAACTGTTCTTGTATCCTTTATATATTTAATATCTGATGCTTGTGCGCTAATTTTACAATTTATCTAAAAAAAATCCATGTACACAACCCATACTTTTCGATCTCCCAATTCACTTGGTTTTTCTGATACAAATTTTAACCAATATCATTTACAAATTTGAGGATAATAAGTTTCACAAAATTCTGTTTAAATTTTGAAGATGTCTAATATTTTACAATAGAATCTATCTTTTTAATATAACAAAATTCACATTTACAAATATTTTTATCATCTAAATCTATAATTTACTTGAAAGAAAACGAAATTTGATTGAAATACCTTTTCAATTTTGGCAAATTTAATGGAAGGCATGCTTGATAAATTAACAAATTTTAAACATCTACAAAATGTCATTCTAACATTTCCCTTTTCCAACAATGTTAATTTTACTAGTAAGGTATCCTATAAGAATGTACAGGATCCTTCCTACAGAGGACAGGTCATTAAAAAAGACCTCATAACCTATTCTTTGCTGCCAATTTGAAATTCAAATATGAGGTATTTTGATTTTAAAATTAATTTTTTTAGTTAAGGTAGAAATATCTTCATTTTGTATTTATCTGACAAAACATCTTTGTTTCTCTGTACTAAAAAATCTAGAAAATTTGGCTAATATAAACAAACATGAGCCAATTGCAGACAAAAATTACAGACCAGTATTGTATAGATCTCATTGAATTAAGATCAACTTAGTCTAGAAAAAATTTTGGTTTTTACATTTAAGTCTATACTAATTCACCTAACAGGGATATACTTATATGACTAATAGTGTAATAAAGGGTAATGATATGAAGCCTTATCACAGATTCTTTGATGAGAGATCATACATTGAGCTTATCAGGGGAGATAACCCAAATAACATACAAAGGGAGATAATAAAGAAAACCCATACAAACAGATATATAACTCACAAAATATATATTAAAGCTGCACAAGATTATTTCTATAGGACGGAATGTACAACACTAATTCAGTAAAGGCCATTTAAATAACATTCTTAATTTTTTAATTACTGACAAAAAACATATTTATACATTGCATTGCAGCCTTACATGTCAGCGTGGCATAAAACTAAGAAATATATTTCTGGCCTATTACATACAAAGACATAACACCCATATCATACAGATTGTAATGTAACATTTCAAAAATCGAAATTGAATCCAGGCAAACTAATTGATTTGGATGGAGCTTATTGTCCTAGTTTACCTTGACCATAAATTAGTCAACATAAATCATAAAGACAGTAAATCTAAATTGGTCCATTCTATTTACATACATAAATATTTACTATTTTTTAAAAGTTTACCCAAACTGCTTTTGTATGTAGACAAACTAATTTTGGTATTATAATTTTAAGTGGAGAATTTGTATTACTTTTCAAAAATGAATGTTAAGGTCACATTTTGTTCATGAGTTATGGAACCTGAATTTTGACTATTGCCTACAGCACTTTATTCTAAAACTGAATAATCTACACTATACGTTTGACCCAAATAAGATCCTCATACTTAACTATTGTTTTGCATTTTAAGTATCTTAAATTGAATGTTTCATATACATTGTTCAAAAGAAACTTATGCAATCAGAACATGCTATGTATTTTCAGACATTGTTATAGAGGTACATGTAACCTTGGATCAATTGCTTGAGTACTCTAATTAAGAATAATTCACATGATTGCCAATGCTCCGATTAGATTGATGAGATTCAAATAAAACATACACATAATGTAATTGTTTTGTGATTGTCTATTAAATTTCTGCAAGTAAAAGCAATGATATTAATTTGAGTCATGCTTGATTGAAATTTTGGAAAGAGATTAGAAGACAAAACCCTTCAGTGTGGGACTTAATTCATAGTGCAAATCAATTCCATTTCTAATACTGCTAAAGGACTAATATAAGACATTTAACCTTAAAATATTTAATCTGGAAACAAAAATTCAAATGGATACTACTAGTATCACATTTATGCTTTAATAGAACTTCAGGTTATCAATTTTCAAAACTCTTATAAACCAAAACTTGTACCTAGTGGAGGGTTCCAGGTGTCTACAACAACATATTATACAAATAGTATACAGTATGTATTGACAATTTTAACATTAAATCAATTAATTGGACGTATTGTTGATTGGTTCTCTCAAGGCCTATTCTTCCTGGACATATTGTTTATTGGTTCTCTCAAGGCTTATTCTTCCTGGACCCTTTTTTTACGATTACGTCTTGCAGCTAACTTCTCTTGTAAACCCTGGTCAAGTCTTTGTTTATTCATTTCCTGAACTTTTGTAAACTCTGACTTTTCTTTTGTATATTGATCTTTGAGCTTGTTGATATTTCCAAACAACATTTCTTCCGATGGCGGTGGTGCCAGGTCCTTCAGTGGCATTGGTGTTGGTGGTGGCATGTTTTTAGACTATTAGAGAAATAAACAAGTAAAAAGTCAGCAAAGTCCATATATATAATGTGGATTCATTATTATCACATATTGTTGATATGAAATAAATGGAAAAAAATAAACAGATATATAGACAGGGTTTCCGCTGGCGGTCGCCATTTTCGCAATTTGCGAAAAAATAATAATTGTGGCGATAAAAATTCGTCATTTGCGAAAGAATTTGGCGAAAGAAATATATAGAAGGATTTATTTTCCTCCATCTTGTTTATTTACTTTTTTCGAGTTTCTCAGACTTTACCCGATCAGACAATACTCGGAATTCACCTTGACCTCATTAAGATTTGGACAGAAAATCAATAATCAGCTGATTGCATTTTTATAGCTATCGACAACAAAGGACTAATTAATAAAGGTGTTGATTGAATTGTTGACAAAATAATATGCTTAAATGGCTTCCGCTAAATGTCACATACAAAATTTATTTACGACTTTGCGACGCACGTGTTTGAAGCAAACTTTTGACGTCTCCTCTCCTTTTAAAGATAGTTTAGAAAAGAAAGCTGTTGTTGTGACGAAAAATTATCAAAAGCAAGAAAAATCTCCGATTCAAAACTTTAATTATCCTTTGACTTTAATATAGGTAATTGATTAGGGATACTACTTTAAAGTCGTTTGAGTGACACGTGTGTTTCAAGCATAGTTTTAGTCTCAACTTTTTCATTTACGATGGTCAAGAAAAGAAAACTGTCGTTATGAAGAAATATATCCAAAAGGTTGTGAACAACCCTTCAAATGAGAGTAGCGCTTCAATGTTATGACTACACATGAAATGAGGGATCAAAATATCATGTGATAAAAGCTTTTGTTTTGTTGTAAAAACCACTTCTTATTACAAAAGGGCACATCAATATTTTTCTTTTAAAGAAACTTTCCCTACGAACTTTACTGGTATTATATAATCAAAACATGTCCATTAATTTTGTTGTATTCCAGGACTTATATCGTCTTTATTATTAAAAGTATAGTGGCCCCTCATTTAGAAAAGTTGTTTAAAATACAATGAATATTTTCCCCTTTTATGTTAAAAACTAAATCTATTGTTTTAAAGTAAATGTTTAGTGTTTATTCATTAAATGTAGACTCTAAAATAAGTTTGACAGAATAATCATAGACACAATGGGGCAAAATCACCTTATTTAAGGGAAAAGGAGGGGGGGGGGGGGGGGGTAAGAAAAAAAGGTAAATTTTAAACGAAAAATATAGTTATGTTACTTGGCGAAAAAAATAATAAAGTGGCGAAAAATATATTGTTTTGGCGAAAGAGGTGGCGTAAAAAAAAAATTGACCCAGGGGAAACCCTGTATATAGATATGTAGAGAATATCGTTTATGGTTTGGGGGAATCTGTGTCATTGAAATGTTTGGCAGCAATAAGAGATTGTCCCTTAATAGGGATGCACATGTATTAATGATAACCCTTAATTAAGGTGGTACCAAACACCTTGATTTAAATTTATTTGGTTCCTTTAATTTTCAAAATAATTACTTCGACCCTTTGACAAAAACATAAAAAAATCACAAAACTTGAACCACACACTTTAGCTGAAAAAATCATATGATAATAGATATATAGCGGTTTGACAAACACTAATTTTGACGATAAAGAAACTTAATATTTCCTTAACAATACAATGTGAATAACACATTCAGCTGATATTGTAGAGTTATCTCCCTGTAGTGTTACGTACCACCCTTATCAGCAATCTTTCTTTCAAAATTTGATTTCCAGGTTTGATCCAGTGGCTTTCTGAATCAGAGGTATTATATTTGAGAAAAGGAAGAAATCTAACTTTTTCCCCAAAATTATTTTGGTGATTTATGTGAAGTGTGGGTAAAGGGATGTAATTCTTCTGCTTCAGACCCCCCTTTTTTCAAAATTTTCACTGCTAGAACAATAATTAAAAGACATACTGATCCTTCTGATCCTGGTACATCATCAGCATCAGTCAAACCCACCAGTTCTTGTTCTACCTGTTTGTCATTTATTTCTTCCTGACCTGAAATTACAAGGGGAGATAATTTAAATATAACAAGGGAGATAACTAAAAGCTCAACTTTACAGGGAGAAAAATCTGTGATAATATTTTCTTTTTTTAATCCTTTAAATAAACATAAAATTAAAGTAAAAGTCAGATTCTTTAATCTAATATTTAAACTATCAAAAGGTAAAAACTTTAAATTCATAACCTACAAATGTAACAAATATGTATATTATATATATGATAATTTAGCACAGATTTAATGAGATCTAAAAACAATTGTGAGTTCAGTTGTAGTGTATGAGAATGAGAGAATGAGAGAATGTATAAATGTTAGTAAATAGTTAACACATCACTCAGTTGGTTTGCAGGGTCAAAGTTCAAATCCACAGAATATCAAGTGTGTATTCTTAAAACGGTTACAGAGAACATAAAGTCAATCAAATGGAAAGATATTGGTTTTTAAACCTACAAATCAATTGTTGTGCTTAATAAAAGTCCTTTTTCACTTACAATTCAAAAAGGAAACCAGAGTTTTCTTATAAATGTTAATATGAAAGAGGAAAACATTAATTAATTGTAATAGTTTGAACATTTTTGCCTTATCTAAATGGGTGAGTGGAATATAACCTTATATTTCCTTTGAATGGTTTTAAACAAGTAATTTTTTTGGGGCCCTTTTTTTGGGGCCCTTTTTTGGGGGCCCTTTATAGATTGCTGTTTGGTGTGAGCTAAGGCTATGTGCTGAATACTGTACTTTGACATATTATGGTTTACTTTTACAAATTGTGACATGGATTGAGAGTTGTCTCATTGGCACTCATACCACATCTATTATGGTCTGTCACCTTCTGTATGTATGCAGAGGCAGATTTAGGAGGGGGGGGGGGGGGGGGGGGGGGGCGGGCCCCCCTTTTGAGAAACAAAAAACAAATTTGGTTGCTTATATAGGGAATCACTGAAGCGTGACGAAATCGGGCCCCCTCTTAGGCAGCCAGTGAGCCCCCACTTATGGAAATTTCTGGATCCGCCACTGGTATGTATGGTGTGATGATGTTATAATTTAACATAAGTTATGGCACCTCCTGCAAATTAGTGACAATATGATTGGTTTAATTCTATAGATCCATATAGAGTCAGTAGATAGGGGGTTTATGATGTCAAGTCTACTTTCAATGAAGATGTCATCTCTAATGAATTGAATTGTTTTTCAAAATAAAAAAATGACAGCTAAAGTCCTGTGTGCCACTTGGTTTAGGGGTCAGTTGCAAATTAATAACTTATAGTTATAAATTTGTTTAAGTTAAAGATGGCCATAAATGCAAATTTTACCAAAGTGTTAATTCTTTCCCCTTGTTTTTCTTGATGATGTTACAAAAGTTCACTCCTTAAGTGTGACAATTCCAAAAAAATCGGATTCAAGATGATCCCATTTTTAGAGAAAAAACATATATCATAGTGCAACCTTATACCCACAAGCCTTCATAGCCTATAGCAATCTAATAAAACAGTCAACCACATAACAATTGTCTTTTGGTTGTATGGAATAATAGGTTTTGGAAAAATTGAGAAAACATGAATAAATAATAACTATGGTATAAGCTGCATGCAATCAATTTATTTTCAGTAAAAAATTGTGATGCATATCCTGTACCTTGTTCATTCTTATATAAAAAAAATCCCCAACAAATCATTTTATTCATTTATTACAGAAAACTGTTTTTATTACATAACTACTGAATTTCAATAGTGAACATATTACAAAATTTAAAAAAACCCATTGAATTTGATTGAACTAGTTCAATTAACAAACAGAAATAGCTGTTGACATGTCCACCCACCATCAAACACCCGAACCAAAAACTAGAATTCCATTTGAAATCCCTGTTAAAAAAGTAACCCCCCTAATAAAAAAAATTGAGAGAAAAATTTGTTGAAGATTGTCAAATTAAACACACAAATGATTATGATACAGCTAATACCAATGTAATTTAATCTGTTTTCTCTATGACATACCTTCAAGCTGTGATAAAACTGTAGAAAATATTATGAATTAAATGATATAATTTAGTACGTGTTGATGTTTTATCATCATCAGATTTTGCAATAATATGCTTACTACTCTATAGAGTAAATGTACCTTATACTGGCAGCAAACCATCAATAAAGATTAGGTAGACTCACTAATCACAAATAGAGATGCATATAGAGTTCTAGCTATGAGTTAATAGCAGAGGGTACAGTTTAAAGATGAAGGGCATATTAGTGTCATATATATATCTTGTATGAAAGGGACAGTTTGATAATTTTTATATAAAAAAAAACACAGGAACGACACACCAAAAAACCCCAAAAAAACATGAAATTTATTCAATTATACAAAGGTTCTATCTATTTACTTTTATGTTTTTTTGTTATAAAATTAAGAAAACCAACCAAATAATATCTTTGCATTGAAAAGTATTAATTTTACTATCTACAAAAAAGTGAATAGGACGAACTATAATGGCAGAAGGATTGTCTTGAAGACAGGGGTACACAGAAAGGGCTGAGTGCAGCACAGAGAAGAACCAAGAGGAGTTGCTTCCCTTTATTTCGGACCAACAAGTCCACTGATACATTATATATATATATATGTATATAATTTCCTTTTAAGATAAATAAATATAATTTACATGATCATGCATGTAGCTGAAAGGATATAGATGAGTTTAATTTTTCTGTTTGGATAAAGTTATTTGACATGTAGAATAAAAAAAAATAACATCAATAAAACCCTCTGGTATGAAAAAATAAAGCATCTGATATTTTTAAAAGTGAAAAGAGAAGGTATGATTTTCATCTTGTGGGTAAAAAGGTGATAAGAAATGGTAGTATGCAATTTTTGGTGAATTCCAAGGTGGAAAATGCCACAAAATGTACCTTCTCTATGTACAAACTACAATCTTCTGATTGCAAAAAGACTTAAAAAACAGTATGGTACTGTCATAAAAATTAAATTAAAACTTGTCACTAAGGATTTAGTAATACTGTATTCCTTTCTACTACATGTTGACCAAGTTAAATTATAAATATATGATAGTTATCTCCCCTTTATATTTACCACACTCCTCCTGTTCTCTTTGTAAACCTTGGGACACATCAGAAAATGTAATCATCAGTTTGCTTAGATATGGAGTACAGACAGTGAGATACCCTATCTAAATATCTTTCAGGTCAACAAAAAACATCTGTGAACCTTTTTTTCACACCCTAAACAAAACTTTAAATTAAAGTTATACTAACATGTAGCTTCAATAAATTGATATAAAAGTTAAATGAAACTCATTTTAATGACAGCAAACTTTTACAAGCAAAAGATTTCAAAGCTAGCAAAACTGTTGAGTATGTAACTTAACTCAGCGATAGCCCTGCATTCTAGCATTGATCGAAATATTTGTAGTTTAATTGCTTCATAAACATTAAAATAAAATCTCCTTCAGCTAATTATATTATAATACAGAGATATTTTATTTTTTTTATGTTAAAATTAATAAAATCACTTAACACACATTATTATGCAAGCTCACAACTCACAATAAATCAACCTGTCTTTGAGTTTTCTCACCTTTTTGACCTAAAGCTAAATTAACAAACTGTAAGTGAGAACTACACATACATTTAAATACGCTTCACTAAGATGTGGGCTTTCAATTTTAGCATAACTCTTACTTTAAGAAGGGGGACAGTTCAAATAAAGAGTGATCAAGCACATTCATGCAGATATCTGTTATAAACTTGTATATATTTCAAAACTAGTAATGTGCGAAATTAATTTTAGTTCGAGTTTACTGATACAATGTAGTATGTAATGTTCAACTGGAATAGCCATTATTATTTATTTACTTCAACTGGCTAGAAAGACAGACATATAAAAAACAGAACCTCAATTTTCTATGAAATTGTTTCTTTTCATAAACTACAAAACATGTATGCTGACAAAATTTAAATATCTCTATTCAATGTTTACATTTATCATGTTTACTCATTAATTGCATGTATTAACCAACTTATTTTAGTGGATACTTATTTCGCGGTCAGCCCTTTCTACTTTCAAATGTCGTGATAATAAATCGATTGCCAAAATTAGTTGGTTTACAGCAGTTTTAACCATTCAATCATAGTACATATGTTAAACTTATATAAGTTAAAACCAAATTAAATTTTTATTACTTCCCTGATACTGCTAATTCAAAAATTATAACATGCATTTATTTGGAAATTAGTATGGCGTTCATTATCACTGAACTAGTATATATTTGTTTAGGGGCCAGCTGAAGGACGCCTCCAGGTGCGGGAATTTCTCGCTACATTGAAGACCTGTTGGTGACCTTCTGCTGTTGTTTTTTTCTATGGTCGGGTTGTTGTCTCTTTGGCACATTCCCCATTTCTATTCTCAATTTTATTATCACCATTTTGAATGGACATACACCAATGCAAGATCAATTATCACAATTTGATATTTGCAATCTGTTTCCAAACTTTATATATCATGTCAATAATTGCGTAGTTTTAATTAAGTCTCTTTCTTGACTAAGATGTCTTGTAAATGACTTACTAGCATCCAGATTACAGGTTCCTCCGTCTTTCTCCACCGATTCCTTCATCAATCTCAATCTCTCTATCCTTAACTGTTTAGAACATTCTCTTTCTTCATCGGAGGCTGATCTGAAATCCTTCTCAATTACAGATGTAAGAACCTAGAGTAAAAACCAATATAATGATATAAAGAAAATTCTCACTTATCTTGTTTCTTACTTTCTGCCAGATATTCTGGATTCTCTGATTTTATCCATGGATTGCCATGGTAACACCCTAAGAGTTGGTAGTATGTTTATAGACTTACTTAGTTAGTTGGTACATGCCAAGTGACACCATTTTTTATTCGGACAGACATCATTTCTTTCTAATAACAGTTTCAACAAACAGATTTTGCTGTTCTGCTTTAAGACAGTGATTGAACATAAAATAATCTTGAAGAGCACAATTTCCTCTTTTTAAACACTCAATATAAAGATAATCTTTTTTCCAAACTTATAGACTTACGCTATCAAACCATTGCAGCAATGCATAGCTCCTCTTGTGTGTGACACTGAAACAGTTGAGGGCATGTTTGTGTCTGTCAGTTGTCATCATATCTATGTACACATTAGCCGTAGCTTTCTGTAGTGTTTTGATCTCGTCCTCCTTACAATAAGGGAACTGTATGTTACTTAGATATTTCTGTGTGTTCTGTAAATTCTGTATAGCTGCTGACAAGTTGTTCCTCGCTTCTGTTGCCATGGTATACATTGTTTTTGTATCTCTGTAAAACACAGATATGGAGAGGTTTGGCAAACAGTCATAAACTTTTACTCTAGTTTGTCATAAAAGTTTACTCTGTACACAAATTTCAAAATTTGTGCAAATCTACTATTTTGGCTGGTTGAACTGTGTATCTAATTGTACCAGAAAATTTTAAGACAGCAATGCCAGACATATGTAACACAATAACATTTTTAGTTTTGTAAATCAGGAAAGGTATACCGAAATGGGCTATATCTTAAATTTTGATGAAATGAGTAACTGACTCTGGAAGTTAAATAATGAAGTCATATAAATATACTGTGGATTCATTAATATTCGTTAGATACAAACTTCGTTGATTTCTTGGGTACGGTACAGGTTAACCACGTATTTAAATGTTCAACTCGAATTGTAAATTTTCTATTGGCTAGTATTCAGACTTTGGCAAAACCACGAACTAAATATCCATGGAAGTGTCAGTTTTCCTTAAGGATGTCTGCTGGTCATGTTTGGGAATTTTTGTCAGATTTACGGAATCCTCTGGTTTTATCTATTTGAATGCCTTAAAAAAATTTCCCCATGAACCCCCATTTTTCTTTTTATAATTCTTTTACAAGTATAATTATAAGTAATTTGTAAAAGTCTTATAAAATTTTATTTATTTCTTAATAGTATTTGAGAACTTTAACTGGTCAATGATAAAGCTATGAAAAATCAAGAGAGAGCATTTTCCCGCCAAAATTACAATGGCTGAGATCTCGAAAACAAGCACATTGACCCCTATATTATTTTTGCTTTTTTGATTCCTCAATTTATTCCCTATAAATGCATACTAGTTTTATGAAAAGTTATTTATTTTGAAACTGAGCAGCGAACATCCTTAATCCACGTAAAATGGTACCCATGAAAATAAATAAATCCACAGTACAGTTTCTCAATGAATATTATTAGTTACACAGTGTGTAATTGTCCTAATACGAGAATTTATCGGGTCAATAAAATTCATATCGGGTGAGGCGAAGCAAAACCCGATATGAATTTTATTGACCCGATAAATTCCGTATTAGGACAGTTGCACACTGTGTAACGAATTTATCCTGATTTTGTTCTATTACAAATTTATAAATTCAAATTCAATATCTAGGACAATATCAACCAAATATAATTATATAATTAATCTAAAACTGTGAAAAATGAAAAATATTAAGACTATAAAGCAACGTAAAAAAAATATTTGTTTATTAGGCCAACGTTATAAGGGAGATAATTCCAATTGACGTAATAAAAAAATGTACTGAAATTTATTACGTCAATATCAGCCAATTAAATTGCGAGAAATTACTCTAAATCAGGATAAATTCTTTTATCCAAATATCATCCAACAAGTAAATGTTGCTTCAAAGCAAATTCGAGTTATTGGACAAAAAGTTTACATACAGATGGAAAGAAGGAAGTACATAGACATTATCATCAAACACAAACATGATAAATATTACTAGGAGAGATCTATTTAGGAATCATATAAACAATTTCTGATTCAAAATGGCCTTACTGTTTTGTAGAACACATTACAGTCTTCACAAATATGGCATAACACATAAGAGTTTTGTTTGAATTTCATGCAATCTTTATCTCAAAATGACTTCAAAGTTCTCAATGAATATATTCTTATAATTCTTATATGATTTGCATATCTATAAATACTTGAATTGGATTGGTCAATTAGAATTTTTCTCTAAGTTTACACTTCGATAAACCATGTTTCCGAAACTACTTTTGTAATCTATTCATGCGCGATACACAAGCTTGCAGTGATCCCGGGATTTTCAGCAAACCGAGATTTAAAAACAATTGCATAACAGTTGTGACTATTCTAGTGCATATGTAACAAAAAAGGAAATAAGTTTAACGCACTAAAGCTTCGAAAATGTATAAAGATAAAATTTAATAAAATTCCGCGAAATTTCATGAAGGATTTGGCGAATTTACGTCATGGCAACCCACGACGTCATACGAATGGAAATTTTCAAGGGAAAGATTATTTCGTTACTCGTACGCTTCAAATTCGGATAACATTTAATTAAAATGAAGTTTTTGAGGTAGGTGCTATTTCATTTAAGATTCCGTTGTATTTATCGGACATTTATGGTTTTTAGTAAGTCAAGATGGCGGCGTACTCCTTAGTTACGACTTGCCATTGTGCTTTTGATGGTAAATATATATAGTAGCCATCAACAAAAAAATGTTTATTAAATATCACAAATGTTTGGCTGAAGAATTATAAGGATTAAACACATTTTGTCTAGAGGTTATTGATGTGTAAACCGGGGCTCTTACTCACAAACTCAACATAAAAGTCCTTCGGACTTTTATTCAGTTTGTGAGTTAATCGCCCCGGTTTACACATCAATAACCTCTAGAAAAAATGTGTTTAATCCTATATTATCAAAGTCCTATATAAACAATTTCTGTATAAGTACTTACGATTTGTCTAGTTTGCCCAACTCGTCCCACTTTTTGACAGCATATGCTAATTGATTGACAGCATGTTGTAAAAGGACTTTACCATTGGTCCATTTATATTTGGCCACTCCTACTCTGTTTCTCTTTTCTACTAACATGTCCATTTTACTTTCCAGTTCATTTTCTTTTTGACTTCCATAATCACCTTTAAAGATGCTGGCTGAAAATCAGAGGGACAATCTAAGATACAGTTACTGTAAAATAATTCTTGGGGGGCCACTTAATTTCAAGATTTGTAAAAGAGTAAAAAAAAATATTAATATAAATATTCGCGAAAATGTTAAAACATGATTTTCCCTTACAGAAATGCATCAAGAAAATTAAAAAATGGCAAAAATAGATAAATTATTTCTGCAGAAAAAACAACTATGTTAATTAGTTCCTTCAGAAATACATATAAATCTATCCCTTATTCGCATACAACAACTCCTCTAGTTCATGACAAGTTTGTCTATTTTTGTCACCTCCTTATCTATTAAATCAATCCCTCATACATACACAACAACTCCTCCTGTTCAGCGACAAGTTTGTCCAGTTTTTCCACCTCTGGTGTAAGGTTCTTGATTTCTGCCTGTATATCTTGGATTTGTTTTGTGATTCCTTCTAAATCTTTCTTGGCCAATTCTTCTTTGTTTAAAGCTTCTAGGTACTCAGCCTGTTAATGAGAAGTTAAAAACATTTTAGCCAAGACTCCTTTTTTATAAAACCTCTTGTAAAGAGGGTGCCAATTCCTTTTTTATGATACCTCTTGTAAAGAGGGTGCCAATTGCTCTGTGCTACTACAACTAGTAACAGTTCTTTGACTGTCTGTAGATGTCCTGTTGTAGCAATGTAACATGTTGTTTTATCAAACATACAGTGGATTCATGTTTATTCATGGGATTCTATTTTGTTGTTGATTTACTCAATAATTTTTTCAGTGTTCTTCAAATATAAAACATGTAAAAGTTCAACATGGACTACAAAATTCAAATGTCAAATAAGAATTTGTAAATTACAGGAAATCAAGTATTAAAAAAAAATGGATTTTTTTTTTAATTCACAAAAAAACATGTATGCACTGTAAATTTAGAAATCATTTTGATGTTTTGATTAAAGGGAATAATGAGATTGACAAGTGAAACTGTGAGCTACTGCTCACTGATGATACCCCTGCTGTAACTGGATAATTTTAATAGTGTAATATATGTAAGTGTTCGGTAAACAGAAATTTGTTAAGGATTCTAATATGACGTGCTTCTTTCGCTTTGTAAACAACACCGTGATAAAATTCTCGATATATCTATACTTAGCGCAGACTCCAAGATGTACACAAATGGCTGTTTAAATATGCCTCCCACGTAAATCCACATGTATCGTAACCTATGTGTAAACGGTTGTGGATTTCGCTGTGTTAACAATTGCAATTGAATAAAACCCTACAGAACATTTATTCTGATTCTGATGCATAACAAAAAGAATTTACACATTAGAGAACGGAAAAATGGACAAAAACAAAACAAATTAAAATTCCGCGAAATTCCAGTAATGATTTTTGGGATTTTTTAGGTTTTTCTATTGCGTTTACCTTCTAAACTCGGATACAATTGCATTAAAATAAAGTATTGAGGTAGGTGTTGCTTGTTTTCTGTTCTATTGCAATTTTCGCACATTTACTGATTTCAGCAAGTCAACATGGCGGCTTGGTTACAACATGTCAACAGTGAATTTGACGGTAGCTTACGATAAAAAATGCAAATCTAAAATTGCAAATGTTGGGTTTACTGAGAAGTAAAAATGTAATCACATTTTTTTCTAACGGTTAGTTAAGAAATCATTCATGCAGGTTTATTAGATTTGTTTTACATTTATCGAACAGTGGGTAAAATAGCACAGCCCACGGTATACCCATCATCGCTTCAGTTTTTTAATGATCGTATTTGTCCTATTAGAATCGAAATAATTCATGGAAGCCATAGATTTGTTGTAAATTTACACATGGCCTGGGCCGTGATATTCGTTAATTCTATCCCTCGCTAACGCTCAGGATAAAATTCGAATATCACGGCCCAGGCCATGTGTAAATTTCCAACAAATCTATGGCTTCCATGAATTATTTCTTAAATGAATCTGAAAAAGCATCACACAGTATAGCTGAATTATATTAGCCATAAAACCAAATTTCAGAAATCTTTATGATGTAGTACTAGTAGTTCCTGAGAAAGATGTGACATCATGGAACAGATGGATGGACAGATGGAGGTAAAACATTTTTAAAGAGGGGTTTAATAAAGTACGTATCACAATAATGTCTGCCTGTATTTGGCTGCTATCCCAATAAATTTACTTGTTCTGAATACACTTGTTGATGAAACTTATGAAAGCTGCCTGTATTTGCCTGCCAACCCAATGAAGATAGTTACCTGTTCTTTGGACATTTGTTGGTCAAATTTAGCTTTGCCTAAAGATGCCTGTATTTGCCCGCCTTTACCAGTTAAATCATCAACATCCGCTTTTTCTTTTTTCCTGAAATTTAAAAAATTGACAATTTTACATCATTTGTTCATTTTTTTTGTATGATATATCAATTCAAAAGCTATGTTTTTTTAAGAGAGGGAGGAAAAAATGGAAAAAAAGGGGATATCAATATAGGGACAGACATTTTGATTTGCAACGGCCATCTACAACTGAATTGATTACTAGTGTTTTAAGCAACATTTTTTTACCAAGCTTAATGAAGCCCCTAAAGTTAAACATGTCTTTACTGTCAGACAAGTCCTAAAGTCATAATATCATTTAATATTATTGTCACATATGGATAAAATGAAGATAATGATCAATTTCTATGATGATTACTGTAAACATTAGATTCTCAAAAAGACAATTGTCGAATTGATGTAATCTTGAATATTTAATTTACTAATATTCAATAATGTTATTGCAATAACAGATGTTGATCTAGGATTTTGAAAAAGGAGGGGCACCAAACTACTGTTCTTAACAGACCCCTTGTTATTTTTCCTTTTTTAAAATTGAAACTCTATTCTTATATTGTTTAGTTTCAATTCCACAAATTTTTGATCTCTTATAGATTATTACTTCAACACAATCTACAAATGTTTCAAATTTAGCTTGTGATAAAAATTTCTTTTTTCAGTATCAATTGAGAATCAATTCAAACCAGTATAAATTTAAGCGGTGAATTTGCTTTTCAATTTCAAATCAATGCACTTATCAACAAGACATAAAATGGTTGACTTCAAATATCCAATAAACATTTTCATTTGCTTTTTTTTTTAACACTTAAACAAAATTGTGAGTAAACTGCATATAACCCTTAACTTCTATGAATAAGAAGATTTGGTATGACTTCCAATGAGACAAAATGTTTAAATATCTACAGATAATTCCTATTGTTCAATTTCATTCATAAGTTTTGCTTTTTTATGTTAGTTATACTTATGTAGTAGTTGTGCCTTAAATTCATATAACATAAATATTATGTATACATATATACTTTCAGTCCTTAATTTATTTTTAGTACATGTATTAAGTTTTGGCGAGTAATTATATGAAACTTTGACGGACATGGTTGACTGAGTTACTAAGAAATAAATATATGTAGAGAGAAAAAAAAACACAAAACAGAAAGTCCATGTAATAGAAAAATTTGTAAGGGTTCCACGGAACCCAGTGTCTCGCCTACTTCTGCTGTTAATGGCAGACTCAACAAAAATGAGGAAAAACAACAATAAAAATTTCCCTCTCGATACTGTCTTTTGATTGAAAGAAGCTTCCAAGTTTGGTAAAAAATTCAGGATAGTTTATGAATCTAATAAATGTTTTATAAACTTTAACTGCAGACTGTATGTAATGTTAACTGGAAGAAAAACTAAGTCCATTTATAAGTAAAATACGGAAAAAGTGAATTTTTTTTTTACAAATTTAGCTTCTGAATAATATCTTATGATCAGAAACAAGCTTTTGTCTAAGTTTGGTAGAAATCCAGGATAGTCTAAGAACATTATAAAAATTTTAAAAACTTAAACCACAGAGTGAATGTTTTGTTTCTGGCAAAAAAACTAAGTCCATTTATAAGTAAAATACGGAAAAGTGGAAATTTATTTTTACAAAATTTTCTTCTTGATACTATCTTATGATCATAAACAAGCTTCTGTCCAAGTTTGGTACAAATCAAGGATAGTTTATGAAAGCTATTAAAATTTTAAAAACTTTAACCACAGAGTGAATGTAATGTTTCCTCGCAGAAAAACTAAGTCCATTTATAAGTAAAATACGGAAAAGTGGAAATTTATTTTTACAAAATTTTCTTCTTGATACTATCTTATGATCATAAACAAGCTTCTGTCCAAGTTTGGTACAAATCAAGGATAGTTTATGAAAGTTATTAAAATTTTAAAAACTTTAACCACAGAGTGAATGTAATGTTTCCTCGCAGAAAAACTAAGTCCATTTATAAGTAAAATACGGAAAAAATGGAATTTTATTTTTACAAAATTTACTTCTGGATACTTTCTTATGATCATAAACAAGCTTCTGTCCAGGTTTGGTAGAAATTCAGTATAGTTTAAGAAAGTTATTAAAATTTCAAAAACTTTAACCACAGAGTGAATATTTGTGGACGCCGCCGACGACGACGGAATGTAGGATCGCTTAGTCTCGCTTTTTCGACAAAAGTCGAAGGCTCGACAAAAATGAAAAAAAAATATAAGTTTATAAGTTTATTAGTGCTGTCCAGTTTACACGATTTTGATCAATACATGTAATATTAAAATCATTTTCTGGTTCTTTAATGGGCTCTTGAATATGTGTCTTAACATCAGCTGCATAAAAATGTCATTAATCTTTAAACTGAAAATTGGATTTCAATCAATTTGATCAATATTAATTATATAAAGTTTTAATTCCCCCAACAGAAACATTCTCCCATTTCTGTTAACTTATTATGGGATTCTTCGTTTTATTTTTTTTAATTTAAGGACACTTTTCTCTAGTTTTAATATTTTTAAGCAACCACAATTAATTATTCATAACTTTTTGGCCCTTTTCTGTATTGTAAACTTTGTTGGTCTTTTTGTCTTTATAGATATAAGAAGATGTGGTATGAGTACTAGTGCCAATGAGACAACTCTCCATCAAAGTCACAATTAGTGAAAAGTAAACCATTTTAAGTCAAAGTACTGCCTTCAATACAGAGCATTGACCTACTTTGAACAGCAAGCTATAAAGGATCCTTAAACTTAGTGAAAAAACATTCAAACTGGACAACTAACAGTCTAAAGATCATTTGTCGGGCCTTTTTCACTAATGTTCAAATTTTGGGCCTTTTTCTCTAATGTTCAATATTGGGGCCTATTTCTATAATGCTCAATATTTGGGCCTTTTCTCTTATGCTCAATTTTTGGGTTATTTCTCTAATACTCAATATTTGGGCCTATTTTTCTAATGCTCAATATTTGATCTTTTTTCTCTATTGTTTAACTATTTGGGCCTTTTTCTCTTTTATTTAAATTGGGTCTTTTTTCTCTTTTATTCATTTGATGGGCCTTTTTCTCTAATGTTCATTTTAGGCTTTTTTCTCTTTTCTGAAATCTCCTTCAGAGTTCAGACCCTCATTCAATATCACAGACCACTTAACAAACTTAATCAAAGTGAATTATTATACAACTAACATATAGATTCACCAATGTTGACATGAACTATAAATTACCATTAAAATTAATAAAACATTTAAACCAATCAATACAGAATGTCCATTATCTTCATGTAACAAATTTACTATGCATCGAATGTTATCAGTGTAGAAACAAGTCCAGGGTATTGATTGTACTTTGATTTAGAACACTTCAAGTGTAATCGTTAAAACAAAATTTAATGATTTAGCAGTTTTAGTGAGAAAAGAAAGAAAAGACAAATCCAATAGCAATCCATGCTATAGATGAATGATGTAATGGTACAACTTACAGCTCAAGTACATCAACTTGCAAAACCCCAAGGGATAAGGGTTGTTTTAAAAAAAACTGGGGCCAAATAAGGGGGGAGGGAATGATACCAAACAGAATTTAAGAAGAGTTACAATCAGAGGCATTAAGAGGGGGGCCAGGTGGCCTTCCCCCTCCTTTTGTAAGAAAAGTTTTGATAATTATTTAGGAAATCACTGAAGCACTACTTGGGCCCGTCTTAGACAGCCATTTTTAGATCCAGTGACCATCCCTGATAAAAACCACTGTGCTTAAACGGCTGTGGGTAACTTAAGTCTTGCGTCGGTTCGATACTTTTCTTCTATAGAATAACAATACCACGAATGCATCAATTAAACAACTGAATTTAAAAGTTGTATTAATCGTTTAGGGAAACCCCTAAACTGAAAAGGTGATTAAATTCTACAAAATAAACGATCACAGCACGATTTTAAAAAACACTTAGGCTGTCCGTAACTTCAAAACAACTTGTCCGTAACTTTTTTCATCATACCAATAGAGATGTCCGTAACTTTCAAAGAATAGACATACGTGGATGTAATGTTTAAACTGATGATAGAGATTGCATCGAATACATATTCACAAAACGAAGTAGATGTCTAGTATGATATAATTCATTGTATCGATGGAAGACAAAATTGGGAAAAATATGAAAAAAATCACAATAAATCCGCAAAACTCGGGTCTCATTTTGTATAACGTCGGGGTACCCGAATCGCCTAGTTCGGAGGGTTGTTTCCGATCATAGCAGATAAACTGTTGAAACATCATTGTTCGTTTTTATTTTTGAACAAGTAGACTACACAAGTATTTTTTACACATACATGTAGCATGTATACACTTACTGATTTTCTGCCAGCAACGACAAGGGTAGCGTGAATCCGGGATTTTGGAGGGGAACCCAAATTGCCCAGGCATGCAGTGGATAGACTATACGAGACTTAAGTGCACACACTTTTTCCGTCTTTTTGAAAAAGCCAAAAACACGTTTCTCTCATCCCCACAAAAACAAATCCCATCAGCATTGACAGTAAAATAAAAGGGATGTCAATCTGGACACACTGGGACGTTGCGCACGGTGATATTGCGGCACCCTGGCCATGATTTACAGTAAATGGGAAAAATTAAAAAAGGACATTTTGTATAAATGAATAAACCTAGTTTTACAGCTAGCTGCATACTTCATTTGTATGCAAGTTGCATTAAATCTCATTGAACTGAATAAAACTAAAAGACACGTAAAACATTATTAATTTGACAGTGGAGGAGAAAGTGATTTTCGTCTTCTAAGATCTTCTCTTTTTGAATTTGGTTAGCTTATAGCTATAATAGGAGTTTGTTACCTTTGTCAAAAACTTTTGTGTGATCTGCATTGAACTCTTCTTTTTCAAATTCCTCATTCATTGGTAGACTTACGTTTTATCCTGACATTCTTTGTAGTGTGTTTTTAGCTGGGATTCAGTTTGCTGTACATCTTTTAGCTGGTCCTCTTTCATCTTCAGGCTCTTCCTTATGTTTTTTATTTCCATCATATGTATCTCATTGTCAAGCCTCACATAAGTCTGGATTGTCTCCATGGTAATCTTCTTCTGTAAATAAAAAATATCTCTCGCATAAAAATTTAATAATCCAAGCTACCAGGCTCACAATAAAGTATGCATTACACATGTTTGGTTAATATATATAAAAAAATAGTTGAAACCAAAAATAGAAAGAAAAAAATTGTACCATATCTAGTGCAGGTCATTTATGCTTGGATATTTCTTACATGCTTCAAACAAACAATATAAAAATAAGAAAATCTTCTTTCATTACATGGACAATGATGGATATATATATATATATCTTAAGACTGTAAACATTTTACTCACGTCTCCCATTTTCAGTTAGTTTTATTTTCTTCACCGGAACACAGTATTATTTTACCCTAAAAATATATATATATTATCAAATAAAATAGAATGATAAATTTTCCAACTCCAATTTATCAAAACAATGTTGCACTCACTGCAAATTTTGAAAATAATTATTATGATTTGAATTATTAAATCAGAAATTTGTTTGTGTGCATTTCAGAATTCATTTGTCAGACATTGTCAGACAGAGATCTGGGATTTTCATAACTGCTGCTATTTCTGGTATTGGTGCTCATACATGTCATGCATGTATATAATTATAAACTTGATAAATAACAAAAGTTTACAAAATTTAAATTGTGAGTTTTGTACATTTGCAAAAGCTATCCTACTGCATTTTTCTCAATAATAAAATAAAGCCAAAAATTTCATAATTACAGTTTTTGAATAATAGCTAGGGAATAAAAAGGCAGGGGTTAAAAAATTTTGTTACAGCTAACTAGCCCAGGACCTATTGGCAGCAGGATTTCACTAGCCCTGTTGGAAGAACTGCTAGTCCACCAAAACTAACCTACTAGCCCTAGTATGCCTTAAAAATCAAGAGTTTGCTGCATAATACAAAGTGGGTGTCCTTTGTTTTGAAGGAGACATTATACACTGTATTTAATAATTTTTGTCGATCTGTTATTTTTTCTTTTGGTGCTTAACCTAACTTAGTTGTTCCCACATACAAAGCAGACTTTTTATTGACAACTAACGGCAATATTCACAGAGCATTGTCTGTTTTTTTTTCATCAGCAACAGCCAACCTTGCCAGGGGAATCATTGTGTCCCAGTTCGGCCAACTTTTCAGGAAGTGAATGCGTGATTTTTTGGCCAAATTGTAAAGATCAAAGGAAAATGCCGCTAAATAAGCATGAACATATGTGAGTCTCGCGCTAAAGACGGCTGTCCTTGACACTATTATTTTTTTTCCGCGGCTTTTCCCTGTCGTATTTAGCATTTTTGGAGGATGAATTTTCAGCCTCGTTACTCCCTTCATCTACCGTTTTTCGTTTTGAAACTGACGAAGTTCCTGGGGTTCTCGTACTAAAATTTTAAGAAATATTTTGTGGCATGGTTTCGTGCTCAAGAGCTGTGCAACAATACAGGTCAATACCAAACGTCAAGAATTTTTTGTTACTAGTCTGTCGGGCATATCGGATTACACATTTTAATTGCCCGAGGCGTAAATGATCTAGTCCCGGGCGTCGGGCTAGTGGATTTTTTAACCCCTGAAAAAGGTCTCTTTCAAAAAAAAATATGCAACAGGGCCCTAGATAGCTACAATTGGATGGAAAGTTGTGTTATTTCAGAACTTACCCTGTATGGAATAAATAGTGATAAGGTGTATGATATATATGATGCAAATATATGTAGCTTTTCCTTAAATCCCAATAATTAATCCCTCATGGATTTCCACTCTTTAAAAATCGCAATAATAAAAGCTTACAATAATTTATAGTATATTTATATACTGTCCCTAGAGATGGGAATTTTCTATACCTGTCCATAGACATGTAGATCACCACAGTAATGAGGGGCACCAAAAAGGGATGGGGGTACAAAAAATGTATTTGCATGGAAGAATGCAAAATAAAATTTCCATTTCACAATGAACAATTACAATTAAAAAATTTTGCACATTGATCTTTTTACTGATTTCATGTGAAATAAAAATGGCAAAACACATTGCACTAAAATAACCCTTTACCACCCTCAGTAATAAGCAATATATTCAAGAATCAGGGTCTGTTCATGCCCAACCACATTCGCGCCCATTCACATTGGCCCCCTACATGTTCGCACCCAAAGTAGGTTTGCACCCCACACATTTGCGCCCAAATTTTATTTAAACTATCATATACTATGAAATACTAATCGTACATTGTATCTTCATATCTTTTTTTTTTGTAAAAAAATCATCCTGATCGAGTAAAAAAATTTGTTGGTTTTTTGGTTAATAATTTGTAAATGAGTTCTTAAAAGTGAATTGTTATAAATATTTAGCCATCATAATGTCATACTTGTCCAAACACACATGAGATCAAAGAGGGACGAAAGATACCAAAGTCGGCAAAGTGACAGTCAAACTCATAAATCTAAAACAAACTGACAACGCCATGCTAAAAATGAAAAAAAAAACCAGAAAAACAATAGTACACATGACACAACATAGAAAACTAAAGAATAAACAACACGAACCCCACCAAAAACTAGGGGTGATCTCAGGTGCTCCGGAAGGGTAAGCAGATCCTGCCCCACATGTGGCACCCGTCGTGTTGCTTATGTGATTACAAATCCGGTAGATAGTCTAATTCGGTAGGTCATATTCATGAAAGGGAAGGAGATTGTAGTTACGACGTAAGGAACATATCCGATATCATTTGTGAAACGGTTATTCCATAACGGTCAACCAACTCGTGATGGTGTCCGTAAAATTTACGAAGGGATGATTTCAACTTCACCATTTGGAACTCTTGGTTTAATAGCTTCCTTGTGAGCAGCAAACCTCTATCAAGAAAATCATGATAGGAAATGCAAGCACGGGAATATCGTATCAATTGGGAGATATATACCCCGTATGCAGGTGCTGCTGGAATGTTGCTACTTAGAAATGGAAAGTTCACAATTGGAAAGCTGAAACCATCTCTTTTGTCGTAAAGTTTTGTTTTCAACCGACCCTCATTGTCAATTTCTAGATGTAAGTCAAGATATGAAGCCGACTTAACTGTATCTGTAGTATCCTTTATCTCTAGTTTGATTGGATAGATGCGTTCCACATAGTCACCAAATTTTGAATTGTTTAGTGGAAGAACATCATCTATATAGCGGAAAGTAGAGTTACAGGATATTGCTAACTTCTTATCTTTCTTCCTAAGAAGTTCCTGCATGAAGTCAGCCTCATAATAATAAAGAAACAAGTCGGCGAGTAGAGGGGCACAGTTTGTTCCCATTGGAATGCCGACAGTCTGTTGAAAAACACGTCCTCCGAACGTAACAAATATGTTGTCAATCAAGAAATCAAGCATCTTGATAATATCAGTTTCAGAGAATTTTTTGTTTGAATCAGAGTGATTCTTTACAAAGTAGGATTTATCCCTCCCTAAGACAAGATAAAGAGACTTGAGGAGAAAGTTTATTAAACCTTATTATTATAGACGTCCATCGTCGTTCAAATTAGTGCAACTTCTCAGCACTGAAAATGTAAAAGATTTGCGTAATTTGTGTAAATTCTTGTTTAATGCACTTAATCATAGGACCAAACTGTTATTGGTCAATACTTGATATGTATTTGCTTCTCTGATGTATTATGTCATGTTGTGTTATAGAAATGTATTTGTATTTATTGCACTGATAAGCATAATGTGCTTAAAGTAATAAAGAATTGAATTGAATTGTATCTACGTTGGCCATTCTTTTTTATCAAAGGAGACAAGCTGTTAAAAACAATTATCTATCATGTTTTTTGTTTAAAATCTTCAAAGTTTTAGTCATACCAAGCTAAATATATGCAGTTAATTACATCAAAGCATTAGTTAAAAGAATTAAAACCAACAATCATGAGTTTTAAACCCATTAAAAATAACACCAAATTAGGCTGTGTATAATTAAATACCAATTAGCAGTAATCATACATAATTAACATTTTAAAATAATTAATCATCAAATTAATATAAAAAAAAAAAATATATGATAATTCCTCAAACTTGATTCAAGAAAATAAAATTATATGGTATATAATATACATATGATAAAATATCTAATTATTCAACTGAAATTCTATTAAAAAATTGGGCGCAAATGTGTAGGATGCGAACAAACTTCAGGGGGCGAACATGTGAGGTGCGAATGTGTGGGGTGCGAAAGAATATTGGGCGCGAACAAACCTGATACCTATATTCAATACCAGGGAGTTTGCGTAAATAGGTGTCAAAATCGCCCCCTCCCCCATGTGACTTGTTTACTTCAAAAACTTGCTACCATAAGTCTTGCAATATCTTAACAAATTTTAATTTAGATGGTCATTCCAATAGACCGGAATTCCAATATTAATGTCCCAAAGAAATTGACAGATCGATAAAAAATTAAACTTGAAGAGCCAGGAATATAGCATATCACTTTCATTTTCAAAATTAGCTTAGGTTAAGTTTGCAAAAAATAAAAGTACAAATAATATCGTATGAAAAGACGTAACCTTCTTCATCACACTTACCGAATAGATATCAAGTTATGAAATAAAGAGGTTAATTTCGAAATGTACATGTAAATATTATAGAAACATTGACCATATTCTAATTGTTTCACAGGAAGTGACGTTTCCCTTAGCAATTGTGTAAACACGGATCGGATTAACTGATTCCCTGTTTATTTCTGTCCCTGTGTTTGGCAATGAATTTTTGAAGGTACCAGATTGTCACTAATTTAGGAGGCTGCATGTGTCTGGGTTTTCTGGTTTTACTGTAGGCCAGCATATGTTCATTAATGCTTATTATTGATTTAAAATGTGCTGTGACTTTAAAAGTAAAAAGAAAAAGAAAAAAAATGAAAATTTTAGAAAAAAATAATCCAAGGATTTGTATAGTACTATACAAATCCTCGGCTTGAATAATCCTATCATTTTTTATATATTTTTTTTAAAGGGCATAAGGAATCACTGAAGCATGACTGGAGGGGGCCCCCTTACGCAGCAACCATTTGATTTTCTGGGGGGGGGGCTATGTTTTTTTTTCTGCGGCGAAAAACAATTTATTTTTTTCGTGATAAGTTGAAAACAATTTTTTTCTTTCAATTTTAGCATAACATACAGTGGCAGCTGAGGGTGAAACAAACAATTTTTTTTTTCAGAATCAAAAACAAATGATTTTTTTCTCCAAAAAATGGAAACAAACTTTTTTTCCCAAAAAAATCATAGCCCCCCCCCCCCTTCCCCCCCAGAAAATCAAATGGTTGCTGCCTTAATAGTTGATCATAGTTCATTCAGCATTTGCCACTGGATTTTCACCAAAAAAAACCCATCAACAATTAAGAGCAAATATAAAGAAAGTGAATAAAACTAAAACTAGGCCATGCAGGAGTATGAGGAGAGCTTAGTAGTACAAATTACTCAACAAAACAAATAAAACTCATGATATACACAACCAACAAATGATTGTCTGAAAAAGAATTATCTAGACTAGAGCTTTATTTGACTGATTATGACCAAAAAAAATTATCATCTATAAATATAGGATAAGCAGTTAGTAATTAACAGAACTTTGCACACCAGGGACTTTCTATACCAAATATATTATAGAAAGTCCCTGATGGCTGGTAGGACAGTTAAAAAATGTTTTATTTAACCCAAATTATGTCAAATATTCATAAATTCTTTGTTAGACATCACGTAAATAATTTGATAAATTTTGGTAATTGACTGGAAACTTTGAGGAAATTGTTTAAAATATTGTTCAAAGAGGGATAACTTAATTTAATCACTCCAACATATATCTCTCTTTTCTCTACTGTCTCATTTGGACATTTTTATGGACTAAATAATGTAATACAGTCTTAATATCCATTTGTCATCATCAAATTAATGATATTTTCTAAATTATTTATTCTGAAGTAGTGAAAAAAAACATGGTAAAAAATTTATCAACTTGGTAAATTATAAACAATGCAGTTCATTTTCTATTTATGTGACCAGTGTGGACAGAAACTTCAATATCTAGACATTACCTCGTTACTCAAGATTTTTTCCTGACCCTGAGATTGTATTTGGCATCAGATTTTAAATTTAAAGTTATTTCCCTTTTACTTAGAAATCAAATGAACAGGTTTCAGAAGATCATCATTATGCCCTCTGATGAATATATATTATACCTAATAAAGGGGTTCGATTAACAGCAATAAAAATGAAACTTTTTTTTATCAAGAATAAATTACCTAAGCTGCATTTGACAATAGCCAATAGTAGGTCTCATTGGGGTCTAAGCGTGATGCGGGATTGCCGATTTTTGGTAAGCGTGACACGGGAAAGTCAAATTATTGTGTCATGAAAACGGGAAAGTCAAATTATTGTGTCATGAAAACAGGAAATGAGGTCTAGCGGGACCCGGGAAATGACAAAAAAATGAGAATTGCTTACGTATATAGTGTAAGCGGGATACAGGAATCTGACAAAACAGTAAGCGGGATCCGGGATCGGAACCCCCCAATGAGACCCCCCCAATACCTTTCAGAAATTTGGGTCCTCAAAGTTTGTACTTTATTCAACCTTTATAACTTTAGCCTTTGATTTGAGTGATAAGATGTAAAACTGCTAATCCATAGCCTCATTCCTTTCTATGTTAAATTCTACAATTTCAAGCATTAATAGTTACTTTGTCTGAAGTTCAAATAAAGTTGCTGCCATTTCAAGTCTAAACTGTACCTTACCCTGACTTGTGCTGAAAAGATTAGCATACTTTTAATTGCATATGATATTAGAGTGCACTGGTTCCCAGAAATTTGACAAAACAGGTACTTCTGATCTGAACTACAAGGAAAATGTGCTCTTCTATTAAGATTTCATTTATGATTTTATTAATCAAATGAAACTTTCAACAAGAGATCTAAAGTGATCCTAGGTCCCTTTGTTAAACAAGAGTTCTAAAGTGATCCTAGGTCCCTTTGTTAAACAAGAGTTCTAAAGTGATCTTAGGTCCCTTTGTTAAACAAGAGTTCTAAAGTGATCCTAGGTCCCTTTGTTAAACAAGAGTTCTAAAGCGATTCTAGGTCCCTTTAATAAAGAAGAGTTCTAAAGCGATCCTAGGTCCCTTTAATAAACAAGAGTGCTAAAGCGATCCAAGGTCCCTTTAATAAACAAGAGTTCTAAAGCGATTCTAGGTCCCTTTAATAAACAAGAGTTCTAAAGTGATCCTAGGTCCCTTTAATAAACAAGAGTTCTAAAGTGATCCTTGGTCCCTTTGTTAAACAAGAGTTCTAAAGTGATTCTAGGTCCCTTTGTTAAACAAGAGTTCTAAAGTGATCCTATGTCCCTTTGTTAAACAAGAGTTCTAAAGTGATCCTAGGTCCCTTTGTTAAACAAAAGTTCTAAAGTGATCCTAGGTCCCTTTGTTAAACAAGAGTTCTAAAGTGGTCCTAGGTCCCTTTGTTAAACAAGAGTTTTAAAGTGATCCTAGGTCCCTTTGTTTAAAAAGAGTTTTAAAGTGATCCTAGGTCCCTTTGTTAAACAAGAGTTCTAAAGTGGTCCTAGGTCCCTTTATTTAACAAGAGTTCTAAAGTGATCCTAGGTCGCTTTGTTTAAAAAGAGTTTTAAAGTGATCATATGTCCCTTTGTTAAACAAGAGTTCTAAAGTGGTCCTAGGTCCCTTTATTTAACAAGAGTTCTAAAGTGATCCTAGGTCCCTTTGTTAAACAAGAGTTCTAAAGTGATCCTAGGTCCCTTTGTTTAAAAAGAGTTTTAAAGTGATCCTAGGTCCCTTTGTTAAACAAGAGTTCTAAAGTGATCCTAGGTCCCTTTAATAAACAAGAGTTCTAAAGTGATTCTAGGTCCCTTTGTTAAACAAGAGTTCTAAAGTGATCCTAGGTCCCTTTGTTAAACAAGAGTTCTAAAGTGATCCTAGGTCCCTTTGTTAAACAAGAATTCTAAAGTGATTCTAGGTCCCTTTGTTAAAACAAGAGTTCTAAAGTGGTCCTAGGTCCCTTTGTTTAACAAGAGTTCTAAAGTGATCCTAGGTCCCTTTGTTTAACAAGAGTTCTAAAGTGATCCTAGGTCCCTTTGTTAAACAAGAGTTCTAAAGTGATCCTAGGTCCCTTTATGTAACAAGAGTTCTAAAGTGATCCTAGGTCCCTTTGTTTAACAAGAGTTCTATAGTGATCCTAGGTCCCTTTGTTAAACAAGAGTTCTAAAGTGATCCTAGGTCCTTTGTTAAACAAGAGTTCTAAAGTGATCCTAGGTCCCTTTGTTTAACAAGAGTTCTATAGTGATCCTAGGTCCCTTTGTTAAACAAGAGTTCTAAAGTGATCCTAGGTCCCTTTGTTTAACAAGAGTTCTAAAGTGATCCTAGGTCCCTTTGATAAACAAGAGTTCTAAAGTGATCCTAGGTCCCTTTGTTAAACAAGAGTTCTTCTATAGTGATCCTAGGTCCCTTTGTTTAACAAGAGTTCTAAAGTGATCTGAAGTCCCTTTCTTTTACTTGTTGACAAAGTTATGGCTGTGCCTAGGAACTATTTTGTTTAATGTATGTACTACTTTCTCATAGGTTCTTTCTGACCAGGCTCAAATGAGTAGTTCTATATCAATTACAGCACAACACTTGTCATATTGACTTCTGTTTTACTTAATTTCCTTCAATGTTCTATTTCCAGCATAGAAAAACACATTTAGATTTTCTCCAAACACTAATTGAAAACACTGAATTCAAGCTCAAATTAGACTGGTAGTAACTTTTGCTTTAAACAAACAAATAATTATTGTGACCAATATGAGACTTTTCTTACTTTAACAAAACTTCAAATAACAATGTTCTTACCTGATTGTCTTACTCGTATCAAAAATTGTTCATTGAATATAAATATAGTGGTCCAAACACAAATTATATAAAATTGAGAATTTTGTCCGCCATTTTTCTACATGTTTGAAAAGGAGTGTATTTTGGTAAACACCATACTTATAGAAACATGAATCAACAAGGTCAATTTATGCATCTCCCTAAGCTAGATAACTTTCTAAACTGGTTGAAATGTTCTTTTTCTTTTTTGGCACCAAATTGAAAAGAGAGAAATTGTTCAGCACGTAATATCTACAAATAATTCAAATTATATACCAACTTCTTAAATGCATTCCCCCATTTTCCCACCCCTGATTCAATGATGATTTTTACCTATATTTGTATTTTTGACACAACTCTATCTAGATAATCTTTTAATAGCAAAAAGATTATAAGTAGAATAAGATCTACAAGAGAGACAACATGGACAAATTTTCCAGACTCCTTGTATGATTTCCTTAAATTAAGATTGTAAATATTTTTTATTATAATTTTACCAATTGTTTTAAAAGAAATCAATAGATTACTGATAAGAGAATGCGTCTGTTATCACTGAACTAGTACATGTATACATTTTTGTTAAGGGGCCATCTTAAGCACGTCTCCAGGTGGGGGAGTTTCTCGCTGCATTGAAGACCCATTGGTGGATTTTGGCTGTTGTCTGCTCCTTGGTCGTGTTGTATAATGTCTCTTCTACACATTCCCAATTTCCAGTATCAATATTATTTTGCAGTTAACAAGTTAACCTGATTATCTACACAATATTTACAAACATTCCACTAATTTTCTAATAAGCAAAATAACCAGATACAGTCAAGGGGAGATAATCACCCTCTTGTTTTTTTTATAAAACAAGGTAATCATCTATTTACTTATCACTTCTCTGAAATTGTTTTATGATTTTACAATTTTATAAAGTATTAATTATTTGCCAAAAAATGAAGTAATGTTTTGTGAAGTATCATTTCTGTTTGTATAGACATCAATCATTGATTTGATAAGTGTCTTAAGTATGTTTTGTTAGCAATCAAATTATATGTAGTAAATTGGGATGTTTTGGCTGTAATCATATTTTGGTTTATATGGCGCCATAGGTGAAAGTGTAATTATGAAACACACAAAAATCAAACACTAATCAAAGAGATAAATGCAAGATGCGTATCAAACATTTTGAGTATATACAAATACAAAAAATAAGAAGATGTGGTAGGATTGACATAGGGACTACTATATATATCTGTTCCGGACCGTATGAGTATTTGGACCGTACGCGTACGGTCTGGACCGTATGCGTACTTTTTCAAAATACTCATACGGTCGGACCGTACGCGTACGGTCTGATTAATATCATTAAGAAGTTGCTTAAGTTTATAAGTTACAAATTCATGTAACGTTCATGTACAGATCAACATAACTTAACTCTCAAATTAATATGGAAAAGTTCAATTGTAATTGGAATAAAAGCTATATTTGTTAAGTAATAAAAAAATTCACGCTTATTAAATCTATTAATATCTTGTATTTAGTATGTCGATCAGTAATACATTAATTGAATTATGATCATAGAAGTTTACGATATCGGAAGTTAACATGATGTGGGACGACAATTTTAGAATATTAGAAACTTTACAAAAAAATGCAAATGCAAAGGAACATGAATGAACTGCAAACATGTAAATGTAAAAAATATATCATTAATTGTGGTAGTAAGTGTCACCTTGGGCGAGAGTACCAAAATAGTATTCAGATATACCATTAAACAAATATTTAATGTCAATTGTTCAATTGTTCATTTTATCCATCTAAAAGTAATTGTAATGATAACAATTTATAAAACTAAAAATAAAGATTGTGATAAATGGTTATCTGAGTCTCGTACTGGACCATACGCGTATACTCATACGGTCCGACCGTACGCGTATGGTCGGACCGTACGAGTATACGTATACGGTCCGGACCGTACGCGTACGGTCCAAATACTCATATGGTCTGGAACATATCCACCATTTACCAAATGACATGTATATATGTTAGCAGTGGTGGATCCAGAGGGGGGAGGGGTTCTGGGGGTTGGAAATCCCCCTTATTTTTGGACAATCAATAAATTTGAATAGGAATATGGTTGGAACCGCCCGCTTTATCCAGGGTTGGGAACCCCCCCTTTTGAAAATGGCTGGATCTGCCCCTAATTAGAAAATACAGTTATAACTGTACGGCTTTCAACAGGAAACAAAACCCAAAATGTATAGCAAGTTATAAAATGGCTTTATTTTTAACCTGCTTTGTAACAAGGTAATTATATATTTATAGTCTTTTGGAAAACAAGTTACCCAACACAGACATATTGCAGGGCAGATTCAGCCATTTTTAAAGGGGGGCCCAACCCTGGAGAAAAAGGGGGGAGGTATTTCAACCATAGGTCCTTATTCAAATGCATTGATCGTCCAAAACCCCTGGAACCCTGCCCTTGGATCTGCCACTGCATCATTTATTTTCTGGCTCTGAGTTCACAAGTCTCTGCTCTTACTCCTTGGTGCCATTTATTGTGCCTATTGGATAAGTAACAATTACCAATTTAAAAGTCTTTGGTTTGAATCCATGACCTTCAGCAATGAGCACTCTAGGTGAACACACTACTACAAGACCATTTCGGCTGTTATATGAGAAAAATTAATCAGATAATTAAAAAGGTAAAAAATTAAATGTAAAAAGTGCATATTGTAAACCTACTATTTTTCTTGAGCGATTTATTTTTGCAACCTTTGCAAGTAAAAATATGTCAAACTCAAATTATTCCATATCGCGAAATTAAATCACCTCATAATGGATTAGAAGGGGCTGTAAACACAAAATAAAATATCCACAAAAATAAATTTGTTTACAGCATATTTTCACTGCTATTTGAGCTATATATTAAAGCATTTTTATTTCAGGAATCCATATGATGAGTGCATAACCATATAGGGGCAAAAGTAAATATGTTTTCAGCACATTGTGGAACTTTACTTAAGCTGTGTTTGGAGATTCCTGTTCTGGAGAACATGCCATACATATCATGTTTAAAAGATTTGACAATTGGGTTTGTTTTTTGTTTTATATACAAGACGAGTTTAGCCAGAGACATATAAATACGTATACATGTCTCTGGTTTAGCATATGGTTTGAATTTCCTATTATAAGACTAAATACATACAAAACTGATAATAAATATTGATGAAAAATCTTTTTCTGCACTAGTGTTATTTTTATCTGAATTGGAAGAAATAAATAATAATTATATAGTTCTCATATGAACAGTTTTTCATAAGTGAATTAATTTTATTTTCTAATGTGTGGTTGGTTTATAAAATTCGACTAGACCCAAAATAAATTGATAAACAAACATGGCCTTAGCCACAATAATAAATTAAACAAACAAACTGGAAAAAATATTGATAAGAATATTTTCATACATTTAATAACATTTTCAAAACATTATCTTTTCATCTTGTTAGGTTTTTTTTATTTGGTAGATTATGTTTTTAAAAAAAATGTATTGACTGAAATATGACAGAAAAGACAAATGTCTGCAGATAAGGCTATCATTTTGATAATTGATTTTCTAATAAAATATGTAATTTTAGGTAATCATAATGACATGGTGATAACAACATGGACACCCCTATTGGTAACAATGGAACAGTCCACATCATTCTCACAGACTAATTATCCAGATGTTCCAACTTCACATTTCAGGTGTGTTTTGAAATCTGAGTCATAATGACAGAAGCATGTGTTAATTAGAAGAATAAAAGAGATTTGTTGTGGAATAATATGACATGTTCAAGGTAATAGTACAAATACACTAAATATTTCATCACATGAATACACACAAGGAATTGGGATTCTTATATTTGAAATCGCATTTAAGAGAACAGTTGTGTGTAGCACACTGGAATAACATAATTTAGATAACATAATTTCATTAGACATGTTAGAAAGAGAATGGAGTTTTTGAAACCTGTAAATGTTTTGATTGGGCAGTAGAAAGTTGTAGCAATACATAGTTTTTATTTCCCAGCAATTACACTTTAAATGATTTGATACAAGGATTATAAAAACGTTTTTCTGTCAGACTATTTCAAAACAGAATTGTCTGGAATAAAAATCTGGTGAGTAAAAGTGTTCATTATCATGATTATATACAAATACTGGCAGTTTGTTAATGAAAGATGACATGATAAGTTGTACTCTAGAAACACAGTGTCTTATCAAGTTTACCATGAAGTGTTTGATGTCCTATTATAAGTTTACTTGCACCAACAAAATCTGGCATAATTGGGATTTATCATCTACTGGTTGTCATGATTGTTACAATGTATTGTGGGTTTATACATGTTTTCATTGACTTTGAAGCTGTGTGAAGAACAAGTGTGGTATGTAGATTTTAATGCTAACCATCTATACCACAGAGATAACTACTATGAGGTTGGGGGTTGAGGGGAGTATAGGGCTGTGGTGCTGGTGGTTTTGAAAAAGGGGGGAGGGGGTAAGGGTTGTTCAACAAACTTAACTATCCATATGATTTTGTACAGTCAGGATACTTACCTTAATGAGTGATTTTAAAGTCACTGATTCAAGTACATGTATTATTGTGTCCACAAAATATATCAGGGTTATTTCCCCTTCACATGGACAGGCACATCTGAGAGGTGTATCCCCCTTTTAAGACCGTTTAACCACTATGGAAGTCTGTCTACTGTCATATTTTATTTGAACCATAGCTTATCAAACTTTAAGAAAATTGCACCTCTTTAAAGCAAAATAATAAGCAGTCAAAATCACAATTCTTTGAAAGGCTATAAAAGAGGTGAAATGAAAATTTATTAGTGAATTACATTAACTTTCCAGTCCTGAAAACCTCTAAAGTTACTGTTATAAATTCAGGATACAGGCTAGATTCAGATTTAAGTATTTCCAATTTTTTTTTACTTATAAAACTATTTTGGTAAAAAACAGTTGAGCAATAATCTGGACACTATTGATGTTCCATTGAAAGATATTTATATTTTTAATACTGGAAATATCCAGCAATCCGCTGAATGGTTAAATTTACAATTTTCTTGAATAAAAATCATGATAATAAATAATGTTATATTGTGTGACTTATCATAAAACTATGATAATAATTAAGCTAATTAGTTTTAAATGTTTGAATAGGACCTTTAACAAATAATAAATCTCTGAGGCCATAATTGTGTATTGTCCCATGTTATGATTGTTTTGACCAGTGGATACATAAATTTACACAATAATTACATAATCAATGACAATGTACACAATGTATGTGGTAACATGGTCTGGGTTAGGATTTAATCTATTGATTTTATTGTCCATGTCACAGTACCCCTGTCAGCTGGCAAAAGACTGGTGAAGGGCTCAACAAAAAAACCCAACTGAGACACTTTTATTGTGTGATTAGAATGATGAGAGTAGAGACATATATTGAATTAAATATCATGTCCTTGAATTTAATTATGAAATTTAATTTATAGTGTGAGTAAATTGGATTAAATTAGGAAATTAGATATAACAGTTATTTTAATTTTTAAATGTTACATAGAAAATTGTCATATCAGTAAACATGTATTAATCATGTTATTGACAACAAAAGGATAAATGGAAGATTTTAAATTGAAATTTTAAGGTGCAGAATTAATTAGAAACATGATCAGTCCTTTTAAACTGACTTGATATTTTCTGTCATGAAAAAATTTGTCTTCAATAAGGTGTTCAAATATAATGAAATTTTACACATCTATGGCCTTTAAAAACAAAAGGTGTTATAAGATTTTGAAATGCAAAAAATGTTTAAAATTATGGTCAAGCTAGGAAGTTTTAATATTCATGTAATTAATGTATTTTTTGGTAAATTGACAAATTTGAAAGATTGCACTCTTGTGTAGAAATTCCTAAAGGGAACATACTTAACATAACATAGTAAATATACAAAAGAAGATGTGGTATGATTACCAATGAGACAACTGTCCACAAGAGCCCAAATGAACCAGAAATTAACAACTATAGGTCACCTTATGGCCTTCATCAATAAGCAAAGCCCATACCGCATAGTCAGCTATAAAAGGCCCTGAAATGACATATGTAAAACTAACGGCCTAATTTATGTACAAAAATGAATGAAAAACAAATCTGTAACACATCAACAAACAACAAGCACTGAATAACAGGCTCCTAGCTGACTTCAGACAGGCACATACATATAGAATGTGGCGGGGTTAAACAAGTTAGATGCTGACTCATGACAATAATAATATAAGCCTTTCCATCCATTCTGCCTCAATTCAACAAAATTTGAACTGTATTGTCCTCTTTGCAATAATAAAAGCAAACAATGTAATCAGAATTTTGTAAATGTGGGTTCATTAACGTGAAACTTATCCGAAATTGGAATAATGAAATAGAATATGATATCACCATCAATGATTAGTTTGAAAACATTTATTTGTTAGAAAATTGAGTAATTTTTGTTTAATAATCAAGTCAACCTCTGTTACTATATATTCCTGTTGTAAATTAGAAAAAACAGAGGATGTATAAACATGATAAAGCCTTCTAGCAATAAATATGTGACAGTCATTAAAATCCTTTATAACCAATCAATACATTCAAACAAAGGATTTTACAAATATGACTAGCTAAAAAAAAAAAAGGCATGTATGACATCCATTATCAATAATACACATTATTATTCAGGGGCCAGCTGAAGCCCCTCAGGCTGAGGGATTTTATCGCTGTGTAGATGACCCATTGGTGGCCTTTGGCTGTTTTTTGCTCTTCAGTCATGTTGTTGTATCTTTGACAGAGTCCCCATTTCCATCCTCATTTTTACTGTAATATAACTGATCCTTGAAACTTAGAATTAAATATGATTGGCCTACTAATATTTAATTACCAAGTCCTAGAGACAAAACTGTGATCAATCCAATTAAACAGATATGGTTGGTATGATATTATGTAAATTATTGATTGATATAAATGGCATATTGTGCTTGAAGGAGAGACTCAGATGCCTTTCTTCTTATGTCATGTATGTGTAATTCAAAGTACAATGACCAAAATGTGGTTCATCTTCCTTTGTTAAGATCAGATATATTTTCAGTTAACATTCAAAACCATCTCTCTCTCGACACAGATGCATTATCATGAATATGTTTTCTTAAATCTCTACGACTGTAATCACTAGCCAGTCAATACTGAGGTTGTAAGTTGGAACTCTGCTCATGTGAGTGCACTCAACTTCAATCTTAATTGACACGGATTGTCAGTTTTCCTATCTAAGGTCAGAGGTTTTCTCTGGGCACTCCAGCTTCCTCCACCAATAAAAAATGGCTGCCACGAAATATGATTTGATACTCCCAAAAGTGGCGCTTAAAAGTGGTGTCAAAACATTAACAATCAATCAATAAATCAATCTTAAATCTCCAGATATAAAATGCAAACTCTCAATTTTTTTTTATTATTAAAATGGAGTTTAATTAAAAGAATGAAGATTTGTGCCAATGAGACTCTCCTGATCTCCCCCAGAGACCAAATGATGTCATGGTTGTAGAAGTTAACAGCTATATTTCAACAATGAGCAAAACCAGCACCATTAACTAGAAAGTCCTATTAAAATTACTAGACAAGTTTAATGATTTGTGTCTTACAGTACAGGTATAAAGAAAATGCAAAGCTAGAGAGAAATTTTTGTTGGATATATGTTACTTTTTATTAAAATCTTTCAAAAGAATAGCCTGACCCTAACACTAATCCTTGACTAAGGCCAAGAATAATTTTGTATGTCCTTACGCTCTTGGTTTTTAAGAATACCAGCAGTTCAAATTTATTCCATATACTTCAAACATTATGATAATAACATATTATTTTAAAATACATTTATTTATTTTGCTGATTGATCCAAAAAAAGCATACTTCAGTACAGTATAAAATCCCAATGCATAATTAATTTCAACAAGACTACTAAATATAATGTATATTTGGCTTGAAGTCATTTTGTAATGATTTAATGTAGTGAAGCCTCCCACCCCACATTAAATAAAATCAATACACATCATTTCACAGTTTATTGAACTCTGTTCTGCCTCACCGACCACATCTGTTCTTTATGATTTAAGCCACAACAAAGACTCTTTATAATTTGTCAATAAATACATTGGACATACCAGTTCACTATAAGGTTGTATGTTTACAATTTTTATAATTTCTTAACTTTTAAATACAAGAGTAAAAACCAAAAGGGTAAATCTTTTTGTATTATAAGAAAAAACGATTGATTGTAGGTTGTTGGTTGTTGCTCAAATTAAAAATGAGAGAAAGTATTTGATAAATATTGATTTTGGTTTGTCATTTAGGGATCATGTTCAATATAGGTGTCACTTGTTGGTGTTTAAAATTTTGATAAATTGTTCTTGATCGTGTGTGAAATATTTGCTGCTGAACATTAAAAGTATGGCTTGAAAGTTGAAGAAAAGGCATTCATATTAAATTTGTGACTTCATTGAGTAGCTCTATGTTGGGAACATTTCCCTAGTCTCCCCTCTAAAACCACCATTAGTTTTCTGACATGAGACAACCACAAATACATGTGACTCAACATGTGAATGATAAAACTAATTTGGTTGCTTTTCTCATGTACTCCAGATATCTTTTTATTCATTAAGTTAAAATTTAACATACTTTCTATTGTAGTTAACTTATTAGGTGGTATTTGTAGAGTAGAAGTGTTAGCCTGCAGCCAAACCACCCAAAGTAGCTGTTAGAAGGTTTATTTACTTAGTAGGGGTCAGTTTACCACATGGTCAAACTGAGATATTAATTATTGATAAAAATTCATAGATAAGACTGACATAAAAAAACACCCTCAATTATGAATGCTACTCTTTAGACACAATGCTAGATGTTTGGTTATTTATTTTTCTTTAGTTGTGAGATTGCTGTCTGAGATACATTGATGGTGTATTAAAAAATTAGTACTTGTTAGGGTTCAGGTGCGGATCCAGGGGGTTGGGGGGTTTCAGGGGTTGGAACCCATCCCTTTTTTGGGAGCAATCAATGCATTCGGATGGGGACATGTAGTTGGAACCCCTTCTTTGTCCTGGGTTAGGAACCCCCTTTTTAAAATGACTGGATCCGCCACTGGGGTTAATAGTCAACATCTTCTGTTATATAATCTCCTTAGACTACATAGACATAGACATGATATTCAAACAAGCTTTTTTGTTTAGACTTTAATATCACTTTCCTAAAAGTACATGATAAATTATTACGATTAAGAAATACATGTTACGCCCTTGACTAACGCCTGTTGATAATTCATAGACTTATGATGTTGGCATGCATGGAGAGAATGCAATGGAAATCTAAAAAGATTGATAAGACTCAATATATATTTTGTTAGATAAATTATATTTATATATTAATTTTTTTTGCAAATACATTTTTGTATTTCATATGTATGAATGGCAGGACTTGTACAGCTTAGGAAACACTAGCTGAAATGTGACAATTTACAATTTGAAAAAGTTATATTACACTTAGTTAAAAGTTGACTAGCATAATTTAATGTGTTTTCATATGCAGATTTTTTTAACTGGTTCAACATCAGAGGATTTTGACATAACTGACATTGTGGAAAAAAGGGGGCTTCCTAACCAATGTAAAGGGGGTGTTCCAACTATACGTCACCATTCAAATGCATTGATAATTTGGTTGTCCCAAAAAAATGAGGGGTTCCAACCCTCTTCAAAAGTATTGAAATTTATTCTTTTTGCTTAACCATAATATCTTGGTGTAAATTTGATACCTCTTATTGGAGGTGACCCTTATATAGATATAGGAAGATGTGGTATGAGTGCCAATGAGACAACTCTCCATCCAAATAACAATTTATAAAAGTAAACCATTATAGGTCAAGGTATGGCCTTCAACACAGATCATTGGCTCACACTGAACAACAAGCTTTAAAAGGCCCAAAAATTACTAGTGTAAAAACATTCAAACAGGAAAACTAACCATCTAATCTATATAAAAAAACGAGAATACATATAAATTGCATAAACAAACGACAACTTACTGTACATCTGATTCCTGACTTAGGACAGGTGCAAACATTTGCAGCGGGATTAAATGTTTTTATGGTACCAAACCTTCTCCCTTTTTCTGAAACAGTAGTATAACATCACAACATAGAAAAACACACGATAAAATATACTTACATTAATTAACCCACTGATTATAGTGTTTACTATGTAAACTGTACTGAAAGGTGAAAGTGAAAAAAAAACCATTGTGTTTTATTTCACACTTCAATTGAGAATGAATTTAAACTGAAGATAAAGTTGTTTTATTTTATTTTAATGATGGGAGTGCTTGCCATGTTTGCCAAGATGGGAAAATATCAAGATATTAATTGGAAGAGGTCTTGGAAGGGATGTTTCTGGTATCATAATTTGAGGAGGGAGGGGGGCTCTGTTTTTCTAGAACTTAGAAGGACATTATATTGAGATGAAGTGAAGCTTATATTGTCTAGCAGACAGAAGATAATATTTAATAATAAAATTTTATACAATAGAAGACAAAAGTCACTTGAATTTAGAATAATTTTATTAATGAGAGACATATATATCATGTGTATATATAGAGAACAAGGAAAGTAATTACATAATATAAAAAAGAAGATGTGGTACTAACGGCCTTACATAATGTATATCTTAATATCTGAATTTAGTCAGATAAAAGATAAATGTCTGATTAAAATATATCTCCTTGTTTTCAAAATTCCAATAGGGAACATACTTTTTATAATTGTATAAGTAAACCAATTTTTCAAGACGTTTGGCCATCGGCCTTCTTCAGTTCTTTATTTTTCCTCTCAACTACATGGCTGACATTTCTTTTTCAATCATTGAAAAGATGTTATCAATAAATAACTGTTACTGAAAGGTGAAAAAAGTCTTGAAAAATTGGTTTATTTATACAATTATAAAATATATCTATAAAATCTTTTATACAGTCTGAGTGTACAACTAAATATGTATATATCCATCAATATAGGTACAACAGACAACAAACAACAATCACCTACCAACAACAGACGGACTCATCCATATTGACTTACTAACAAAGACAGCAACAATGAATTACATAATGGTTCAGTCTATATCTAAGGACCAAATAAGCTTAGTTGTTACATGCACAAAATGTTGCAACTTTAAGGTGGTACCCAACACTTTCACTAAAATTAATTTGGCTCGTTTAATTTTTATAAAATTTTTACAAAGTATTTACTTTGACCCTTTAACATTTTTAACAAAAATATAAAAAATTCAAAAAATTTGAACCAAGCGTTTTATCAGAAAAATTACACTGGTTATATAGCAGTTTGACAAACACTAATTTTGATCATTGAGAAGCTTTGCATTGCCTTCACAACGCAACATAATTAAAACTTTAAGCTGATTTTACAGAGTTATCTCCCTGTAGTGTTAGGTACCACCTTAAATTGTATTTGTTCATTATTCTCTTGTTGACTTAATGCCGTATCATGCTGTCATTAGTACAGCCTTTTCTACACTCTCTAAAAGACACCTGTTCTTCACCAAAACATCAATACTGTTGATTCGCTAATAATGACTATGCAAAAAAAAAAGACACAAAGAAGAAATGAGAATTTATTTGTCCTTATTTACTCAATAATGTGTAATCTTGTGATATTTTAGGTAATTGATAAGCTGCGGTTTTTCTAAACGTTAAATTAAAGGTACTACTAACACCACTAAGATCAAACCTACTGAGGACAGAAAAAGAGCATTTAAATAGGATAATACCCAAGGTAAAGTCGGTTACTTTTACAAACAAAGAAAAGTTCGCCTAACCGTAACAACAAATTATTTATGTTATTAAAGGGAATATTGTTATGTTGGAAATATGTATTGAGATAGTCAGTGTGTATTTATATTATTGACCAGGACTGGAAATATGTATTGAAATACTCTGTGGAAATATGTATTGAGAAAGTCCATGTTTATTTATATTATTGACCGAGTACTGTTACCACTTTGTTAAAAAACATTGAAAAGTACTTGAGATTTTACATATTTTTTCACCATACCTATTTGATTTTCTTTGTTCCTCAGATATCCACCTGGAGACACAGAACGTTTACTAGATGTGGAGATTTATAATAATTGGATTTAACATGATATTTGTGATATTCGAGGACATTTAACCAGAATAGGATATACCGACTAATTGAATGTAAGTAATTAAATATGTCACCCATTGAATTTATTCTCTTATTGCGTAAACCCCTGAGGGTTTACGCAGTATATATTGGACGAGTGATGTAGTCTTTCGGAAAACCGGATGTTAGTCGGAACACTTCTGGTCTTTCTATGACCACCTTTCAAATACATGCGCAATAGCTATGACCACCTTTCAAATGCATGCGCAATAGCTTACAAATCTGTTGAATATGCATTAGCATCTTAAGTTGCTATAGAGATATTTTACGTATGATCTGAAATTTATTATGATATAATATTTTTTTGCACACGATTACAAGCTGCTAATATTAACCTACATGCGTAGTATTTTAATTAGTCAAACGATGTAACCAGCTGTGTTTAGATATGAGATAAGATTTCATGTAAACAATGCGCTTTATATTCTGAACGAGAATAATTAAAAATAAAATCTTTAGAAAGAGTTTTAGTAGCATTTTATTTTAGATTTTACGTTTAGTGAAGATGTACATGTTGTAAAACGCAAGCTATTTATTTTTTTATACTGAAATTAAAGGGAAGCCTTTCTTGCATATGATTAAATTACAGTTATTTTTTTTGGTTAAATATTGCAACTTTAATAAAAAAAAAAATGGTTATTAAAAATAAAATTAAATAGATATTGAATATGAAAAAATAAAATATTTTGAACGAGAACAATTAAAAATAATATCTTTAAAAAAAGTATTAGCACTTTTTGAAATTTTACGTGTAGGATAGACCAAGGACATGGAAATATAATCATAAATACGTGCCTCAAATAGGTGTAAAAACGAGGATTTAAAAAAAAATCGTTTATTGAAAATAACGTTAAAATTAATTATGAAAGTTATGTCCGTATTTATTTTCATTAATATTGCAAATTTAAAGTTATTTTCTTTGTTTAAATATTGCAACATTATTTACTTTTTTTAATAACCTCTGAAACCTTTTCGTCATTAAAATGCGACTGATAAGTATAGATATTCAATATGAAGGGGGAAAAAATAACCGTGACTGAAATCTAAATCTAAAATTTATTTAAAAAAAATATACATTTGACCATGCAGATGTAAGAAATGATACTTAAAGCAATGAAACAACGAATTAAATGTGCCACTTTAATTACGACTGATAACCTAAAAATGAATCATGCATGCATTTTTAGCAGACTTAACCAGGTCGGCGATAAGATATCGAATATAAAAAAAGAAGATATCGGGTTTGGTGTCAATGAGACAACTATCTGCAAGAAACCAAAATAACACAGAAATACAAACTATGGGTCACCGTACGGCCTTCAACAACAGGCAAAGCACGTACCGCATAGTCGGCTATAAAAGGCCCCGAAATGACAATGTAAAACAATCAGTCAAAAAAGAAAATTAACAAAGTCCGTATCGTCGTATGCGTAACTTAGTTGCTCACCAGAGGAACTTTACGCAAGCGTTTAAACACGTGTTCCATAAGTTTTCACTTACGTCGAAATGCAAAGGTATACGCTTGGTGAACGCTTTTACTTCAGGAAAATTTTAATGGAACATAAAAAAAAATCATTCAGCTCAAGCGTTTGTCAAACGTATATACATGTACCTGTAAACTGCACGCACACAATATACACGCTACACGAGCGTTGAAAACGCTACAGATAAGTTTTAGACACGTTAAGGGCACATTGCATACAAAAATACTCGTCGCCTTAAAGCTTTCATTTAGGAAAAGAAGTCCGATACGGGTGAAAGTTCATCAAACCTACAGAAGATATTACACCCTCTCTAACCATGCAACATGGGACTAGACATAGAAGTACAGGAACTACTCACATTAGTTTGAGCTGTACAAGATCTACAAAAATATCCCGCCTGCCTCAAAGGTGCATATAAGATCGACCATGGTCCAGCACTAATGATACAAATACCAACCAGAGTTACAATGACGTGGTAGTAAGTCTTTAAAGGCCACCGAGCGGCCTCCAAAAATGAAAAAAAACCTACTATTTAGTCGGCTATTAAATGCCCCGACCATTAAGATTTAAAAACAAAAATCAAACAAAACTAAACAGCCTTATTGATAACAAAATAATTTACGAAAACAACTTGACCGACATGAATTATGAACAACAACCACTGTACTACATGTTTCTGGCTTTAGAATGGACATTGGCACATAAACAATGTGGTGGCCATAAACCCAACCCTCCCAAATGAACCAAACCTTAAGGACAACACATCGCAAGAAAAAAACTGTAAAATACCAGTTTGCAATTCGCGTCCCTAAAATTATGGGTACGGTGCACAATAATCACTTACATAAAAACAATAGACACAAATCACTGAAATAATCGCACTTACCGAAAGCTATTTCAAAGCTAGTGAACATGTAGACGAACCAGTGGACATAGACAGACTGGTAAACATGTAAACAGACGGGTGAATGTGACAGACTTATTGACAAACATTCACATATAGACAGACCTGCAGTTGGGAATGTAGGAAGACCAGGAGAAACGCTAAGGTACGCTTTACGCACACCCAATACACGCTTTAAGCTCGTTGTGCACACGATACAGATATGATTGACAGGTTGAATGCATCAAAATTACTAGCGTTTTGGTAGCGTGCATGATTTTTTTACCTCGGCCGACGTACGTCGGATCTATAGATACGTTGATGTGTGAAGCCGGTATTACATTATTTAAACCACTAAACAGGCAATGTCAGTTTCTAATTCTTATGCACAACAAAAGTAATATAAGACAATACATCTTTATTAAACAATTATCTAATAAATATATAATGCCAAACAAGCATTTGGGTTTACGATTGCATTTCTTTTTTTTAAAGAAAGCAACTTGTTTTACTGTTACTTAAGAAGTTTAAAAAGAGGGAAGAAAGATACTAGAGGGATGTTCAAACTCAAAGATCGAAAACAAACCAACAAGGCCATAGCTAAAAAGGAAAAAGACAAACAGACAAATGATAGTACATTAGACACAACATAGAAAACTAAAGACTAAGCAACACAAACCTTACAAAAAACATACTTAAGATGTAGATAAAAAAAAAGGGGTGATGTTATTGTTGTTGATTATTCTAGTTCTAATTGGCTAATGGTCAAGCTTATTCAGACCTTTTTTATGCCCCTTTTCTACCTTAGACATGTTAGAATGGATTGTATTTCTCCCAGTGATATTTATAAATGAAGAAACAAACAAAGTAACTTGTATTCCTTAAATACAAAAGAGAGAAGACTATGACACTATGATAATATATATAGATAAAGTTATACTCTTGTTCCATCCTACTACAGTGTCTCGTGTGTCTGTTTGTTTATAATATCTTTTCTCCTTTGTATTGAAGAGACTTTACGTCATTTTGCACCCATCCTTCTATAAGGTTTAATATCTTTCATAAAAGTCAAGTCATGTGCTAGTGGTATAGAGTTATTTTTCAGGTCATTAAGTTAAAAAATATTAAATATATAGTAAGGTTATTGACGTCTTTAAAAAATTAAAAACATGGTTCAAAAAAGTTAATCCATGGGTATTATTGTATTAATTTAAAATTAGATGACAAGGCAAAAGTTTTCTTTGTCCTACTTGGGGAACTCTATGGGTATCGTGACATTACGGTCAGATGTTAGGGTAGATATATAGGAAAGAGCTTGTTCCATTGTAATACTTTTATACAAAAGAATTTTGTCTGATTGTATCCTTATTGTTCAGGGCAAAATTTTAAAATAATTCTTTGATTGATCATTGTTCTAAATTTTATTTTTGTGTGTAGGGGTTCAACGCCAAAAAAAATAATTTATTTTACGTCAATTATTTCTGGAGCATATATAAATTTGTAGGGTCATTGTGTATGTAAATGACTGACTTTAATTTGCTTGCACCTGACATTATGATGACGAGAATGTAAAGGAAATTCAGAGATATTTGTCAAAACGACAGCAACCAAACAAAAATTAGATAGCCATGATTTATACCATATGCTTAACTTCATTCTAAAAATGAATAAACCCCATACTTCATGCCAAACTGATAAGATTTTCAGGATCCTGTTGTTCAGTGGTTGTTGATGTGGTTCGTAAGTGTTTTTATCCCTTATTTATGGGCGTTATGTTTTCTGGTCTGTGCATCTGTTTGTCTGTTTGTTCGTCTGTTCTTTCGTCCGTCTTTTCATCTGTCTGTACCTCATCTGATTTAAGTTTTTGGTCGAGGTAGTTTGTGATGATGTTGAAGTCATATCAAATTGAATTTTAGTACATATATTCCCTATGATATTATCCTTCTAATTTTAATGACAAATGACAGTTTTTACCCAAATTTCACAGTCAACTGAAAATGATGGTGTGATTGGGGCATTCATATACTAAGGACACATTCTTGATTTTTTTCTCAATTGTTTTATAGATAGATAAGACTGTTAATTTTCCTGTTTTCATGGCTTTACACTGGTCATTTAGGGCCCTTTATAGCTTTTTATTCTGTGTGATCCAAGACTCTGTGCTTGAAGCCATTACATCTTTGACCTATTATTCTGCTTCTGCTTCTGCTTCTGCCAGATAATGGCATTATTGTTTACTTTTTACACAATTTTGACTTGGATGGAGAATTGTCTAATCACATCTTCTTATTTCTATATGAAACAATTTATATATATGCTTTTAAAATCTTTGAAGAAATTTCTTAACATATATATATATATGATTGCCCATTGTTCATGTTGTTATTTTTTGTAATTTTATTTTTGCTTAAAGATATGGATATAGTTTTTTAATCGAGATTTTAACTGCTATGGTTTATAGGAGGCATTTCAGATTAAATTAGAAAATGAATTTAGACAGCCAAGTTAAAGTAACATTTAAATCCTCTTAGAGATAAGTGATATATTCTTCCTGTTAATGGGTGGTTATAATGGTTATGATACTTGTTTGTTAGATAAGAAGGACAGATTGGGGTATATGATACAAACAGTAACACCCTCCAGGTTTATACAAACACTGAACAACTGCCACCCAGTGGCAGATTCAGGGGGGGGGGGAGGTGATCAGGGGTTAGAATCTCCCCCATTTTTTTTTTCGGTTAATGCATTTAAATGGGGACATGTATGGTTGAAACCCCCCTTTTTCCTGGGTTGGGAACACACCCTTTATCCTGGGTTGGGAATACCCCTTTTGAAAATGGCCGTATCCACCCCTGGCCACCTATTTTATGAGAGGAAGTTAGGCTATTTACTAATTTTTTATTTTAAAACAACCACCAATGAACAATGATGAACATGATCAACACTGTCTGAGTGACTGGCCTATTGTTTCTTCTAAAATTTTGTGTTTTATAAACTTCTGGTTATTAGTCAATCCCACATGTTCCTCTCATTTGACTTTAAGAATATAAAATGTTAAACAATAAAAGTTTGACCACTTGCTATTCTGGTTCTGGCAAAAGGGGGGGGGGGGGGGGTGGGGGGTTAGCTGATTGGGATCTCATTTTCTCTGTTGACACCTGATGCTCTATTTGTCATGGGCTTCCCCAAACAAATATTAAATGGGTCGTCAACTTACAAGAATTTAGCTCTTCTTTTACAACATATTTCAATTATTGAACAGTGAAAATAAATATTTCAAGATAAAACAATCTTCACCTCCAAGATATACCTCTTAACATCAGTATGACACGGAACACAAAGATCACAAATATTCCCCTAGGTGATGTACCCATGAACCTCAGTATGACACAGTACTTTGTACAAACTCTCCACTGATAATTGATTACCTGTTGCCCTCTATGATTACCTGGGGACCGTTATGTTTTGTATGTTTGTTGATTGTAATTTAAAGTATATAGGTGATCGGGTTAACATTTATTATATCATAAATTACCACATTTATTTATTTTACTTCAGTTTTTATGTCATCTTTGTTTAAACTTCACTTCAATGAGTGCAGGTTTGTTGAAATGTTGATATAAATTGTTTTTGGGGTATGTGGTTTCTTTGGTTAAAGGTAACAACAGTTGAAAGTAAAATCTTTGTTCATTGAAATGTACACAGCTAATGCTATACATACCTTTAATACATTCTTTATTTTTCTTTGTTTTTCTTTTCCTTCGGATTCGGGATAGGTGCGCCTCTGTCTGAATCCTGCACCTGACATGCATTATGACACTAATACAAAATCCCATTTACCAAAAAATGAAAAATTCTTCTTCTATGTGAAGCTCTAGTTTGTTCAAGTTTATGTGTCTTCATTTTGCATTGTTTACATTTTTTAAAAGCTCTTATGACAAATAATTTACTCTTTTGCAATGATTTCAGTTGGTTTTTTTTCTGATCCCTAGCATGGATGACCAACATGGTCCTACATATTATAAGGGGAGATAATTGATCTTACTTCAATACAGCTAAATGTTTTGATAGTCTCTGGTAGGGGACATAACTCCTCCTTTGATTCAGAACAAACATGATCATGATAAAATAATGATGAAACTTTATACTGTTGACGACACTACTTCTTATTTGTTCAAAGTTGTTGATGAAAGAGTAGGGACATCAGGAGTATCAATTCATGACATAAAATCATTATTGGAAAAAGATGGTTTTAAGTAATATTGCTCTATGGTCCGGTTGTTGTCTCTTTGACACATCCCCCATTTCCATTCTCAATTTAACTAAGCATATTCTTACTGCCCTGCAGTGTGTTTGGTGTATAATAATCTATTCCATTTATGAATAAAAAACAAAAAGTAATAATTAAAAGTTGTTAAAAGTATTGGATTATAAGTAGAATGACAATATTAAGCCTTGTGCCATCTGTGTACATACTTCAAGTTAGGGATTATCGGAAATGATACAAAAGTCTAGACGCAGGACAATGTCATTTTCAATGTACAAACAAATGTACCCATTTGCTTTTAGTGAGACAAAATATTAACTTTTAAGTTCTGATGAATGTTAAAAAATGATAAACAATCATCGCCCTCTAGGTGTTGCCCTGTAGATTTCACTTCTAGAATTTTGCTTAGTTTATATGTGTTGTTGGGTTTCCATCTCATTAACATTTACCCTCAAACACTTTCATTCATACAAAAAAAAAAGTAAAATCAAAAAAATACTGAACCCTAAGGAAAATTCCAAAAGGAAAGTCCCCAATCAAATGGCAAATTCAAAAGTTTAAACACATCAAACGAATGGATAACAACTGTCATATTCCTGACTTGGTACAGGCATAGGTACAAGTTTAACTAACAGCTGTGTATTTAAATTTAGAAACTATTTTCCATTTCAGTGTTCTTCAATAGAACAACTTCCTCTGTGGTTTAAGTTTTAAAACCTTTTCACTAGTTCATTGGCCTTTACTTGATCCGTTAAGAATGATAAAATTAAAAACAAACATTTTTTCTAGCCATGTGGTCTATAGTTGTTGTCTTACATAGACCATGTAGACACTTTACCATTTGGGTATTTAGCTGAATTTGCTCTGAATGATAGATCTGTCTTCCAAAAAACCTTCTGGCGTCATGCAATATTCAAATTTTAATTATGACATCAAAAATTTGTCAAATGTCTTATATTATGATGCAAAATTCTATTACATAATAGCATACTAGCATCAAAATACACATGTGGTTTATACTATGTTAAAATTTTTACTTCATTTCACACAAAGAAAAGAATCATTTTCTGAATATGCCTGTCACACAGTATAAAGTACTGATTGTTACAATTTTTTCAAATTTTGCTATATGTATATAAAGTTTTGAAGATAACAATACAATCTATTGTAACATCATATATAGTGATTGAATATGATAAATTTGTTCATTTCATCATCCCATGATATTTTTTCCATACAAATATTTACAAAATCTGTTGTTTAAATGTCACCAAAAGGACTAGGATACAGCAGTGATAAACATTTATTTACAAAATTCTTTGTTGTCAATATTTGTTGAAGTTTAAATCTTCCGTTATTATAAACCCTTGACAGGTGAGCTTGAAGGTTCGTTTAGATGTACATAAAAACACAGGTATGTTGTAAAAAGGCCATAGTTCCGTTTCCGTCTTAAGAATTTGAAGTATCTTTTGTCAGACTAAATATTAAAGTTGTTTGATTTTTTATTGCATACAAAACAAAATTTATGACTGTTTTTAATTTTGTTTTCAGTTTCGTAACTTTAATTTATTATGGGAAGTGAAAACTCGAGATAAAATCTAGAAAAGAAGAAAAGACTAAAATTTAAAGGTGTTTGATTTTTTAATGCCTACAAAACAAAATGATCTCTTTACAAATGTTCATAATTTTTTTTCAGTTTTGTTACTTAAACAGAGGAAGTGAAAACTCACATAAAATCAAGAAAAGAATGATACCCTCTGAGACTAAATTTTTTATTCAATGTTGCATACAAAAAAAAATCTCTCTTCATGAATGTTTCTGATTTTGTTTTCATATCCATAGATTTTTACAAGAGGAAGTTTAGACTAGAAAGAGAGATAGAATAATTCTGAATTTGACGTCCTTACTCCTCAGATGCCCATATTTTATTTATCATACATTTACATTTTCTACTGTCTATAGAAATACTTTGGCAAATCAAGAATGGGGCTTCAAACACACACTCATATAGATTCTACCACTGCATCGAGTGTGCATGATACGATATTTATCCACTCGAGACAGTTAAATTTTCAAATTTAAAACGCGAATTTAACTGTCGAGAGTGGATAAATATCGTATTACACGAGATGCAGTGGTAGAATCTGTTTCTGTAATGATTTTCAAACAATATGCAGGCAGACATATTCCTTCTTTTCGAATGATCTGATAAAGATGTGTTCTTTCTATGTGACATCATCAGGCATGGTCGCCTTTTTTCATGTCGTCACAATAGGAAATTCAGAGGAAAGCAAGAAAATTTGACGTCATAATCGTATTTTAACCAATGAAGAACTGAGATCAAACAAACCACACTTTGATGAAATTTTTTTATGCAATGGGTGCAGAAAGGGATAAATTGACGAAGAATTAGAGAAATATATATACATGATATATTAAGGGTAACTTTTGTCTTTTTTTAAAGCAGATCTGTTAAAGATAAGTAAAATTGTTCACACTTTGTCTTTGACTTGTGGTAGTTTATAGGTTGACATATTGTATAGAGGCATGGATAATTTTGAAGACAGTATGTACGATTGGAAAGTGGGATTTAGTATAGGCTTTATTCATATACAGTATGTACAATTGGAAAGTGGGATTTAGGATAGGCTTTATTCATATACAGTATGTACAATTGGAAAGTGGGATTAACGATAGGCTTTATTCATATACAGTATGTATAATTGGAAAGTGGGATTTAGTATAGGCTTTATTCATATACAGTATGTACGATTGGAAAGTGGGATTAAGGATAGGCTTTATTCATATACAGTATGTACAATTGGGAAGTGGGATTAAGGAAAGGCTTTATTCATATACAGTATGTACGATTGGAAAGTGGGATTTAGTATAGGCTTTATTCATATACAGTATGTACGATTGGAAAGTGGGATTAACGATAGGCTTTATTCATATATTTGAAGCAATAAAAATGTTGAATTAATGTTCTTTGTTACTGATAAAATGGTTGGTTTGTGTTCCTATAACAAAACCAATTAACCGTTTTATTGGTTCTCAAAGAAATACCAATTTACTAATTTATATAGCTTATAGATATCACCCACACCCTCAGTTCATACTCAGTACCTACTTTATATATTTATTGATAAAGGATTAACAAAATACCAAACTCCAAGGTAAATCTAAAAAGTGCAAGTTTATCAAGTTTATTTTTCCTTTAAAAATCTAATTTATGACTTAAATCAATTATATGACGGATTAGGTTAATTAATTTTACAGCTGAGTTGATAATAACATAAATATTACATAATTACCTGGTTTATTAGGTAACAGTTGTAACATACAAGATTAGGTAAATGTTTTGTACACCTGAGAGTAAGGTTACCTATGTCAGGTGTATTCTGATTGACACCTGTAATCTATTTCACAAGGTAAATATATATTATTAAACAGTTCATTTATCAAAATGGTCCTTTACTTTGGAGATTTAGAGATTTCCGATGGAAGGTGAGGAAACGCAGACTTTATATTTCAGATTTTTTTGTCGTTTTAGACCCAAATGGGTCAAAGGGTATGAGAATGTTTTGTTTAGGCCAACAAAAATTAATTAGTAGATTTTCATCCAATTTTTTTAAAAAAATGGGGCGGGTGGGAGGATTTTATTTTTTAAATTTTATTTCATATGAAACCATTTTGTGACGAGCTCTTCATATATGCAAGTGTAATAATAAGCTTATATCATGTATACACAGGTATGAGGAATCTTACGTTATTTTTCAAATCCTAAAATAAATGTCTCTCTATATATATATATATATATAATTGCGGCTAAACAACAAAAATGTGTAGAAATGATCTCTTCAGTTGGACTTTCTACACCAAATGAATTTGGGTTCCTAAACGATGGTTTTTAGTCCCCATAAAATGAAGCAAATGCATTGGTATGCAACACAATTATTATGAGTACAGAACTAGAAAACTCAAACAGTGTTGAAAATAATAGGGTTGGTACTTATGCATTTATGCAAAATGAAAATATAATTACCATGTAAAACACATGTGAACTTAATAATAAAAAAAGAAGTTGTTGTTTAATTACCCTTTTTGGGTATTGGGACAATTTCTATTAATCAACAAGAAAAGACAGTCATGGGTAAAATCTAAGGGCACGTGTAAATAAAAAGCGTATGTTAGTCGACTTTTTAAACTCAATATACAAGTTCGTGTTTGTGTTTCAATATCCTTAATCCAGTCATGTTTCTGTATCAATGGGTACCACGAGTTAAGCGCTTGGGATATATTTCTCATTTAAACTTCCTGACACAAAGTCATTGCATAAAAAAAATTCAGTTTTCTAATCACAGAAATTTGTGACATACCGCGATTTGTGGTCTAGGACACAACAATTTTCTCGTAACACGAATATTTAACGTCATTATCGTTATCAGTTTTTACTCTCAGAAGATGATGTTGTCATCATAAAGCAGAGAATATGTCGACAATCATTTTGGTTAGATTTACTCGAGGTACAAAACCGAAATTTGAGACAGGAAGTCATAATTGAAACGAAATTTTTAACGGTTATCGGTAACGGAAACCAACAAAATCCGTAAATCGTAAATTTTATAAAATAAAAAATATCGGGGCGGGACGATTTCAGAGGGGCGGACGGGGATGAAAATCTATCAATTAATTTTAATTGGCCTTATATAGATGTCTTACTTGACTTATCTTCTTTCAAACATATGCCATAAGAAATAGTCCACATTTTTGATAGATACAAACTGTCTTATTTTTTTATCAGACAAGTGCCTGTGAACTTGTGGGCTAAATACATAAAAAATTGAAAATGTATGCAAAGTTCTTACACTAATTAATTGGGTAAAAAGGGAGAAAGGGGGTTTATGGGTGGGGAGGGAATGACTAAATTCGGAAGTGAAGGCAGAAAGTATAGAATTTTTCGTAAGCATATGATTTGTCTCAGATATATACCTAGTCTTAACGAACTTCCTGTCTATTTTCCAGGTGTGACTGTTGACAGATGAAGATTGATGTCAGGTAAGGTCACAGGTGTACTGACTGACCGGTGCTTGTTATAGTTCTATCATGGGAAAGTTTACAATATTTCAGTGAACTTCAAGATGAGCAACAGCAATTAAAATGTTAAATTATTTGAAGCTTGTGAATTTCCCAATATAATGAATTTGGTCCCCATATTTATTCCTAACTTGTACCAATTAAACTAGACAAACTTTCAACAGGAAAGACTTACAACTGTAATATGTTAATATTAGATACTGAAGTATTCTTTAAATAGATTTGACACAAGACAAAAGATCTTCTATGATAAAGTACACTCAGGAAGAAAACAGCGAGCATTGAAATACCATTTAGAACATAACATTTCAAATCACTTTTGTAAAAAAAATTATACAATTTATATAGCAAAGGGTGAAATTGATTTTGCTAATTTTTGGAAAGTGTATGTTAACTTAAGGTGGTATGGATGTCTTCCTCCATCTTGGATTGTAAAAAACAGAGAACCAAAGGTCAAGATTTTCTATCAAGTTTGCAAAATTTGATGCAGGAATGCAGATATTTAATGTGAATTTTCATTTAAAAGAATCAATTTATAAGAATAACCTAAAAATATTAATATTTTTGCAAATGATGATTATTTTTGGTTGTTTAAAAAAAAAAATTAAAATTAACATTTTAAGGGGAGGTAACTCTAAAACAGTGCATTTTCTGAAGGATTGTACATGGAATTTTTTTATTTTGTATTTTAGCAGGAAAAAACGTATGGTGACCCGGCCTATCTTTTCTTTTGATATTCTCAAAACATTGTCTGAAAGCTATGTTTTCCTTAAGTATTTAACAATTCTATCATTTTGTTTAGTTTCTAATCACAAAATTGTGTTTTTTTCCTGTAGAATTCATACAAAATGTGTCATTTTGTCACGTCCTGTAGCTTGAGAAGATGCACGGTGACATATCATTTTTATTATATTTTTCAACATATATCAATAGATACTACGTTTTGGCAAAGTATGAACAAATTCTATCATTTTTATTTTAGACTCCCATACCACATTAACATCCTTGTCTCTGGTAGATAGTTTGTCACCTAAGCAATCATACCACATCTTCTGAGTTTTATATGGTATCATTGTCTCATGCTTACTAGGAGTATTAAAGTTTTGTAGTTTGAGAAAAATTTCCCTTCCAAATCTAATAATCTTCTTTTATCACTACTAGGGGATGCTTTATTAGCTGCTATTATTTGAAATACCAAAAGTTTGTTTCTTGGTAAATATATTCATCAAGAAATTTAATTCTGTGTTGAGTTTCCTCAGATGATATAACAAGTACAATGGACAAAACAAATCTTGTAGAATCCATGAGAACATCAACAAATTGTAGAATTCAGTTTAAAATGATCAGACTTGCAAAAAGTATAGATTTAAGAGTACAGTTACTTAGAAAGAAAACTATTTTTTTTGCCAATTCTAATATAATGTTTTCTAAAAATAATAAGTTTTTCTTGAAATTTTGTAAAATGTTTATTAGTAATAAACTATTGAGTTTGAGATAACCTCCTACCATGTGTCAAGGGTATAAGACTATGAGATGTCCCCTGTACCTGATAAATTCATGATATGTTTGTCTATGGATTTATTACCAGCATAGGACTGTATTTTTGTTGTCACTGTTGACTATATATAGAATACTAGATATTGATTTTAAGCATCTGCTAACATTAGGAATTAATTTTGTCTTTGCATAAATGATGTATGAAAAACCTACCATACTTTGTCATCTGCCAAAAATAGGACTACTTCAAATTTTTCTTTTTCAAATGCAAGAACTGAGGCCATTTAAATAAAATGTCAGTATTGGGTTTGAATAAACATGGATAAATGTGCCAAATTTAATTTAGATAGTTTTTTGAATATTTTAAATCCTCAAGTTTTACATGTTTATTAATGTCCACCAGGGGAAATGCAAAAACTGAGACCAATTAATTATTATAACATTATACTGGTCAGCTGGTGCTTGGTATGAATAAACATGCAAAATATTAATAGAGATAGTTTTCACCACTTTACAGTTGAATCCACTCATACCTGCCAAGTTTTCAAAATGCCAATGGGGGTTTCGCGTGGAAGATGGCTGCCATACTCCTAAAAAACCTTCAAGGGGGCCTTCAAATACAGTGTAATGTTGTTTTTTGGCTTCTTCATACTTTTATAAGCCTCAATTCATTGTAAAATTAAAATTGTGGACATAATTGCTCTTTAAAAAATTCAATTTGGGAGCCTCAATGGGGGAAATCCCCAGCAAATAGTGACAGTTGGCAGGTATGTCCACTAGTTATGTCCACTCAGGGAAAATCTAATCTATCCCAGGTTTTATAAAATAACCAGATAAAGATTACATTTAGTCCTATATAAAATTAGTTATTGATATTTTAGGCATGTGACAAGTTCTTTATTAAAGTAAAGATATTTATAGTGAGATAATTATAATACAAATATTTAAGTAATGTTACTGGAAATTGAATCAACTGTTTACACCAATACATAGAAACAAATACTAAAGTAGGGGAGATAGAATTAACTTATTCACTGAAACACAGCTATTAGACTTGGTCAGATAAACTCTATCAAAATAAAGGGAGAACTGAATAAACCCTATACATCAATGCACAGCCATTTGACTTAAGGACAGATATCGTTGACATTGGGTACATTGATTAAAATGTATATGATATAGTGGAGATGGTTAATATATTTAATAAAAAATAAATATATTTGCAACTTTTATAGAATTGCAACCCCAAAGATCTCATTTTCTTCATATTCATTGAACTTGGAAATAAAACATTTGTTAAAAATATGCATTATTACTTCAATCCAATTTTCCCTTGTTAGGTCAGTTTATTTGCTTTCAGGATCAAATGTCATTTCTTCCTTAACTATGCATGATAGATTTATAGCAATACTTGGTACATGCAGATTTACTGTAAGGAGTATAAGACCTTGATGACCTTGAACTTAGTAACATATTCCAGTATTTTGGTCAAGTTTTCAGATTAGGTCTTCTTTAAGCATGTTTAGTATATAATTCATGACAGGTTAACACTTTTTGGTATATATGGTAACAAGATCAATTTCCTAAGATTTCATGTACTGTCAATTTAGTAATTAAGGTGGTACCTAACATTACAGGGAGATAACTCTGTAAAGTCAGCTAAACATTTTATATATGTTGTGTTGTAAAAGGAATATTAAGCTTCTCAATGATCAAAATTGGTGTTTTTTAAACTGCTATATAACAAGTGTAATTTTTCTTACAAAAGGACCAACCGTGCAAGGGCTGTATAGCCAGTCAAGGTCGTTATAAACTTCCATTTGTGACAAAACAGTTGGTTCGAAATTTTTGAAATTTTTATATTTTTGTTAAAGGATTTACTTTGACAATTTTTTTTTAAAATTAAACGAGCCAAATTAATTTTAGTGAAAGTGTTGGGTACCACCTTAATTGATGATTAAATAATTAATGCAGAGGAGACCATTTTGTTTGTGAATTGTTTAATTTTAATCTGCATCTAAGATGACAATAATAGCAGTCTAAAAATATTTTATTCAGAAAGGTACCAGATATCCAACTTTCAAAGAAATTTTTTTTGATATGTCCTTGAAAAAGAATTTTAGATATTCCTTCAAAAACAATGCAAGATTTCCTTTATCTTAAAAAAAAGAAATCCTTCTAGAAAACAAAAAATGTATAAACACCTGTAACCAGAAGTCATGAGGCCTTGTGTAGGCCAGTAAAATTCTTGATGAAAAATGACTCCCATTTTTAAAAGTTATACATGTATACCATGGGTCCATGAAAGAAGTTTTTTTTTTTGAAGACTGATTTTGGTGCTTAAAGTGAAGATCAGAAATTAAGAATATTCCAATACTATTAGGATCTATTAGGTATAATTATTAAATGCAATATCCCTAGGGGCTACAGTGGCCAAGTGGTCTAAGTAGTTCTACTACTGTAATCACTAGCCAGTCAACAATGAGGTTGTGAGGATGAACCACGCTCGTGCAGGTGCCCTCTGTTCCAATCTTATTTGACTAGGATTGGCAGTTTTACTACTGAAGGTCAGTGGTTTTCTCTGGGGACTCTGGCTTCCTCCACCTATACAAACTGGCCAATGTGAAATAGCCCAAAATGTGGTGATTAAAACTGGCGTTAAAACACAAGCAATCAATCCATTATTTGCTATTTCCTAAGTTTCTGAGGGGGTTTTGCATACCCACTATTACAATGTGAATGGAATAATCCACCCACTGTATAATTCAGGAGTTTTGAAGAGGTGCTTATAATTGCATTGTAAATACACATGTTGCTAATTATATTTTTTGCTCATCTGTTTTCTAGCTGATAAAAATCAATTTATTGAACATTTTTCTAAAGGAAGCCATATTGAATCAATAGTCTGCTTTTCCAATAAAAGAATCCTCATCATGAAAACTCTTACTGAATCAGCATCCTTGATGTTAAGTCAAAGCTTCTGGTGAGATTGATTGACTTGGTTAATCATGGATATATTTATCTATAATATCATTGTTGTCATGATAAATCAGGGAGGGAGACTATATAGTAACAGGTTTGTCCATAATTTTTTAATATATGCTGAGATTTAGAATTTTAAATTTCCGGATTTGAAATTTATGAAAAGTAAAATCTAATTATGAAGCTGAGACAGACAGAATGTAACCTTGGGGGAAAACGTGACTAAAAACATAAACAAGGACATTTCAAATTAGAGAGAAGTAAACTTAGTGATTCAAGTAATAAGACTAATAATTGAAAGCTATTTTTGTGGATAAAAAATACATAATGGACAGGGGTGGACTTTTGGAATCTTGCCCTTTCATGTAGAGTAGTAGAGATTTGTCTCTGTGATAGAACTTTGAAATGATAATATGATCAAACATCTGTTTACACGTATATACATTAAGTAAATGGGTGGTTCTGTATCTCCAAACTTTCAGATCAGATATTTTAGCAAAACGGTCTTAAGTGCCATCTTTGCCATTTTCAACAAACTGATACTTTAAATTCGTCTTTTTCTAAAAACAATATTTTGTAAAGGAACAGTTGATATCAATGAGCCTACTTATTCAATATCTACTTTGGAACTTTAGAAGTGTATTTTGTTTTAATACTGTTGCTATTTGTCGTGTTACATGTTCATGTTCTTAGTTTCCCATGATTCGGAAATAAAAATTATACTTCTGCAGCCTTTGTACAGAACAATATAAACATGTACCACGAGAAATTTGTAATTATTTATATATTTACAAAATTACAAACACATTTTTCATTTTCATTCATGTTCATGGTGTTAATCATTTGTGAATTTTAACTTTTTTAATTTTTGTAAATTTCTATACAAATCCTTTAGTTATTTTCTCAAACATAAATAAATATTGAAAATTGATTTAAACAGTCATGACAGTAAGTTAATTATTTTCTTGCAATTCTAAATGTCTTAAATACTATATTTCCTGCTTTTAGTTTTAGTTAGAGATTAAAAGATAAGAATTCCTACATTTGGGTTAGAGATTAAAAGTGTTTGTGGGTAATTATAATAATAAACCATCTGTAATCCTTTATAATGGTCTGTAGGTTATTCAGTGTCTGTTTCCAGGCTGATTTGTTTCTATGCTGATTTCCCTGATTTCAGTTATTGATTAAATCTATTATGTCATAATGTTTAACTATTATGGAACAGTCCATTTGTTATGGTAGGGGAGATAACTAGTATTGATTGTCATTAATTATGAAGCCAATAATTACATTGACAGTTATAAACTGTGACAAATTACCAAGTCATTATAGTTAGTCAGAGACTATTAGTAATACTTAAGGGATTCTGGTATACTAATAATAGAAAAATTGTTTACTTGTATATGTATATTATGTATGCATAAACTCTGGACACATTAACGAAGATCACTTGTTTTCAATATGACAGAAATTTGGGTTCATTTTTGAATTAGAACATGATGAATAGTTGGTCATAGCTAAATCTGCTTAATACTGGCACATGAAAGCTGAAATTATTTTCTTGAGAAAAAAAATGCATTCAATCATTGTAAAAAAACACCATTCATGAGAATGTATTTGCACAATAAATTAAAATTAAAAAATTTTTAATTGTAGAAGATATGTCTAGATGGTGCAGCAAGCTGGAAGCGTAATGTCCGCTACCTGTTCTGATTTTACCCAGAATGCATGGCGGAAAGATCTGTGTACAAACTGTCAGCGGTCAAGGGCAGAACATTCACGAGCAGCAGTGAAAGAAAATTCTCCAGTTCCTAAAAAACGCACTTCTGTAATCATTAAAACATTTGGTAGCAGTGAGTCAGAAAATCTAAAAAATTTGAAAAGCAGTTTGAAGAGTTCTTTAAAGGGGAATAATTCACATGTCAAGCATGCAAATGTTCAGTTTGTGAGTGATTTTCCAGATGTGATTGGACACGACGGTGGAATAGTAAACTTATACTCAGATGACGAAAATGAAAGTGTTTCAGATTCCGACTCGGTTGTAGAAGAATTATCATTTACGGAGGAGGAACGTTCTTTTGTGTTACAAGCTTTAGAAAATACAATTTGGAATTCTGAAGTTGATAATTTAAACAGTGAAAAAAATAAACCAGTCAAAACTCGACAAAATTCCAGTAGAGAATTTGAAGATATAAAAATTTTGTCTTTATGGAAAGCTGATAGATTTAAGGATTTAAAGGACTGTGATGCTATTATTCCAAAACGATACGGAACATTTCCTTTAAGGTCAAAGTCCAAGAAAAATTACATCGACAGTGTGTTTAGTGACGATTATTTATCATCAAACATGACACGGACTAAAATAAGTTCTGTGTCTTCTGTAGGGTCAGATAATGAAAAACACGATAGTGACAATGAACCATCGTCTCCTTATAAACTTTTAGATATCAATGAGATCTTATATTCTAAATTCGAGGATGTTCAAACTCCATCAAAGGGAGGTAATGATGAAACAGACAATTCTCCAATGGAGAATGATGATGAATTTGATCCTGACGAGGATTTCTTTGATGGTTTTCTGGATGATTTGGATTTAGATTCATCCTCCGCTGGAATGCAACTTGTTGACATGTTAAATGGTGTACTTGCTAAGTATAGTGATAGCGATTCTTTTCGTGGAATAGAAGATCACGAGATTTATTCAGACCTACCGATTAAATTGTCAAGAGATAAAAATAGTTCTGGACCCCCAACATTGCGAGCAGAAGATATAAAAGCACTCAAAGGAAGCATTAAGTCTACCAAAGAATTTAATGCTACTCTTGCAAATATAATAAAAAAGCAGAAGAAAAAACCAGCACCTAAACCTCCAACTTCACCGCCACCACCACCTGTTCATGCTAACCAATCAAAAACTTCACCAGTTCAAGCTGACCAATCAAAAACCTCACCAGTTCAAACTGACCAATCAAAAACATTACCATTGCAAAATAATAAAACAAAAATTGATAGACAGAACTCTGATAACTCTTTGAAAAAGAGTTCCTCTTCAGACCAAAATCTCCAAGAACCAAAGTTTGGTATGGTGACCATCGGTAAATCAATTATTGATCATGGTCAAGAGAAACCTTTATCACCAAAACGGTCAGCAAATGTTTTTGAGGAGCCAGAACAACCAGCAAAAGCAAAACCAGAAAATAAACCGAAGAGAGGAATTTCAGGATTTTTTAGGAACATTCTTAAACGAGGCAAGGATTCTGTGGACCAGTCAGATCAGATAAACAGTGATTCAAATTTATCAAAATCATCAGAAGTTTCTAATACATCATCTTCTTCGGGCGAGAGTTATCCTTTAACAGGAAGTGATGAAGCTAAAGCAGGAAGTTGTAATGAACAGACAAAAAATAGTCCTGAAGAGAAACAATCTGAAAGTGTACCAAAACCTGATAAAGTTAAATCTACTCCACAGAAGCCAGTGCCAACTAATCCTCGAGGACCAAGAACTAGCATAATAATGTATATGTCTGAGTCTTTCAGTGAAAAAAAGGAGGAACAAGAAGATAAAGATATGATAAATGGAAAAGATTCTCCAAAAACTGATAAAAAAGATTTAAAAACTGTATCTGAACAAGCAACTGATATAATTAGAGAGAAAAAGCCGATTGTGAAGCCACTGACTGCTCCTCCCCCCAGACCTCAAACACGACCAAAACCACCACCGAACCCTAACAAACCCACTGTTAGTCCCCAGTTGTCCTATGATGGAAAAGGATCCCCAAGACAAAGTAGAAAGACCAGTGAAAGTAGCTTAAGTAATTTAGAAGAGAGTCCAAAGCATGGTGAGGACAATGGAGTGGTCAGACGGAGAGCAAAAAGTCCTAAAAGAAGTACAGCGCCCTCTAGGCCTGCTGTTATACCTGTCCCAGGACCAGATACTAAACATTCATTATTTACAAAGGAACTGGAAATGAGGCTGAGTAAAAATACAGAACAGACAAAAGTTAGTGTGTCACCGAAGTCAAGCCTTGATGGTACACTGCCAAAAAATACACAAGAACAGAAAAAAGTGACTAAAAACAATACTGACATTATTTCTCCAAAGCCTCTCTCTAGAAGCTCCTCTGAAAGTGCATCACCAAAGAATACAATAGATCGTAAATCTTCTCTCGGTCCTCCACCACCATCGCCAATGGCAACATCTACAACATCATTAAAAGACGATAATTCATTAGTTAAAGATCGTAAATCTACATTGGGTGCTCCGCCTCCATCACCAATGACGACATCAACGACATCTATTAAGGAGGAACCTTCCTCAAAAGGTCATAAGTCAACATTATGTCAACCTCAAACATCACCTATGACATCATCAATGTGTTCAATAAAGGATGAAATAAAGGAAGTTATTCCTGATGGCAAGGGAGATTACTCTGATACTAGTCAACAAGAAGCAAAACAAGTAGAGAAAATAGAATTGCCAAATAAAGCTCAAAGTCGACGAAGCTTCCTCGGAAAATTAAACAGAAAATCAAAAGCTCCTTCAAGGCCGCAGTCTAGTGTTAAAAGAACTAAATCTATCAGTGATTCACAAGGCAGTGATTTACAGCCAAGGAAAATAGACCTCTCTGATATATCAGGACCTGTGGTAAGATTATACCTATATAATTTAATGTCAGATGTAACATGTCTTCTGATTGGCTGACTGTGTTTTGTGGCATAACTTTTTTATAAATGTGACCGTGAAGTCATCAACGTAAATTCATGATTTACTTCTAAAATGCTACACAGGTTATTCAGAGCTCTACATTTTTTATGTTATTTCTTCTTAGACAGAAAAAAAATCCTACAGTCGTTCCTTAGATGATAGGACTGAAACTCTGCTTATTTAAAAAAAATATGAAGATGAGGTATGATTGCCAATGAGACAGTTATCCACCAGAGATCAAAGGACGTGGATGTCAATAACTATAGGACACTATACAACCAACAACAATAAGCAAAAGCTGTTATGCAATAATTCTAAAAAAAGATGAACCAATCTCATCATAGGCAGCTACTAACATGATGAAACTTTTCAGACACACTAACATGCTTCATTAATTTAACAAGAATATGCTGGTGTAAAGGAAAAAATCCAACTAAAATTTAGATATTTCCTCTCATGTTCTATAAGTTGTTTCCCATAGCTATGATGGCTATGGAGATTAAACTTTTTAAAACACAAGCAACATGAGCAATAAGAAAGATGAATAAACTACAATAAAAAAGATGAATAAACTAGTTGTCAAGTTATCTAACAAGTTAAAATATAATGGTTTGGTCTCGTGTATGATTACAATATTTTGAGGAATATGCATTTTAAAAGTTTGTGTTTATAGATGGTTACAGATCCTTGTGGAAATACTTTTCCTGTCAGTCGGAGGAATACCATCACCATCGGAGAGGATCCTTCTATGGTCTCAGGTATGTATATTCTGGTTTCACTGTCAATTAGAAGTTGCAGGCAGTGATATTGTTGGCTTTTTTCTAAACTACCTCTACCCTTTTTTATTGGGAAAATATGTGTCATTTTCATCAAATTGGGAAATTTAAAATAAACCATGAATTTGACTGAAACTTATATTTACAAACATGATTTACAGACCCATTTTCAAGAGTCAAACCCTACTTTAAAATAAGACACCTTTTTGTCATTGATGATACATAAATAGACCCTCAAATGTGCACATATAGTCATTTTAGGCAAGAAAATTGTTTAAATGAGTGTTTTTCAGTTTGTATTCATGCACAATTACTACTGAGACTGCACTGTTTGGGAAAAAAGTTGTCTTTTGGGAATAATTTTAAGCCATTTTTTTTCAAATTGGGATTCTTCTCCAGGGGAAAAAGCCTTTATTCTCCACTAATTTAAGGTAAACAATATCACTGGCAGGTTAGTACACATGGTAAACAGGTATGTATAAAGTGGTTTCAAGAGAAATACCTGAATAAATGAAGAAGATCCTTCTGTGGTCTCAGGTAATAACTTATAAACGGATAAAGATGTTTCAAAGTCAGGACAAATACCATAACAATTTGAGAGAATCTTTCTATGGTCCCATGTATGTATACAGTGGTTTTACAATCAGTTGGAGAAATACCATAACAATAGGAGAAGATTGTTCTATGGTCCCATGTATGTATACAGTGGTTTCACAGTCAGTTGGAGAAATACCATAACAATAGGAGAAGATTGTTCTATGGTGTAAGGTATGTATACAGTGGTTTCACAGTCAGTTGGAGAAATACCATAACAATAGGAGAAGATTGTTCTATGGTGTAAGGTATGTATACAGTGGTTTCACAATCAGATGGAGAAATACCATAACAATAGGAGAAGATTGTTCTGTGGTCTAAGGTATGTATACAGTGGTTTCACAATCAGTTGGAGAAATACCATAACAATTGGAGAAGATTGTTCTGTGGTCTAAGGTATGTATACTGTGGTTTCACAGTCAGTTGGAGAAATACCATAACAATTGGAGAAGATTGTTCTGTTGTCTAAGGTATGTATACAGTGGTTTTACAATCAGTTGGAGAAATACCATAACAATTGGAGAAGATTGTTCTGTGGTCTAAGGTAAGTAAACTGGTTTTACAATCAGTTGGAGAAATATTATAACTATTGGAGATGATCCTTCTGTGGTCACAGTTATTATACAGTTATATTGTTTGAATGTTTCCTTGTCTTTTATTATTAAGGGTTACAAACTTATTTCAACACTATAGAGCTTAGATTTAAAAGCCAATGTAAATGTAAATCGTGGTATGATTGCCTATGAGACAACTCTCCACAAGAGACCAAAAAATGACACAGAAATTAACAGCTTTTGGTCACCATACGGCCTACAACAATGAGCAAATCCCATATTGCATAGTCAGTTATAAAAGGCCAAGAAACTACAATGTAAAACAATTCAAATGAGAAAACTAACAGCATTATTTATGTACAAAAATAGCTTGGATTTGAACCATGTCACATATATTTCTATTATCCTGATAAAAAAAAATTTTGTGACCTTTATTTTTACCTTTATTTTGCAGGTGGTTCCACATCATCGGGTTCCACAAATGACAAATATGATGAATGGCCTGACTTCTCTCCCCTTGGCTCCTTGGATAACCTTTATGAACCTATTGTGCCAAAAGAAGCTCCACCCCCACCACCAGGGAAGGGAGATAACACAGACATTAAGCCTAATACATATGATCCATTGTCTGATAAATTTGTTGATTTGCCAGTCAGTTCTGAAGGATATTTAGAACCAGTTCGGACTAATCCTTCCCAGGATTCCTCAAAGACAGGAAGTAAAGATGTGACTAAAAATAACTACAAAGATAAGTCTTCCAAGATTGAGAACAGAAATGTTATTTTAGCCTCTCAGCCAATTTACGAGGAAATCAACGGTAATGATAATGAAAGAGATGAATTTGATGATGATTTAGACGCAGAATCGATGAAAACTGATGTCACTGAATTACAAAATTACATTTCACGAAATATAACAGTGTCGCCATCCTCTTCATTTACTGAGTCTGACACATCATCAGCATCTGGATCCTTAAACCGTCCACGGCCTCTACCACGAAAACGACCAAAACCTATTGATAGTTCTGTGTTTGAACAACCCTACATAGCTATGAATAGACCTTCCATTGGAATGTCCCTTAATGAGTCACAGTTACGTGAGACCGTTAACCTTTTGACATCTGCTAATCTTCAGACACTACGGGAAATATACACACATTATGAAAAGGAATTCAAAAAGGATAATGTGAATTTAAACGTTACTGGTTCTGCAGGTCCTCTTAAATGGAGAGATTTTGATATCTATGGAAAGCCAGTTCATAGGTCGGAGAGATGTATCGTGTATAATGCTAAGTTACGGTCCAATCAGTGTAGCTGTCAATTAATGGTAAGCGTTGTTGACATTAATCTACATATGTTAATTAAGGAATGACTGTAATATTTTTTCTGTCTATGAAGAAATAACATAAAAAATGTGGTGCACACTGAATAACGTGCGTAATATTTTATGTTATTTCGAATAGACAGAAAAAATATTACAGTCATTTCTTATAATTTAATTCTAAATTCCATTTTAAACCGTAGAAAACCATGAAAAAACGTTGATGACGTCACGGTCACATGACTGAATTATGTCTATGGGCTGACAACAAAATAACGTCAGCCAATCAGAAGAAGTGTTACATCCAAAATTAAATTATTAGAGGATTATTGATTGTTTAGATTACATTTATTCACTTTTATTGAATAAATAAAAACAAGAAGATGTGGTATGATTGCCAATGAGACAACTGTCCACAAGAGATCAAAATGACACAGACATTAACAACTATAGGTCACCGTACAGCCTTCAACAAAGCACATACCGCATAGTCAGCTATAAAAGGCCCCGATAAGACAATGTAAAACAATTCAAACGAGAAAACTAACGGCCTTATTTATATAAAAAAATGAACAAAAAACAAATGACAACCACTGAATTACAGGCTCCTGACTTGGGACAGGCACATACATAAATAATGTGGCGGGGTTAAACATGTTAGCGGGATCCCAACCCTCCCACTAACCTGGGACAGTGGTAAAACAGTACAACATAAAAACAACTATAAAAATCAGTTGAAAAAGACTTAACTCATCAGGTGGACAAAAATACAAGTGGACGTGGCCGGGTAAGACCATTAAGGGATTGACGCACACTGTTAAGTTGTCAATAGATGTTGTTTTGTCTAAGATAATTATGTTAAGATATGTTAAGTTATGAGATGTGGCCTTGAAGATGAGTCCCTTGACTTATCTGAAAATCCCAACAAGAAGCATGGGCAATAACTCTTGACATAGTAAAACAAGTTATGAATTTAACAGATATATCTGAAGCAAACAAACTTTAAAGTCATAAGAAACGAGTGACCGGTGAAAAATAATGTTCTTCCAATTCTTGAACTAATGCATACAAACATCCTAAACTTCGTCTTCTGTGCTCGAATTTATCATTTTTTTCGTGTAAATTTCGTATAATTGTCAATTTTTTTTCTCAATCGGTCAGTGTTGTTGTGAAAATATGGCAGGTAATTAAAGTTCGTGTTTTGAAGCCGAAGTTTAACGATTGTCACCTGTTTGTCAACAATTGACGAAAAATAAACAAAAAAGCATGGAAATTGAGCACGTGTTTAACATGTAAATTCAGATAATAGTTTATTTTAAGGACATCCATGCGTATTGTGGTCACCGGATTTTTACGAGATGGGTCACACTGAGGTCACCTTGCATACGGAAAATATGTCGGGGGAATAGCTTGCTGGAAGGAAGCTATTCAAATAAAGTAAACTTCTTCTAAATATGAATAAATTAAAGAATTTTCTTCAGAAAAAAGTATATGTACACAAGTTTTATAATGAAAACTATCCATTGAGTTATAAAAATCATATGCATTAATTTTTTTTTGATTTGAGGTTTCTTATGACTTTAAATGTTCAATATACCTAAAAACTTGTAAATACAAAACAATTGTTTGCAGTAACACATTTAAAGTCTTATACATGCTGGCCATATATATATGTTATCAGCAAAAGTTCCATATATGCATACATAAACCTGATACACAAAAAATATTGATACAATAATTCCAACAAAAAGATGAACCAATCATTATATTAACTCACTGACAGAAATTACATTAAAAAAGTTTATGTCTTAGTTATAATGTTTGCTTAAATTGTAACCAATCTATTTTCCAAATAATTTTAAAAGATTGATTTAACATTTGGAAGTTGACAATCATGTTGAGATTGTAAATATAAAGTTTTACAAATTTAACATGTTCAAAAATGCAAAAAATGTATTTTTCCTGCAGTGAAAGTGACATAACTCTTAAATAAAATGAATTCAGCTGCTTTGCTCCCAACCAGATATAAGCATTGTAGACATGTTTATAAATATAAAATTTAAAAATTATTTTTCTCCTGCAGTGGAAGGGAGACAACTCTGAGGTAAAATGATTTTTTCTAATCAATACATAATTTGTTCTTATTTCTGCTACTTCACTCCCGACCAGATATCAGTATTGTAGAACCCCCAAGCTTGTTACATCCATGTTTTCTAATCAGTGTAATTTGTTCTTATTTCAGCTACTACACTCCCGACCAGATATCAGTATTGTAGAACACCCAAGCTTGTTACATCCTAGTGTAATATTCTCTGACATGGTCCCTCATTCCTACCTAACAGACGATTTTATCAAAACAAATCAACTTTTACAGTACTCCAACAAACAACCTGATTCAGCTAAATGTTTTATCGCTGCTGGACAGTTTGATATCACAGACAATATGAATAATCACTTAGCTTCCCTGGAGAAGATATACGATTCGGCCACACCATCAGAGGAACATTTAGAGATTTTACTGTTTCATGTCCTACAGATCCTTAGTGCTATTTCACACTGCTTAGAACATGGCTTCTCATTAGGTGAGGCAAACTTCCGTGATGTCTTCGTTCTTGCTCCCGGCAGTCGTTGCCATGGGAACACAATAGCTTTCTTGCCACATCAGAAACAACATGACAGTTCACAAGTGGAGTCTATATGTGCGTACATGGAAAAGTATTTAGCTGAAAATTTAAATTACCGAGCTTATTCAAAGGGAGGTAAATTTCACATGGGGATTTTTAAAATCGGTAAAATGTTACAATACAGAAGAATAGAGTCCCTTGCTCAGGTTAGGTGCTATATAGAATTTTTGTTGTGGGGACCAAAAGATACTTACTTTAAAGGTGAGATGCAAAGAGAAAGCAACATAGAACCCAAACTATCAATATGGTTAGAAACAGAACGGGCTAACCTTGTACAGTTTATTGCAAAGGAGAGGATCATGGGATTGAAAGAATTGTATTCACTAAAACATTTTTATCAGATGAAGTTTTTACTGAAAGCTACTGCATATATGTTGTCTGAATGTGTACGTAATCATTTATCAGAATAATGATAATATTTTGTAATGCATTTAAAAAGCCTCTCATTAAATATCTGTCATAACTTACCATAAGTTGAGCATATTTAAACATGTGAAATGTGTTATGTCAGATAGAAATCGACCTTATACATGTTATACAAATGAGGATTGATGCTTCTTGTAACCTATTTTAAAAAAATCTATCGAAAGTCTGTAAATGAAAATACCTGTTATAAGACATACAATTTATATGTAACCTTAAGGATGTTTGCTCCTCTACTTTTTGAATTTTTGCCAGATTTTTGGAATCCTCTGGTCTATACATGTATTAACATTAAAAAAATTTGCCCACTAACCTCTATTTTTCTTTTCCTATTTTTATTACATATTATTTAAAAAGCCATATTTCAAAATCTTATGAAATCCTTGTTATTTTTTCTTATTTTTTTAACAAAAAAGGTGCCAATGTTAAGTGAACGAAAAACCTAGAGAGAATTATTTCCCGCCAAATTTTTCAACGGCTTATACATGTATCTCGAAAACAAGCACACGGAACCTCCATTTTTTTCTGCTTTTTTAGTTTTTTTATTAATATACTTTCAATTTATAACAAAATAAAGAAAAAAAAGTAAGACACACACTTTTATCTTGTTATTTCTTTTTGGAACTTTTTTGCACATGTACATGTATACATGCACTTGCTTAAGGTTGATTTCTGTCTGACGTAGCTCAAATGAAATGATTATCTAGCATTTTATATGTTTCAATGTAATTAACACTCTTAACTTGTATGAATTTTAAGTAATGTATAACTTTGATGACAATAACAGTTTTGTTAACGTTGAAAAAAAGTACAGTTTAATGGTGCTCATTTTAACTATGTCTTTTAAATGCGTACCAGTGTTATTTCTTTAAAGATTAAATTTTTATAAGAACATGATGTAGCAGAAAACCATTTTAATTTTTTTATTTCATTTTATTTTTAAATTATATTTTGCACAATCATGACAATTAACTTGATAGACAGGTCAAATTTTACTAAATAAAATTGAGAATGGAAATGAGGAATGTGTCAAAGAGACAACAACCTGACCAAACAGCATAAAACAGCCAAAGGCCTCTAACTAATCTCCAACACAGCAATAAAATCGTTGACAAGGAGCATGAAAACGAACATAGATTAAAAACTGTAAAAATAAGTTCAATTCAGAATCAAAAGGGTATATTTATTTACTGTTTTAAAAGCATTAGCCTCAAGATAAACCTCTGCCAGTATAGATATTCTAATTAAGATCTAGTCAAATACACTACAGCTAAAGTGGATGCTTCTTTCTGTACCTGTCCACTGTGGAGAACCAACTTATATCCACTCAATTTAAAAAACATTCAATAAAATTTCATACGATAGTTTCTAAAAACAAATCAAAGTCATTTTTATGCTAAATTCTTTAATTATGATAAAAGATTAATTATTTTATTTATACTTGCCACTTGGATTTTTGGCTGTCATTTATAATTTTTATCTGTCTTAACTCTTTCCAACCCCACATATCAAAAATATAGAAGTGGCATATCCTCTTAAAATGGTGGACACAATGGATGAGTGGAAGGACAAACCCATGCTGGTTGTAGTGTATGATGGTAACGACCTCAATTTTAACCTATTTGTTTTTATTTATAGCTTGGAGAATAACTTTTGTAACCGTCAAATTTGCTGATTTTATTTTTTGCATAAAACTGACATGTATTCATTCATTTCAACATCAGAATTATATTTTATTATATAGTCATGACAGTTCTTGTACTTTTTATATTCCATTTTTTCTGCTAAATTTTATTTTTATATACTTTTTTATTTTCTGTAATTTTGAATTATATCATTGTACATGGACATATAAATATATGGAATCTATTACATGGATCCAGTCACAGTATTTATAAACTACATACACATCATAAGTAAGGCAGAAATATAATTAAGATAAGTAAAGGGATTGTACACATGGTATATTGGTAGAGGCCCCATGGTATCGTATAGCAGGTTTTTTCGCAGGTGTAAAATTTTGAGATTTTCATTGAATAAGGTATACAAACTTTTTTAGCCGTTATTATTTCGGCAAATTCAAAACTTATATCAATACCTTTGCATGTGGGCTTTTGAATTGGTGGAATTTATTTAAACAATTTTGATCTATCCCCTAAAATAACCGAAAATTTACACCTGTGCGAAAATAACCCACTTTATGGTATAATGGAATGAAAAAGATAGTACCAGAGTTGATTCCATATAACATGTATAATATACATGTAATACAGCATTTGTACAGTAACAATGTTGAATTTTTGGCCAATTTATTTTAAAGATAGAAACTGTTTTAACAGAATACAACACTTTTGTAATTACAACCATTTGATAAAATTATTTAAATTTAATAGTGATTTGGGTCAGAATATTTAAATGCTATTTGCAATGTCAGATAATTTACCATGTTTACTGTAAACCAACTTATTTTTGCTGGTAAAAAATAAAGCGAATATAAATCGTCACGAATATGTAAAAGTTGATTCTTCTTTGATTTAAGGGAGTAGACCTTGGTTCAGGAAGATAACCCTTTAAATCAGTTATGCATTTGTAAAATTCACGATTTATCAATGTATTTTAAGCTTTTACCTAAAACAGATTGGAAATCCTCCATGTAACATAGAAGCTTAGAATCGATTTATGAAAATGATGGACACAAACGTACTGATGATTTGGTCTTTGGCTTAACATGCTTAGCATATATCATGAAATAAATTATCCACAAAATTAAGTTTCTTCCTGTTCACTCCAACCTCAATTATGGCGTCTTCAGTGTTGTATTGTTCTATATAGATATCTAGTACCGGTGTTAGTTGTTATATCTTTGTATTATTTTGTGTCTATGACATATATGATGCCACCATTATAGTGATGACATATATGATGCCACCATTATAGTGATGACATATATGATGCCACCATTATAGTGATGACATATATGATGCCACCATTATAGTGATGACATATATGATGCCACCATTATAGTGATTGGTTGCACTTTGTTTTGGTTTTATTGGAAATTTCATAGAATAATCAGGACCTGGGTGTACAATATATAATGATCACTAGCATGTCCAGTTGTGGTGGACAAATGTCTTAATTATTCATCTTTAGTGATAAATAGCTTGTCAAATTTTTAGAACATACCTCACATGTGGCAAATTGTGTTCAATTTACATTTTAAGTGACATCAATTGCCAGTTTTCCTTCCAAAGTCCCAAAAATTAATAGTTTGTTATCTGATCAATGTTTGTTTAAGATTTATTTATTTTCCTTCAAAATAATCTGTCAAAGATGGACAAAGCAAAATTGTAAAAATTTGTGAAATTTACTTGCAAAATATTGTTTAAAATTCCCAATATTTAGATTTCTTCATTTAAATTCTAATGCTTTTAGTATGACACATATGGACATGTTAATTTCAAAGTTCAATCAAACAAGAAGGTGGGGTTACTCATTAAACTAGTATATTCTTACAACCGTAATGTCTGTTTCACACTGGTTAGGAATGAAAACTGATCCAAGGGAGAAAACTCACTTTAAAAATGCTGAAATCCAGGTTTTAACCCCCTCCCCCTTTTTGAAAAGAATTTTGTTCTTCAGAAATTAAAATCAATAAATTTATCTTATTATACATGTGTAACATGTGTTATTAATAAACTAGGTCTAATGTTTTTTTTATGTACACACTTTTTATGACAAATCACATCATGTATAATTATGTGCAATATATATTGTTTATTTTATTTATTATCAATGTTTGATATTGATTGATAAATTTTAAGCTATGTGAATGTTTGGGTAAAGTTTTTAAATGATTATTTATGAAATGTATCTTTTGGCAACATTCATCTTATATTTTGTGAAAAAAACCCACTTCTTTATAATGATAAATGAGGCAGATATTTTTTCAGACAGATTAGTTTTCATTATAATTATTAATAAAATATTATTTTTTTTAAAATAAGTTCAAGTTTTAACATGCTATTTTTTTTAAGAGTAAGAATATAGTGTTTTTTATGCCCCATTTATTGGCGATATGTTTTCTGGTCTGTGCGTTATACCAATGCCGTCTGTTCTTTCGTTTATACGGCATAAATGAGAAGAGGATATTAGCTATTTTCCATACATGATTAAAATTAAAAAAAAGGCTAAAAACAGGAATTTAAAATTTGGAGTTAATAAAAACCCAACATTGAATAAGGTCAATTGTTAGTACATTGAACTATCTAGAAGAATTATGACAGAAGTTTTATTCTGACTGTGTAATTGCTTAATAATGTAGTCCAATTAATGTGTGCTATAATTTATTTATATGTTAAACTATGCATTGAAATAAACCAATGGTATTAGATCTTCTTGTTTACTTTGATATACACCAATCATATTAGATCTTATAGGTCACATTGCAATTTTAAATGAAGCATACCTTATTTTTCACAATGAAATATTAAACCAAGCATATTAGAACTAATTGGTCACATTGAAATATTAGACCAAGCATATTAGAACTAATTGGTCACATTGAAATCTTAAACGAATCATATTACAACTTATTGGTCACATTGAAAAAGTAAACCAATCATATTAGAACTTATTGGTCACATTGAAATCTTAAATGAATCATATTAGAACTTATTGGTCACATTGAAAAAGTAAACCAATCATATTGGAACTTATTGGTCACATTGAAATATTAAACCAATCATATTAGAACTTATTGGTCACATTGAAATCTTAAACGAATCATATTAGAACTTATTGGTCACATTGAAAAAGTAAACCAATCATATTGGAACTTATTGGTCACATTGAAATCTTAAACGAATCATATTAGAACTTATTGGTCACATTGAAAAAGTAAACCAATCATATTGGAACTTATTGGTCACATTGAAATATTAAACCAATCATATTAGAACTTATTGGTCACATTGAAATAATAAACCAATCATATTAGGACTTATTGGTCACATTGAAATAGTAAACCAATCATATTAGAACTTATTGGTCACATTGACACAATAAACCAATCATATTAGGACTTATTGGTCACATTGAAATATTAAACCAAGCATATTAGAACTTATTGGTCACATTAGAATATTAAACCCATCACATTAGATCATATTGGTGACATTCAAATATTAAACCAATCAAATTAGATCTGATTGCTCACATTGAAATTTTAAACCAATCATATTATTTGTGCATTTTTATGCCCCTGTCCCAGCAGAGGGGGGAACTTAGTTTGACCCTTGCCCGTCTGTAAGACTGCATGTCAGTCTGCACATCCTGAAATTATTTTTCCATTTGCCTATGTCAAATGTTATGAGACTTATACAGAATGCTTATTACAAACTAAAAAAGCTGCTTTATTTGCTGTTTTTGCCTTCTAACTTTAGTTTGCCTTTACCAAATTTAATGAAACCTTTACATAATGCTTATTACCTTCAAACATATATCAAGTTTGATTTTTGGGTGGCACATTTGTCCATCACTTTCACTGTCCTCAAGTTATTATCGAAATAAGAAAATGTTGATTGGTTGCCAATCAGACAACTCTCAACAAGAGCCTAACACAGAAATTTTAAACAACTATAATCACGGTACAGGACTTTGTAAATGAAAATATTTTTTAGTTTGCTGTATATTCACAAGCGGGGCCTCTTAACCTGGATCAGTGGGACTGAGAATGCTTCCACACAAAAATACCTTAAGCTGGATCAGTGGGGATTAAAATGCTTCCACAAGAAATACCTTGGGCTGACAATGCTTCCACAAGAAATACCTTGGGCTGACAATGCTTCCACAAGAAATACCTTGGGCTGACAATGCTTCCACAAGAAACTATATCAGTGGGACTGACAATGCTACCACAAGAAAGTCCTTAAACTATATCAGTGGGACTGACAATGCTTCCACAAGAAAGTCCTTAAACTATATCTGTGGGACTGAGAATGCTTCCACAAGAAATATCTCAAACTCGATCAGTTGGGCTTAGAATGCTTCCACAAAAAATACCTTAAACTGGATTAGTTGGTCTGAGAATGCCGCCACACAAATATACCTTAAACTGGATTAGTGGGTCTGAGAATGCCGCCAAACAAATATACCTTAAACTGGATTAGTGGGTCTGAGAATGCCGCCACACAAATATACCTTAAACTGGACCAGTGGGACTGAGAATGCTTCTACATGAACTACCTTTAACTGGATCTAGAGGGGAGAGGAATTAATGAAATACCGTTAACTGTCTCATTAGGGCTGATAATTATTCCATAAAAAATACACTCAACAAGATTATTGGGACTTAGAATGCTTCCACAAGAAAGTCCTTTAACTGGATCTGTAGGGCCGAGAATGATTAATCAACAAGAAATACCCGTAACTGGCTCATTGGGGCTGGTAATACTCCCACAAGAAATACCTTCAACAGGATCATTGGGACTAAGAGTGCTCCTACAAGAAAGTCCTTAAACTGGTTCAGTGGAACTGAGAATGTTCCCAAAAGAAAGTCATCAAACTGAATTAGTGTGCTTTAGAATGCTGCCACAAATAAATAAGTACAACTGTATCATCCAGGCTGAGAATGCTCCCACACGAAATACCTTAAACTGGATCAGTCGGGCGGGAAATGATTCTCTCTACAATTTTCATCCTTTAATCATTGGGATCCCTCTTTCTTGGCAAAACTATAAAATAATAACAAGAGTTCTATACATTTCTCATAAATGGCCTTTTAAACTATATTGGATAAAATTATGAAAGAAAAGAAGGTGCTTAGCGGGCAAAAATATTTATTACATGCATAGATAAAACTAGAGGATTCCTAACATATGGCTAGAAGTCAAAAGCTAGCAAAAGAAGTGAACACCATTCCGCCGGATGGGCTGAACATGTAATTAAATGTTGACTATCAAGTGTCAAGTATCCTGTTTTTCCCGGTTGTACTTGTATTTCATATATGGTTAATTAAAACAGAATTTTCTTATTTGAATATATATTCTGGGACTATTATATTATTAGTATTAGTATAATATTAGTATAATTGTCCCAGATATTTCTTAAAAATAATGTGGAATAAAGCAGGAAAGTGTAGTCTTATGAAAAATATCAAGATGTGGAGACAACCATCTACATCCAAGACACTATAGGTTATCAATCGCTCTTCCAGGGCCGACACTAAGAACTTGTTTGAAACGCATTAGAATAGGCGGAGATCTTGGTGTTGCCTATGTCACCTGAAGTTGGCTAGTTATGCAAAATTGAGAACGGAAATGGGGATTGTGTCAAAGAGAAACCAACCCGACCATAGAGCAGACAACAGCCGAAGTCAACCAATGGATCTTCAATGCAGCGAGAAACTCCCGCACCGGGAGGTGTCCTTAGGCTAGCCCCGAAACAAATATGTTTACTTGTTGAGTGATAATGAACGTCATACTAAACTCCGAATTATACACTAGAAACTAAAATTAAAAATCATACAAGACTAACATAGGTCAGAAGCTTCTGACTTGGGACAGGCGCAAAAAAGGAAATAAACAAAATGACAATAATACATTAATACATAAATAACAACGGACTACAAGCAGTAACTGACATGCTAGCTCCAGACCTCAATTAAACTTAAGGTTAGGCGAACCTGTTTTTGTATTGCCATGAGTTACAATGTATGACTAAAATCAGCAAAGACCCATCGAAACAACATCTAATACAAAAATTTAACAATACTTTTAGATATTTGAATTATATATTGGCTCTCAATAATGACGACTTCAGTGTGTATACTAAAGAAATTTATCTTGTTGAACTTACTTTACATAAAGCTAATACTAGCAATGACCACTGCCCTTTCCTCGATCTTGATATCTATATCATTAACGGGAAGTTTGATACAAAACAATTATGATAAGAGATGATTTTGACGTTCCCTAGTCACCACCTTATGATGTTTATATATCTCAACGCGTACGATTCGCTCGTGTATGTTACAACGTTTAAGATAGATAGAAGGGTAACCAAGATTTTTCTTGTTAAAAATGTTAGCGATGGTAGTAATTTTGGATAAGCGATTTTGAAGATAGAGACGTGTAGATACCCTTTGAACGAGTTTAATATTCAATATTTTTTCTATTTCTACGCTTCATATATGTTTTTTGTTATGTGGATTTTATTAAAAAGGATCAAAGACTGCGTCCAGAATATGAACCAACACACAATAAATTCAATGATGCAAAAATGATAAAACTGTTCGGCTAAAGACGTCAAACGCTACCCGTCATAAAAGAGGGACGAAAGATACCAAAGGGACAGCCAAACACATAAATCTAAAACAAACTGACAACACCATGGCTAAAAATGAAAAAGACAAACAAACAACAGCACACACGACACAACATAGAAAACTAAAGAATAAACAACACGAACCCCACCAAAAAACTAGGGGTGATCTCAGGTGCTCCGGAAGGGTAAGCAGATCCTGCTCCACATGCGGCACCCGTCGTGTTGCTTATGTGATAACAAATCCGGTAAATAGTCTAATTAGGTAGGTCACATTCATGAAAGGGAAATTACACTACGAAATAAAAGAAATGGTGTATCAGGGTAGCGACTGATTAAATAGTGCTGAATATTGAAATAATGCTTTTTGATAAATATTACTAACTTGAGTAATGAACATAGAGAAGTTCTCGCTCGGACACACACTCCATAATCTAGTATATTATAAGAACATAAACCTGAAGCACGGGGAGGCACTCTACTGTTTCCACACGTCACTAAAGACAAACTCTGTAAAAAATGAAATTGAATACAGCGATATGTGTTCATTAGCTTGCTTGTTTGCTTTTATCCAGTTTCACAGAAGAATCGTTTTCAAACCTCAAAACTATAAGGTCATGGTTGCATAAGGGATCTACCATTTAATTTTTAGTAGGGGGGATAGGATATTGTAATCTCTTTCCTGAATTTTTATTTTTCACTCTAATCGGTCTAATTCTGCCTTTTAAAAGGGTCTCATAAAGACATAGCTGACACACAGTCCCGATCGAAAGCAAAAAAGTAAACAGAAAGATATAATACGCAAAGTACCAATGTTAACCAAAATGCCGAGTACGACTGAGATTAGATCCCTCTAATCGATACCAATCTAAATATATACCAGGGAGTACTTCCGATTAATGATATAATATATATCATATTATACAGTTATTACATGTAAACCTTAATCAGAAGGGAGTTTTCTAATGTGTTTCCCATTTTGTGTGAGGGTCAAGAAGGGGATCATTCCTTTCTTCATTCTTTATTTGTTTCAGCTTATTTTCTCTATTTTGTATTTATTTTGCTCATTATTCTCTATTTAATAATTCAGCTCCCAATTATTTTTCATTTTTTCATTTTATTGTCTTCTTGTCTCTATTATATATCCCATATTTTCTGCTTTTTGACTAATTATTCTATTCTGTATAATCACCTATCGAAACCTTCTCGTAGTGTCATTTTGCTACGTACAATACATGCTAGTTTTTACATTAAATATATCGTCCAAGACCTGAAAGCTCGAGTGTTGATAATGCATCTGCTATTAAATCAAAGTCTTTCGTTTTGAAATTAGATCATTCGATAAAAAGAGAAAATAGATTTGCCCTGAACAATATAAACGTATTTGTATTATATGTTTTGCATTTTTCCAAACTCATATATTCCTGTCGCGGGCTCCCAAAAAAATTACGATTTGATTTTATGTTAATTAATACGAAAATTATTGTATTTCACACATGATACAGTGATATTAGGATTTTCAATGAGTATTGAATAACATTTACTAAACGACAAGATATGAAATAATTTCAAACCATATTTTTGGGGAATTTTGGTTCCTCACTGCTCAACTTTGTACTTGTTTGGCTTAATAACTATTTTGATCTAAGCCATCACTGATGAGTCTAAAATAGTAATCAAATGTACCAGGATTATAATCGTCTAGCGTATCAAATTCTAATCCTGATACCTTTGATAACCAATTCCAAACATCGTTTCATGTAGATTTAAACAAATATATGTTTAGCGTGCTATATGTATTTGGATGAACGCTTACGATATTTTGTGAATATAATTGTCAGTTACTTAATGCATTATATAAATGGAATTGTATATTACTGTCGTACAAGTGAGCGGTTTAACTAGCTATAAAACACCATTTTCTATATAAAGAAATGCTCCTCTACAGATTAAGTCAGGAATCTGACAGATGTTTTCTTGAACCGTGTAATGTGTTTGAGATTTTTTATGTTACCATTTACTTCTCGTTTTGAATTTTCATTGGAGTTCGGTATTTTTGGTTATTTTGGGTTTTATTTTCACTAGATGTCTCAAATTAACATAATAAACAACTTATGTGAAGGATTCTGAATGACAAAAGTAATTAAAATGTGATGCAATGGAATGCACATCTGCTTCCGTAGCAAGATTTCCGTAGATACTTGTCCTCAATTACATTTCAAGTTCTGCATCATTGTCAACAAGTACTTGACTGAGAAAGACTTAAAGTGAAGTCTTATGATTGCACTGAAGGGAGACTCGTCAACGACAATCGTTTCTACTTGATAAAAACACCCTGATTGGTAATTTACATTTAACAGGGCAAACAATATCTGCATTCAGGACCAACCTTTTTCCTGTGTGACATAAACTATAAAAAGCTACATTCGCCGCCTCACCATTGTATTTGCCATAGCGGTCCCGGTTCTAATGCACTATAAAGACAAGGTATAGTAAATGTAGTATGTGTATTAAAAAAGAGATAAACATAACCAAAAATATACGAAACTAGTTTGATTAAAAATTTGATTCAGCAGATATAATGATATATTAATGGTAATAAATTACGTATTTAAAGAGAGTATAAACATGTTTTAGAATTTAGTTCTTATGTAAAATTAGTTCGTAACAGACAGCATAGACAAGTTGTTGTCAAATTTTTAAAGTGGCTGTTCACCACTGTCTGTTGAAACGGCTAAATACACCAAGCAAAATATATTCCTTTAAATGAGCGTACTTCTATATATTGTACAGATGAAAAATATTTTTTGTTAGGATGCAATTTTTATATAGATTTAAGATATGATTTAATGAAGAAATCTGGTGATGTTTGTGATACTTTTAACGATCTTGATTGAATTTTTACGTTGAGGCCTGGACTAAGTCGGGTATGTCTATTTTTCTGTGTTGGTCTTTGCAATATGTATTCGGGTTTTGTATTCTGTAATTAGTTAATACTTCAGTTACATTATGTATATCTTTTATATTCATTTGATAAAAACTGTTTGCAGCATAAATTGTTCTAAATAATAAGGATGTTCTTATCCCAAGCATAAAAACATAGCCCTATTTGACACAACCTTTTTCAACTTTTGATCTTCAGTGCTGTACAACTTTGTACTTTTTTTTCACTTTCGATCTTTTATATCTGGACGTCACTGGTGGGTCTTGTGTGGACGAGGCGCGTTTTTGGCGAATTTAATTTTAAACCTGATGCCTTTTGTTATCTAATAATCATGTGTTTCTTTTTCTAATACGTTCTCCTATTTATTTGTATTGTAGTCCTGTAATATTATGTTGTCATTTAAATGTTATATTTAACATTGCCATTAAAGTGCGAGGTTTGGCATGCCACAAAACCAGGTTCAACCCAGCATTTTTATCTTTAAAAATGTCCTGTACCAAGTCAGGAGAAAGGCCATTGTTATATCATAGTTCGTTTCTGTGTGTGTAACATTTTAACGTTGTGTTTCCGTTGTGTCGTTTGTTTTCTCTTATATTTGAGTGTGAATTCACATTACTATAAGACGTGTCACGGTACTTTTCTATCCCACATTCATGTATTTGGTTTTGATGTTATATTTGTTATTCTCATGAGTCATCGGATTTTGTCTAATGCTTAGTCCTTTTCTGTGTATGTTACATTTTAATGTTGTGTCGTTGTTCTCCTCTTATATTTAATGCGTTTCCCACAGTTTAGATTGTTACCCCGATTTTATTGTTTGTCCATAGATTTACGAGTTTTGAACAGCGGTATACTACTGTTGCCTTTATTTACAGGACAAATTATTTTTTAATGTCAAATGATGCAATTCAACCATTTTAAGCAAACACTTTATATCATATGTTTTATCGAAGAAGGTATTGTGTGTAGTAATATTTTAGTACATTAGTTTTAATTGTTTTAGAATATGTGTTATATTTTCAATAAGTCTCATAAGGCAGTAATTTTTCTGGGTACCAATATTTTAATTGTAATATTTAATATTCAATTGCATATTATGTAATTATGTAATTATTGTGTTTTATATTGGTATGTGATACTATATTAAATTATTCTGATTCTGATTCTGATATAAAATTTTCAGCAATCAACAGTAATATATAAAGCAAGGTGTCATATATGTTTATTTTACATAAAGTTGACGTGCTTTGTATTCACTGTATACTATGAGCATGCGTCGGATAGAAAACATGTGCGTGTATAGGACTTTGATGAATTGTTGACGTCATAAAAGATGAATTTGGTTTGTTTTATAGAATTTCTTACATCAACTCATTTTATAAACAGTTACATGTATACTTTGCATTAAGATTTTCCCAAACATATATTTAAGAATTGAATGCTTCTTTTTGTAACTTCATTGGGGTGTAAAAGCGTTAACCGAAGTACATTTTGTATGAAGCGCGGAAGCACTTCATACTAAAAATGTGCGCATGGTCAACGCTTTTACAACCCTATGAAGTTACAAAAAGAAGCATTCAATAATTATAATTACATTTTTTTTAACAATGATCATGAAAATACGAATTTTATCATTGTTTTATTTAATTCACCTGTGCACTTTATTGTAGGACCACGTGTTATCATGAATGAAAAGTTTTATTGAGCAATGCAATTGCTTACGGAATAACACGTGATGTGCAGTTAGCCAATCAGAATAAAGTATCATAATGAAACATACATCTAATGTAATTATATGGATATTCATTTGCATCTTCTATCCGACGCAACTCATATGTCGACAGGTTACCGATAATTAGTTCTTAAAACTTTTATTTCAGCTTTTAACTTTATTGTCATAATATCACTGCAACACCGGTGTCACTTCCCGCCGAAACCAGTGGCCATGGCTCTGTTAGTTCACATTTTTGCTGCAATTATCGCTTTAAACCTTGTTGGACGAGTCGCTCTGCAGACGGATCAATCAGTACTTGACCTATTTCCGGAGTTTAACAGTTTGAAAATGAGTTATCAGACTATTAAGTCTGAATTAGCAACAGTCAAATCGAAGCTTCAAAGTTGTAAGTTTACATCAACATACATGTATTTACATTGAAAGAGTTTGGTATGATAAGAGACATATTTTGATCCAACAATATTAATTTAACTGGACAATAAGCTGCGAAAAATATTATTATTGGGTTTGCCATATTTCTATGATGTATATGTAGTAACAAAAACGTCACTTTATGAAGTGTTAAAACATTCTAATACATTTCTACCTGAAGACGGATAAAAATATCGCAAGAATAAAGATTTTTTTGTACGTTTTCTTTAAATTCTAATTGAAAAGCATGCACATATTTAGACAACTAAAACATTTGTTCTGCATGATATTTGAAATACTTATGTCCTATTACCGAGTTCAAGGGGTCAAATAAGTAGACTGATAATAACTTCTGTATTTTCTCCAAATTTCTTCTGAAACAGAGCTCAAAGCAAAACTTTCCAAATTTATTTTAAAAATATGGGTTACCATTTATATTTGTCAGAAATATACGAATTTCTTACAGACTATAGAACAAATCTCAGCAATTACAAAATAAAAATATATTGATACTCAAGAAGACAAGGTCGGAATACACATAACATTTAATTTGTACGCATAATACATAGTTATCTATACAACCTTTGTTGTAACCACCCATGTATAGATACAACACGTTATTTTTCACGCCTACTTTAATGCAAACCGACATCTATAGGGAGCGGAAAATATGTCAAATGTCAATATTTTTTATGTTTTAGTTTCAGAACCTCGTCCGGCCTTCCTTGCAGTATGGACAGCGGATACTGTTGCTTTGAGGAGCAATGATATAATAAAATTTAACCATGTTGTCACAAACATAGGCAATGGTTATAGTCCTGGAACAGGAAAATTCAAAGCCCCAAAACAAGGTACCTACTTTTTTGGAGGTACAGTAGTGTCTGCTCCCCCTAATTCACTACGTATGATGTTGATGAAAAGTGGAACATCAATAATGATTCCCTATGCAAGCGAAACACAAGGGGATAGTTACACGTTTACCGCCGTCTTGCAATTGAATGTAGGAGATACGGTTTATGTCCAGAAAGATAATCGAGCGGAAGCGGCGTATGGTCGTTCCCATTCTACATTCTCTGGATTCATGATATCTGAACCTGAGATCTGAACCGTCTGACTGTACATTATATATTGGGATTTTGAAATGCAAATTATATTGCTTATGTCTCCAGGAGCCAGATATAAGTTTCCTGATAAACTGATATGGCAAACTCGTAAAAGAAATATTAAACAGGCACATCCGATAACAGACATATCAAATCACCACGTACCAGATGACAGAGATGTCAAACTGCCATTTTTAATGAAACAAGAAGTTACAAACTAACAACGTCTTAAAATAAACTGAACACACCTGCATAGATTTTGCTTTGCTTACATATTAGTTCACAAATAAATATATTATTTCAAAATTACTTGCTTTGCGTTTGTTTTTAATTGTGCTAAAGTCCGTCGGGATAAGCTATTCTCATTCTCGAAGAACATTAGGTACCCCCCTTCCCCCTAAAAAAAAAAAAAAAAACACAAAAAAAAACACCACACACAAAAATCACAAAAGAAACAATATTTATATATGTGATTAATTATTTCTCCGCAATTCAATTTGAGAGTAAATCATAATTTTTTGTTCCAAATTCAAAGAATGTGTGCATTGTTCCGAACATAGGCGTCGGTATATGTGGAGACTGACATATGCGTTGTATTTTGAATCTGTATTACGCATGCATATCTTCACGCATCAAATGAAATATTTCTAAATCACGATAGAAAATACAGTAACACAGCGACGAACACGTGTAAAATAAATTTAAGTTATTTTATAGCGACAAGCATACAGAGGGAGGAGTTCTGAAAAGTCAACTCAATTGAACAGTTTTCGTGTCTAGGTCAAATACGTCAACTTGGAATTGCAGCACCTTACAGTCATAATAAATGAATAAGGAACAACATGTGCATCATTTAAAAGTTTAGAAGTGTTTATTCATGTGAAAACACGTTTTATTTGATTTAAAACATGGGTTTATTCACATTTAGCAAAAGAAGCACGTCATATTAGAATTGAATCTTTAGCACACACACACACACAGTTGTTAAACAGCATATATCGAACTTTTGTTTGATAAAATGACATTGCTTTGAAAAGAAATCTAGAGGCAACTAACCACTGTTTCATTTATTTTATATATTTGTTCGCAGTGAACATCACATATTTGGATATATAGATATAGGAAGATGTGGTATGATTGCCAATGAAACAACTCTCCGTCCAAGTCGCTTTCCTTTGCCAACAAAGGTATCGATGGCGTCAACTTTGGCAATATCCTTCATCATAAATTAGTTCAATCGAAAATACCTCCTTAATTCAAAGACCAGTCTGTACCAATCATTTCTTATACCTATACCAAACCTATTGCAACTAAAATTTTCAATTACAAACACGTTTTGCAGGATCTCGATATTGACGACTTCAAGTCTAAACCTCCTGATTGCACTTGTGCTAGTTCCCAATTCATATATAATCATGCTGGCCACGTTATTACCGGTGACCTCAACATTGTTAATAACACTTCTCTACGAAATGTGTTATCGAAAGGTCCGAAATATCGTGAACCTAAATCCATCAATTGGAAATATAACTTTAAAATTTTGATGGATTCAGTTGAGGGTTATACCAGGCAATTGTCTAAGCGCGAGAAGGAAGACGTAGACACTCTTTCCGAATGGATTAAGGCAGTGAGGTCGTTGATACAAATCAGAATTAAGAAACTGAATGGGTCTATCAATGCCCATACTACGTCAATCTTTAAAGACCCAAATGTTGCAAAACACCTATCATACCTCCATGACAAATATGTTGTCCCCACAGATAAAGCCCCAAACAACATCGTTTTTATATGTAAAACTCATTACATTAACTGCTTGATAAACGAAATAGGTATTGACAATTCACTTGGAAACTCAACATACACCCTCACGACATATACCAAAGAGGAAATCCTTGATAATCATAGGTCTGTTATGTGTTCCTTTGGAATTTCAACCAAAGATGAAGAACTGGATCTTCCATCACTGTATTGGATACCTAAACAACATAAGTGTCCTTACAAACAACGGTATATTGCTGGGTCTTCCAAGTGCTCCACGAAACCTCTTTCTAAATTATTAACATCTATTTTATCAGCAATTAAAGACGGGCTTCAAAGTTATTGTGAATCAGATGTGGATACTTAAAAATTCCAAAAGATCTTTTAGAGTACATACAATCTAACTCTCTTTCATCTTGTAACAGTATTAAAACATTTGACTTTTCTACCCTGTACACTAGTATTTCACATCCCAAACTAAAAGACAAATTGAAAGAGTTGGTATTGCTTTGCTTCGTTAAAAAAGAATGGCCAACGTAGATACAAGTATCTTGTCTTGGGGAGGTATAAATCCTACTTTGTAAAGGATCACTCTGATTCGAACAAAAAAATCTCTGAAACTGATATTATCAAGATGCTTGATTTCTTGATTGACAACATATTTGTTACTTTCGGAGGACGTATTTTTCAACAGACTGTCGGCATTCAAATGGGAACAAACTGTGCCCCTCTACTTGCCGACTTGTTTCTTTATTATTATGAGGTTGACTTCATGCAGGAACTTCTTAGGAAGAAAGATAAGAAGTTAGCAATATCCGTTAACTCTACTTTTCGCTATATAGATGATGTTCTTTCACTAAATAATTCAAAATTTGGTGACTATGTGGAACGCATCTATCCAATCGAGCTAGAGATAAAGGATATTTCAGATACAGTTAAGTCTGCCTCATATCTTGACTTACATCTAGAAATTGACAATGAGGGTCGGTTGAAAACAAAACTTTACGACAAAAGAGATGATTTCAGCTTTCCAATTGTGAACTTTCCATTTCCTATCATGATTTTCTTGATAGAGGGTTGCTGCTCACAAGGAAGCTATTAAACCAAGAGTTCCAAATAATGAAGTTGAAATCATCCCTTCGTAAATTTTACGGACCCATCACGAGTTGGTTGACCGTTATGGAATAACCGTTTCAAAAATGGTATCGGATATGTTCCTTACGTCGTAACTACAATCCCCTTCCCTTTCATGAATGTGACCTACCGAATTAGACTATTTACTGGATTTGTTATCACATAAGCAACACGACGAGTGCCGCATGTGGAGCAGGATCTGCTTACTCTTCCGGAGCACCTCAGATCACCCCTAGTTTTTTGGTGGGGTTCGTGTTGTTTATTCTTTAGTTTTCTATGTTGTGTCGTGTGTGCTGTTGTTTGTTTGTCTTTTTCATTTTTAGCCATGGCGTTGTCAGTTTGTTTTAGATTTATGAGTTTGACTGTCCCTTTGGTATCTTTCGTCCCTCTTTTATAAAAGTGAACTATTATATGTCACGATACGGTCTTCAACACGGAGCCTTGGCGGCGGTATTTAACCTTCTAATGGTATGACATCTTCTCCCTTATATGAATCAATAGTCTAACATAACAACATTAAAAGATTTACCATACAATATCAGTTGGAATAACTTAACTCAATCAAAAAACGTAGTAAGACAAATGAACATACACTTAACGAATAAATTTTATCTATGATACACTGTAAATACACAGTTAATAAAGATAAGTAATGATTTTTTTAAGTAAAAAAATTATACCTAAAGCAACCATTTATATATAAAGTACGTAACCCCTAATGCATAAATTGGATTCCTTTCCGGCTTTGTCTTTACTTTTGTTACTTTTCATGTTATCGACGACTTTCAAATTAAGTGGTCACGAGAATAACTAAAAATACATTAACTATCAAAATGAGCAACGGGCGTAACACAATTTATATCTGTTACATGTTTAATTAATATCAGTATCTAGATGATAACAATTGATTTCGTGATTTTCTTTTCGAGATTTCATAAAATTATTTCTTAAACAACCAATTTATGTTTAGTTGGGTAGACTGCATCTAAAGGACATATATTATGCCATATTAAATCATTATTATCGGTTTTTCCAATTTTCCATGATTAGGCCTTTTGCTTTTGTTCTGATCATTATATATTTTCCTCCCCCCAAATTTATTTTCTTGTGCATTATTATTGTGCAGTAAATTTTTTTTGTGAATATTATCGGGCACTTTATACGATTTTAAACTGAGCCTATTTCACCGAGCTTTTTTTCTTGTGAGAGTTATCTTCCCGAACACTCTTTGTCTTGTGGCCACTACTCCTTCGTAACCGTAAAAGATAACGACAAATTTATTTAATTAATTAAATTGCTCGTTACATCTTCAGGATTGGGATGACTATTGAACCAAAGCTATTCGGAGACTCAATGTGAGAGTTATTCTCCCTTTTGCATTTGACCATTTGGTCTAACTTGTAAACATTAAAACCATGAGTGAAGTAGACCTAGGGTCTAAGAATTTGAGGTCCTTGGTCCAAAAAAAAAAAAACACAAAAAAAACCCCAGGAAAATTAGGTCAAGGTCAAAGGTAAAAGTCATATTGTTTTTTTTAATTTTTGCTTATTTTCACTTCTTTTCAAAAACCGTTTAAGCCCAGTCCCACTAGACCACGATCGCATCACGCTTACCGCGATCTAAAATGAATTCAGATCGTGGTGAGGTCGCGGTATGAGCGGCATTAAAATGTAAATTTTAGTTGCTTTCACGATTCGACTACGTCATCATTACGCTTCTACAACGATCCCGCTATGATTATACCACGTTCTCGCCGCGCTTATTCTGCGACCTCACTACGCTTATCAATATCTTTCTACGCTTTTCACGTTCTCACTACGACCATAACACGAGTTATCCGATGCAAAATCATCTTTCCACGCTTCTACTGCGATTATAGCACACTTTTAACACGTCCATACTACGTTCATAACGCGTTCATTTCGCGATCTTGCTACGCTCCTAGCAGTAACGTCAATATCGTGTTCCATATGAGTACTGTATCATTCCTACTATTTCTAATTGATATGTAGATTTCTCGGAAACAACACAGTCATGCCACCAAAATCTAATAGAGCACGCGATAGTAGGGGTTGATGTAGAGGTAGAGGGTGCAAAGTAGCGAATCCTAATCAAGCAGAGATGTCGGACTGACCAATCCAACCTAAATTACAACTTGTCATAGCCTGGTCCATAAAACTCAAATGACGATATTTTAGTGAACGATAGCAGATACGACACAGATTTATATGTGTCAATAAATATATGAAGATGTGGTATGAGTACCAATGAGACAACTCCCCATCCAAGTAACACTTTATAAAAGTTAACCATTATAGGCAAAGGTATGACCTTCAATACGGAGCCTTGACGCAAACCGAACAGCAAGCTATAAAGGGCCCAAAAATTACAAGTGTAAAACCATTTAAACGAGAAAACCAACGGTCTAATCTATATAAAACCAGAAGCCGTTAGGACAAATGGAGAATTACCTACAGACAAAAAATCTAGGGAGCTTTTTTTATATATTTTTTGTAGGGACTCTGTGGGATTGCGACGTCAAAGACGTTATATCTGCCACCGAACAAAAAATGAAAAAAATGAACTTTCTTTAAACTGCCGAATCAATGTTTTGGAGGCAGAAAATGTGAATAAAAGTAGATATTTAGGAAGCAAAGAATGTATTTTGTTTCAAACTGTAATACATGTGCATGAAATAAAATATTTTTTCACCTTTATTTACGTTTACAAAAGCGTGATTATCGCGACGTTCGGGAAAGACGGTCGCTTTTCAGCAGCACTAGACATATTGCGTCTGTTCTCGCTTCAAGCCAAGCAATCAGAAATACACCAGAGATAACTAAAGGAAAGCCTTTTAGCTCATTAAGATTTTTAGGTAGGTATAAAGCTTCAAATCAACCATTAAGATGATTTTCGATTTTTAAAGAATTACGAACAAAATGTTATATTCCCTGACCTTTCCGTAGCTTAAACTTACATGTAGTTCATTCGATTGTGTGAAAGTTTTTCTTTTAGAAACCGGTCTTTGACAGTAATTAATTTTTTAAGAAAAAAGCGATTTTTGTTTGAAGTACCGAATGTTACTCTAAAAAGGTGAACGTTTTCGCTATTAACGTCGTCTTGATGCAAACGTAAAAGATGGGGGGGGGGGATTACATTATTGGACATTTCGCTTGCACACACACATATATATATATATGTGTAAAAATTGTTCAATTGTCAGCACGGGAAAATAATAATGCAAACAATAAAACTTCCCGATTTAAAAATGAGATAAATCCGACAAAAAAGTAAAGTATTAATAAGGTACGACATTTATCTATATATATATATACATGTATATATGTTAGCGGCAATAAGTGAAATTAGGCATCAAGCTTAAATCCTAGGCAATAAGCTAACGCCTAGGCATTAAGTTATTGCCTGAAATTTTCAGGCATTAAGCTTATTACCTGAAATCTTATGATGATTATTCATCCTATTGCCGAACATAATTTTAGGCAATAAGTGAAATCTGGAATTAATGCATATTTGGTGATTTATTCTTGATATAAAGGAGTTACTAAATTTACTTCTAATATAACATGTGTAAATATACATTCATTTGACAGATCTTCAAATTTAGTAAGTTTATTTAGTAATTTTAGCAGTTAAAAAACAGAATTTACACATACTTTTTCATGTTTTTGTGATATTACAAAATATTAAAAAGATTTAAAAAAGTGATTGGTATAATCCAATTAAACAAGGGGGAGATTCTATAAAATAATTTTAATATTTATTTGAAAAAAGTTTCACTTCACTATAGTCGAGCTGATTTAAACTGCTCAAAAGTAGACAAAATTAAAATGTGATTTTTTTGCTCACACCATTTTTCAATATTTTTGTTATAGGATAAGTAAGTTTTCTTTATTAACAGTTTCACAACTTGTGATAACAAAATTATTTGAACACAAATTTTTATCAAGTTTTCATATTTTTAGATTATTATTTTAATATAGATAACATATCTTATTAGTGATTTTATTTCCAGTCTCTTGTGGAGTGTTGTCAGCTCCCTCAAAGCATGATTTTACTGATTATATGTAAAATTTTAACTATTTGCAGTTAGTTTGTTCAATTCTAATATAAAACGTAGTTATATTTTTTACTTATGTTTTGTTTCATATAGTTTACAATTAATTTAAAACTTTTCTAATAATTAGTCGGTTTTTAAATTAAAGTTGTTGGTTAAATTTGATACAATACTAATTTTTTTCATTTGATATTTTTTACGTCAATACGCGGTTAGGACATCCTAGCTAAGATAATCCTCAGATAGCTTCAATGTGCATGCTGAGACATGTCGTTAGTCGGTCCTAATTTTATCATAATTTCTGTCCTAGGAATATCTTATAGGATCGACAAACAGGGCCCAGTTCTCATAATGTTATTATTTAACAAATATATTGTTATTTAAATGAATAAATGTCTTTTATTTACTCGCATTTAGGTTTTAGGCATTAAGCTTAATGCCTGCACATATTTTTCAGGATTTAAGCTTAAATCCTAGGATTTAAGACTAATAACTAACATCATTTAGGCAATAGACTTACTGCCTAGGCGTTAGCTTATTGCCTAGGATTTAAGCTTAATGCCTAATTTCACTTATTGCCGCTAACATATATATATATTAAAAAATCTCCATCCAACCTTTGTATGCAAAGTACTGCAAAGACAAAGTCTCGCGTAAATCGATCTGTTTACGATAGCTTAGCAACCAATAGATAAAATAAATTTTGCTTCCCCGATCAAAACTATCTATAGACACGAAAATAATAAATTGTATTCATCAAATTGAGAATGGAAATAGGGAATGTGTCAAAGAGACAACAACTCGACCATAGAAAAAACATCAACAGCAGAAGGTCACCAACAGGTCTTCAATGTAGCGAGAAATTCCCGCACCCGGAGGTGTCCTTCAGCTGGCCCCTAAACAAATATATTACACTAGTTCAGTGATAATGAACGTCATACTTATTTCCAAATTGTACACAAGAAACTAAAATTAAAATAATACAATACTAACAAAGGCCAGAGGCTCCTGACTTGGGAGAGGTTCAAAAATGCGGTGGGGTTAAACATGTTTATGAGATCTCAACCCTCCCCTATACCTCTAATCAATGTAGAAAAGTAAACGCATAACAATACGCACATTATAATTCAGTTCAAGAGAAGTCCGAGTCTGATGTCTGATGTCATACATTTATATCATGAAATAAATAAAATAAAAGGTCTTTCCACCAGTCAATATCTATTTTGTTATCAAAATATTAAAAATCAGTTTTAAATGTCATTTCCTATGGCTTTATGATGTATAAATATTAATTTAAAGCAAAGGTCAAAATCTAAAACGTGCAAATTACCTATGACCTTGACCTCAATTTCAAGGTCATGAACCAAGGATCTCAAATCAAAAGACCCTAGGTCTTTATTATGTATGGTTAATGAGTTATATCACTTTATGCATAATTCTAAATATAAGATGGGCGAAAACTATTTATTGTTCATGCACCCTGTCAATCAACATTTCTAAGTAACGGCATGTCGCCACTTACAATTTAGTGAAACTAAGATGTTGATATGTTATAAGGTTTTGAAAACTAGTAAAAATAAGCCAAAATAAAAATTTTGAATATGACCTTGACCTTTGACCTTGACCTTATTTTATTTTTTTTGGACCCAGAATCAAAAGACCCTAGGCCTCTATCACTTATGGTTTACCAGTTAGAAATGCATTTCACTTATATCAAATACATAAGGGGGAATAACTCTCATATGGAGTCTCCGGATAGCTTCGGTCAAGGCTTAACTCCTAATCCTGAAGATGTAACGAGCAATTTGGTAAACTAAATTTGTCGTAATCTTTTACGATTGCGAAGGAGTAGTGGCCACAAGGAAAACAGTGTTTGGGGAGATAACTCTTACAAAGTAAAGTATTTTGTTACGCGGTTATAAATTTTTAAAGCGAATAAACTATGTGATAGCATATTCCAAATATGTAAGCGACATCTTATGAAACAACAATACTACGCAAGAAAAAAAATTAGGCTGAAAAAAAATTTAATAATAATCAGAACAAAATCAATTGGTCTTTCCACGGAAAGGTGGAAAGACCTAATAATAATAATAATAATAATAATCAGAACAAAATCAATAGGTCTTTCCACGGAAAAGTGGAAAGACCTAATTAAAGCATGTTAAATTGTTTTACAAACATATTTACGCAAACATGTAATAGTTGTTTAAAAACTGTACTGGTCCGTGGTAATTTAAATTCGTTTTTTTCAAGTTCACGAAGAAAAAGAAAAAGCTATGAAAATAAAAAAAAGCAAACCAGAAACTTTTTTTTAATTGAAATACTTCATTGAAAAATAAGAAACTGTAAAAAAATATATAGATCTACATGTAGTCTATAAAAATTTAAGGGTATGTTCATAGAATATGTAAATATTTATTTTAAAGAGCCGAAAATAAAATGAAAGAAAAATATGGGATGCTTAAGAACATGAAGCATTAACACAAATGAAATAAATTTTAGCCAAATTGAAATCAACTTATTTACAAATAGGCTTTTGTTTGAACTAGATCAGTTACGCAGACAGCTTGGAGCGTCACTTCGCTATCTCCTTAAATGGTCATTTCAGCTTCTGTCAATTAAAGACGGCCTTTGTGATAACACTATTCGGAAGCTTAACTTTGGTTTGCGTAAACTTTACAAAGAAAAATTGAACATGTTCAAAACAAGAAATTGGACTTACCACAACAGACAAAATGAGTTCCTCCATAAAGTTTACTGTATAACCAAATGAAATTATTGTTGACAGCAACGAATCAACAGAAAATAGTACTGTAAATAAGGCAACTCTTACATAATTAGAAAATGCTTTCAATAAAGTAACAATACAGAGCAAAGTAACAAAGACAGATAATACAAAACTAAAGATAGAAAGCCGAGAAAAGATAATACAAAACCTAGAGAAAATGTCTATCATTGCAAAACAAATTAACCATGAATCTACTAAGAAAATAGACACAAAAAAGAATATACAAGTCATAAAAACAAATATGAAATCCTTAGAAAAAAGGTTGCTGCTTGAAAAAAATCCATATTAAAACAGTTAAAACCATATGCAGAATGGAGAAGAAAAGGCTGAATTGAAAAATTAAGTATTGGGAAGGTATTGCCAATAAAACCCGTCACGAACAGCAATCAGCACTCAAGAAATACAGATACAAGAACTCAGAAAGAACTCAGAAAAAAATAAAGGTCAATGAAGACGAAATTAAAAAATATTCAAAAATAGTAAATGAGCAAGCAGAACAGATTGATTATCTTACAGATTTAAATGACCGTACAATTGAACTTACTACCGAATCCAAAAAATGGTCAATACACTTTTAACAGTCAAACAGATCAGTGTGTAATGGACCTTCTTGACTGTGGACTTTCATTTGAGAAAGTTGGATCAGCAATTAAAAATGTTTTATGTATGTGCGGGTTTAGATCAAGATATATCATAAGAGGTGAAAGACCTACAATTGTTCTCTGAAGTTGTCTTTTTAAGGATGTTCGATACTCTGTTAAAAAATAACAAGCTTTTCAAAAGACTATAATGAATTGATAGTATATAAATAAAGAAACTAAAAAAGGTAGGAAAAAAATTAAGGGTCCGTCCATGTGCTCGTTTTCGAGATAAAAGCCATTAAAAATTTGTCGGAAAATAATTCTCTCTTGATTTTTCATATAATTAACATTAGCACTTTATTTGTTTCAAAGACTTAAGAAAAAATAACAAGAATTTTATAATATTTTGAAATATGGCTGTTAAAACTGTATGTAATAAAATTATGAAAAGAAAAGTAGGGGTTAGTGGGCATTTTTTTAATGACAATACATGGATAAAACCAGAGGATTCCGAAAATATGGCAAAAATTAAAAAAAAAATGCTTAATTGTATCTACTTCATGTATCGTCACGGAGGTGGATCTGTTACAGGAAACTTAATCTCCATAATTATGAAACAAGATTACAATAACCTAAGTTAGTGATCATTACGGCTACACATCTGCTTCCGGAATACATGTCATACTTATTAAAAACTTGACAATATTAAAGACGTATACTCACTGAAAGATTTATATAGAATATCTGACATAAAAAAGACACTACTTCGTTGTTATCCATTTGTTTGGTGTGTTGACGCTTTTGTATTTCCATTTGATTTGGACTTTCTATTTTGAATTTTTATTTTTTCGAAGAGTTTTTTTGTTAATTAACTGATTTTTCAAATAAACATATTTGTATGCTTCTAACGAAACTTTTTCCTTTGATTTAAAGGTGGTCATTATATTTTTCACAATTATTTGAATTTAAATCTAAATATACTCCGTACAACCAGACACAGGGAGTTGATAACAGGCACATACATGCATTTAATTTTCTGTGTTTGAAATGAACAACACTAGGCAAAATGGTAAAGTTTCCTGACTTAGTAACCCAACAGGTCACATGACCTCTGAGACCCACTTTACAAATGTGTGCAATCACACAAAAGAGCATAAGTGTGTGAATTCATCTTGTACAAAGTTGATATAAAAAGGTCAAAAGCTAACCCTACAGTCATTTGGGAATTTTATATTAAAAAAATGTCCATAGCACTGTTGCAAATACACTGTTTAACGATGAACTTGTAAACATTTAGAATCAGTTTATTTATAATATTGATTAGTTTACCCGGATCGTATTTACTTGAAATGAGTTGTCAGACTGATTGTTCAATTTGATTTTGCACTTTCTTAAAGTTGGGCGAGTCGGTTACAAGAGTGGGGCGATTTTTTCATAAAGTGGCGATATTATAATGTGGGACGATTGGTCAGTGGGACGAGTTGACATTGTTTGATATCTACTTATCGTGTTAGGGGGGTCATAAAGGGTATACATCGTAATATATAAAGTATATTATAACAATGTATAATGGTTGTGTGGCGTTCTAAACTTGATTTGAATCTAAAGTCGCGCGTTGATTTCGTTTACGAATCCACTACTTCTTATTAATTCTCTACTACATAAGTGTTCCTTTCTGATGCGTTCAGGTTTTTATACGCCCTTCGGTTCTTTTAGATTGGGAAATAAAACTCACTTATTAATCTACAAATACACGTTAGAAGTCCTAGACACAATACAAATATTACTGTAACTGCATGAAGAAATACACAAATGAATTGTTAACACCCAATAATCTAATTTTGGATGTAACGCGTTCTCTGATTGGCTGACGTTATTTTGTCATAAGCCCTTAGACATAATTATGTCATGTGACCGTGAGTCATCAACGTTTTTCATGGTTTTCTACGCTTTTCAATGGAATTCAGAATTAAATGATAAGAAATGACTATACTATTTTTTCTGTCTATTCGAAATAACATACAAAATGTGGTGCACACTGTAAAATAACACGCTACGGACGTTATTTAGTGTGCACCAAATTTTTATGTTATTTCATCATAGACAGAAAAAATATTACAGTCATTCCTTAAATAACCCTGATAACGGTGCATGAAAAATACAAGTCACTTTGTAAGTAATTTATTGTACCAATTTAGTGAATTGAGTGGGATGCTATGAAGTGTTTTTTTTTCTATTTGTTAGTCTATTTGTAATGACATTTGTATCGCGTAAACATTTTTTTTTCAACGATGTTTACGAATGAACTACTAGTAGTCAGAATAATTTTCTTTTGAATAGCAATACATGTTTATTAAATAAAAAAATCAAGAGTATACTCCCCCGACCGTATTGTGCAGTACGTGGCTATTATTCATTAGAATATAAAAATCTGTTATCAATTGATCGTTTGATAGAGTAAGATGTAAAGAGTTCTGGCACGAAGAGAGCACGGAATTATTAAACATCTACACACTACACGAAAACGAATATCAATACAAGAGTTTTATGAAAAGTTTAACATTAAAATTCATCTCACATATATGATCATGTCTTTTTATTGTAGCGATAAATTGACAAACCATTACGTTTGTTTCTAAAGTAAAAATGTGCATCCATGACGATTGTTTTGTTAAACTATCAAAGATTGGCACCAATGTTGATGTAAATTATAGTTTGCATGTTTATCAAGGGAAATAATGACCTTACACAGGTAATTATTTTATGCCTTGACGCATAGTTCATTGAAACATGGTATCGTCCAAGTTGATTCTTCGAAAGAATGACCTATCGTTCTGAAAGAAAATATAGGTATATATTAAACACTTTTTATAAGTGAAAGTATATTTTTACTACACTGTACGTACATGATGTAAGTATAATCATCTTCAAGTGTATTTACAAAGTTGCCTGCTTGATCAGAATGATATCAAGTTTAGTTATTATGTCTGTTTGGGTCGCCCAATCTCGTCCATCTGGCGGAGCTATAAACAGTTCAGAAACTTTTAGGAATGTTTGGTTTGCAATGCTCTTCAACTTCGTACTTTATTTGACTTTTAAAACATTTTTTGATATGAGGGTCACTGATCAGTCTTTTGAAGACGAAATGCGCGTCTGGGGGAAAGATAGAATTCTAATCCTGGCATCTATGATGTTTTTTTTTTATTTGTACCTTTGATTGTTTTAAAAGCATTTGTCATGCTTCATAGATTTCATTCATTTTGGATAAACCTTCTTAATTTGTCTGTATACTTAATATGTATTTTATTTTGGGAGTTAAAGTCATTGAGATTAATTTCTACAATATGTATGTATTACGACATCTTATTTTTGAAATAAATTTGTCAGCCGATTTGACCATCAGCACTTTAAAAAGAGTGCATATAAAAACTTCCAGTTTCAACTCAGAGTCCAGCTTTCTTACCAATGCCAACCGCAAATCAAATTTGTTTGAACTGAAATGTAATAATAAAATTCAACATAATTGTCACACACATAGGAAGTGGGTACACTACTACAACTGGTCAATTAAAAAAACTTACTTCTTCTGAGGAACAATGATGATCCACCTGATGCACATCGATTTATGAATGGGTGGAGCAGTTTGAATAAATAGATTGACCGGTAATGCAACTAATAGTGTACGCATTTACCGATGTCTTAATCAAAACTACTGGGGATATGATTTATTTTCAAAAAATTCAATTCTACGGAAAAAGCATTTGATAGTCGCTAATTTTCAACTTTTCTCTGGTTTCATTATATAGTATCATATCATTTATTGATGTAATAGGCTATTTTTTTTTATCCACAGGGCTATTGCAATGTGAAACATTAAATGTTACACAACGGGGGAACTGTAACAGTTGGACGACAGTTGTCTCAACTTGATAAACTAAACCTGATGAGTTTCGGAAAGTCTGTTTCCTTTGTTATTCGCCGAACAAACAAATTATATCCGCCTTCAGGACAACATGTTTTCCTGTGTGATATAATTGTATATTTGTTATTAATATGTTATACATTTGGTGCAATGAACATTTTATTTTCCTAAGCGGCCTCGGTTTTATTACACTATAAAGACAAAATATAGAACATAAAAACAAGGAGATGTGATAATTACCTTTAATGTGCACCAACAGTAGGTTACTGGCCAAATAAAATAGAGGTTAATAAGTCCCGTATTGCCTGTTACGATTAGCAAAACTTATACCACATAGTGAGCTATAAAACACCCCGAAATTAGTAGCTATGGAAACTAATGCAACTTTTCCATTTATGTTAAACATCGTTTAGTTAAAAGAAGACAAAAATCAACTGCAATAATACAACATCGTTCGAAAATCAAAACAATCGACTATTGAAAACAATTCATAATTGAAAGTGATAGCTTTGTTTGTAAAAGACTTGTGAATATAATAGTAATATTATCACATACTGTTTCGAGGGTAGTATGTAAATCTACATTAAGCCTTACATTCTTTAAAATATTGATACTTGTGCCGGTGTAATAAAAGCCAAAATTATAAAAAAAAAAACCTTTAAGATACAGAAAAGAAAAAGAAGAAGTAGTATCCATCGTTATCCTAAGTTGTCAATATTGATGCATCCGTGCTCATAAAACCATCAGAGAAGGCGGAAAATGATTATCACAACCAACAAAGTAATAACGCTTGGACAATGATAAATATCATACAGTTTTGTTTACCTTTTAGAGTTGTTATATCACTTTATCATATGTTTAGTAGTAAATACAGTAGTTTTGCATATGTGATAAATAGCCTGCTGTTTAATCCATATCGCGCAACTTTGATGCGCACCCTTTATCGCATACCCTTTATCACACCCCTACTTTTTTTTTTTTTTTACATAAAGTCAGTTTTGGTTTTTTTTTGCTTAAGAAAAATTTTCCTCAAAATAGGTAAATTTTTTGAATGACGTCATTGTTTGGTATGTGACGTCACGAACGTCGAGTTTTCACATTGTATGTGACGTCACGAACGTCAAGTTTTCATATTTTTTGGCACACTAAATGCAACTATGAAAAATACAAAACACACAAATTAATACAATAATAAACAAAATATTTTTAAAACAACAGCACGCAAATTGTAAGGTAACCCAGGTGCTTCGGATAAGTAATTGAGCAGTTCTTTTAATGCATTTGAAACAAGACAAAAGTAGAACTGAAGGTAACCCAGTGTTATGGATCAGAAAACAGTTCATATAATATAATACTCTTCTGTTGAAATATATGATAAAGCGTATAATACATGGCAAAATCCGTATCACATGCCGTATCACCCTCGACCAATATCATCCCTCGGGCCTAAAGGCCCTTGGGCTGATATTGATGTCTCGGGATGATACGACATATGATACGGATTTTGCCATGTATTATTCGCTATGTCATGTTCTTATGGAAATAAATGTAGTTTCGTGTTCCTGCAATCAACGATGAGTTATAGTCAACCAATATTTCCAACCGTTTCTCGAGTACAACTTTCCCTCTTATAAGATGATCTCCAGTTATAGATTCTAGTTGTTGATGGTGTCCATCTTTTTATTTACTTTACAGTTTATCCTGTATTTGTTTTCGTGCTATTATGTTCCTTTTGATCGTATGACTCATGACATCTTTTTTACATACTTTAAAGTTTATTCTATATTTGTCGTCGTGCTATTATGTTTCTTTTGATCGTATAACTCATGGCATCTTTTTTATTTACTGTAAAGTTTATCCTGTATTTGTCTTCGTGCTATTATGTTTCTTTTGGTCGTATGACTCATGACGTGACTTGGTATTTTTGAATCCAACTAAGACAACAACAACTACCTGTATAGTTATGACAGATATATTAATCAAAGCTTGACTTCTCAGTAAGTTGTGTTACACATTTATACATCAAGTATCAGGGTAAGCATATCCTAATGACTGATGGTGTAAGAGGTGGTGATTGCTTAGGGTTAACGTTAGATAAGAGTCAACTAGCAATATGCATTATTGCGTACAGTATTATCAGTTGATATAATTTAATGTAGTAACATGGCGGAAGTAACATATCACATATGCAGCAGGTTATGCCAACCCTTCCCGAGCACCTGCGATCACCCTGGTTTTCGTGTGGTTCGTGTTGCATATTTTTCGATGTTGTTTTCTGTGTACTGCTTTGTGTCTTTTAGTTGCTTTTTGTTTTTTGCCATGACATTGTCAGTTTGTTTACGACTTGTGAGTTTGACTATCCCTATGCTATCGTTAGACTCATGTTTATTTTATGATTTTGGTAAGCAGTTTTGACGGCCGTTTATACTTCTGGTAGGTGAGTGTCTCATAACTTGGTTGTGACAATTTGTCTATGAAAAATCCCTTTTTCCTCTCGTATATGTGTAATTATTGATATTTTCGCAATATACTAACTATACACGAAAGTGGATGTGATAATATTACTACACATTTAACGGCTTAATTTTATACAGACAGCTTTCATTTCCATTATTAATTTGGGTAACATTGCCGATTGTTTTTTTTTATTTACATTGTGTTTCTTTTGCGATTGTTGTCTCAATGTCGTATATCCAAACGTATACTGCTATTCATTCAGATATCATCATATGACGTGTGTCTAAACGTATACTGGTATTAATCCAGATATCATCACAATTTGTAAAAAAATATTGGCGAACTACCATAGCTGTTGATAATTCATAATTTATGTATATTTCTAATTCGGTAATACAGTCGTCGTCAATTCTAGGTTTTGAATAGTTGAGTCACTTGTATCATATACATCTAGCCAGTACAAGGATATAAGACATTTTTGCAGATATATATTTTATTACAGAAATAGAAATCATGTTCTAGCAATAAATCCTTAATCATTTTCCATTTTAATCATCTGTTGCCAGAGGCGAAGATTAATATTGTACATATTCTGTTTTAAGAGGTAACTATTAACATTTCAAATATTATTATAAGTGCAGTCTAAAAATGGATAAAAAATTGCCAAGCTATTTACATTGCTTCAAAGCGAAAACCTTTTCCAGATCATTGCATGGTGTATGAATGTGTCAGCTGTATAATAAAGTCTGTATGTATTTCTTATACCACATAATCTAGATATGTTTTAACAATTTGAGTTCAGGTTTGTAATCTATGTTTTACCCAATTCTTTTCTATATGTATTCCAAATATTAAAATATGCCTGCAATGCACGAAATAATTTTCTTTTTAAAAAGCTTCTTAATTGTTCTGTGACTGACTAACAATTCATTATTAATGCATAAAGTTATCGTTGATTTGTTGAAAAATATCTCCTTTCTTTAATTCTTTGTAATAATCTTTTTTGTTTAATTTTGCCTTTGTGAGAAAATTTCTTGTCTCACTTTTTCCCAGTTATGATTAAACAAGAGTTACGTAAGAAACTGTACTTATTTATCAGAAATTTAAGAGGAATTTAACCTTTAAGATTTTTCTATACATTTCGACTAAAAACAGATGCGAAAAATCAAAGGAACAATTTACCTGAATTGCATTGATTAAGTTTGTCAACGTCTAGACCTTTAAGTGTTTCAATATTCGTACTTAAATACATTTTTTTCAATTTTTTTTGCTAGTCCATTAAAAGAGTAGAAGAACTTGTGATATATAGGACATATTTCTATACGTGATTCATGCGAACTTTTAAGGGGAAAAACTGGTTGTGCAATGCACGAATTTGATATTTCCTGAAGTCGAACAAGCCGTTTTGTTTACACAGTTGTTTCTTGAAGTAAGCGAACCAACACCGGATCCTTCCAACCATGCACAAACACATGACGTCTGACCTAATTGACGCGCTTGATTGAACAGTTGTGTCGATGCAATATTGGAACCATTCTGCTTGCACAGATTGACCGCCTTATCATAGGTGAAGTTTTCAGTAATGCTTCCAGAGAAACGTATGTTGATAAGTTTGCCTGAAAACGAAAAAAGAAAATAATTTCACTCATGCATGTAATCATGAGTTAAACTACTATTGTTTTATAGTGTGAATGTATTTATAATGACGACATCGTTTCTAATTCTGGTCGACCATTTACAGTTTTCACTAAAAATAATATTTAATGGGAATGAGTTCGTTTATTATAACTTCAACAATGTGATAAGCAGGTTAAAATGTTCTATATAATAATAAAATGATGGAATCACAAAAGAAGGTATGATAAGATCACGTTTTTGGCCCATTGAACTTAAACTATCAAATAATACCCTTCAAATGTTCATAAGGCATATTTGCATAAGGACTTCAAACGTGTTGTATTTAGTACAAAAAAAGAAAATCAAAATGTCTCTTTAGTGTCTTTCACCTAGTTTTAACTGGGGACATGCTACAGATTAAGAGCTATCGTCATTTGCTTCGTCTAACTTTCCGTCTGTCGGTCCGCCTGTCTATCTGTCAACTCTTCACATTTCCTTCGTTTTAACCAAGTTTGGCAGGGCTAGTGGTTATGGAGAGTTAAAGTAATTTAAAAGTTAACCGATTTAATTCCACATTATTGAAACCATGTACAGTTAGCTTAGACAAATCGACTTTGTGCAAAACAAGAGATAATTATTTTTGTTGAAATCCTGTATCTCTTTATGTCGCAACTACCGGGCGTGTAAGGGCTGTAAACGTTTAAAACTTTGATTTGTTGTATTGCAATGAGACAACTCTCCACAAAAGACCAAATGACACAGAAATTAAAAACTATAGTATAGGTCACCATACGGCCTTCAACAATGAGAAAAGCTATGTCGTAGATATTACCTAATATTACTATATAGATGAGTTTACAACAAGTGCTGACGCCATGATTGTAGATTGGTTTGCAAAGGATCACAACATCAAGGTATACTAGTGGATGGTGGAAGACAATGCGTTGGTATCTCCCTGTGTTTCATGGCATCTGTCACCCGCGAACCATCTACTCCATCTGCGGTTGATCATATTCTTCAACTTGGTACAGATCTTTACCACTCAATATCCACACAAAAAAGTCATAGGGGTTATATGCTTATAAATGAAATACCTAGTACCGTTGATATTGCGGGAAGAAGTTTACACTTTCGTGTTATAGAGTCGAGAGGCGGATCAACAGCTCATGCAGTAGACGACTTAGACGCCTTGTGTTTTTGTATCAAAGGAGCACTTAAGCGCTGCTATGAGGAATCAGATATGTGTTTTATGACAGTTGGGAACTATCCAAGTTGTACAATTGGTACAAAAAAGACAGCTGAGCATGGTTAATGTAGATTGTCATTGAAATAATGCGGTTTTAGAAATTGAAACTTTAATTTCTCGCTCATTTTACCACAAATGTTTCTCGCCACACTTCGCTTGGCGAGATATCTTTCTATATTGCACCCACTCTAGAAGAATATTTCAATCATTTAAACCTCAAAACATTTTCTGCTACAGAACATGTAACGTAATATTATAATACCAAGAACAAAGGAAATAATATTCACCACAAAATAGGCCATTGTAGTAACTCTGTGATCCAATAGGACATGATTCACATTGTAATACTCACCACAAAACAGGCCATTGTAGTAACTCTGTGATCCAACTGGAAATGAAACACATTGTAAAACTCAGCACAAAACAGGCCATTGTAGTGACTCTGTGATCCAATAGGACATGATTCACATTGTAATACTCACCACAAAATAGGCCATTGTAGTAACTCTGTGATCCAACAGGACATGATTCACATTGTAATACTCACCACAAAATAGGCCATTGTAGTAACTCTGTGATCCAATAGGACATGATTCACATTGTAATACTCACCACAAAATAGGCCATTGTAGTAACTCTGTGATCCAATAGGACATGATTCACATTGTAATACTCACCACAAAACAGGCCATTGTAGTAACTCTGTGATCCAATAGGACATGATTCACATTGTAATACTCACCACAAAATAGGCCATTGTAGTAACTCTGTGATCCAACAGGACATGATTCACATTGTAATACTCACCACAAAATAGGCCATTGTAGTAACTCTGTGATCCAATAGGACATGATTCACATTGTAATACTCACCACAAAATAGGCCATTGTAGTAACTCTGTGATCCAACAGGACATGATTCACATTGTAATACTCACCACAAAATAGGCCACTGTAGTAACTCTGTGATCCAATAGGACATGATTCACATTGTAATACTCACCACAAAATAGGCAATTGTAGTAACTCTGTGATCCAACAGGACATGATTCACATTGTAATATTCACCACAAAATAGGCCATTGTAGTAACTCTGTGATCCAATAGGACATGATTCACATTGTAATACTCACCACAAAATAGGCCATTGTAGTAACTCTGTGATCCAATAGGACATGATTCACATTGTAATACTCACCACAAAACAGGCCATTGTAGTAACTCTGATCAAACAGGACATGATTCACATTGTAATACTCACCACAAAACAGGCCATTGTAGTAACTCTGTGATCCAACAGGACATGTTTCACATTGTAATACTCACAAAAAAGGCCATTGTAGTAACTCTGTGATCCAATAGGACATGATTCACATTGTAATACTCACCACAAAACAGTCCATTGTAGTAACTCAGTGATCCAACAGGACATGATTCACATTGTAGTACTCACCACAAAATAGGCCATTGTAGTAATTCTGATCAAACAGGACATGATTCACATTGTAATATTCACCACAAAACAGGCCATTTTAGTAACTCTGTGATCCAACAGAACATGATGCACATTGTAATACTCACAAAAAAGGCCATTGTAGTAACTCTGTGATCCAAAAGGACATGACTCACACTGTAATAACTCTGTGATCCAACATGACATGATTCACATTGTAATACTCACCACAAAATAGGCCATTGTAGTAACTCTGTGATCCAATAGGACATGATTCACATTGTAATACTCACCACAAAACAGGCCATTGTAGTAACTCTGTGATCCAGTAGGACATGATTCACATTGTAATACTCACCACAAAACAGGCCATTGTAGTAACTCTGTGATCCAACAGGACATGATTCACATTGTAATACTCACCACAAAACAGGCCATTGTATTGACTTTGTGATCAAACATGACATGATTCACATTGTAATACTCACCACAAAACAGGCCATTGAAGTAACTCTGTGATCTAACAGGACATGATTCACATTGTAATACTCACCACAAAACAGGCCATTGTAGTAACTCTGTGATCCAACAGGACATGATTCATATTGTAATACTCACCACAAAACAGGCCATTGTAGTAACTCTGTGATCCAACATGACATGATTCACATTGTAATACTCACCACAAAACAGGCCATTGTAGTAACTCTGTGATCCAATAGGACATGATTCACATTGTAATACTCACCACAAAATAGGCCATTGTAGTAACTCTGTGATCCAACAGGACATGATTCACATTGTAATACTCACCACAAAACAGGCCATTGTAGTAACTCTGTGATCCAACATGACATGATTCACATTGTAATACTCACCACAAAACAGGCCATTGTAGTAACTCTTTGATCCAACAGGACATGATTCACATTGTTTTGTCACCTCTGAGTAATACTGTTTGTTCTGAGGACAGCATAAATCTCCACTTGACCTTTGTCTGCGAACGCTGCAAGTATATACGTAATTGGTGAGTAAAAAAATATAAGTATGAGTAATTAATGAGTAATAAGTTTTAGATATAAGTAATTTTAAAGAGTAATAAGTTATAGGTATATGTAATTGGTGAGTAACGTTAAGAGCCCTTGCAACAACTCTTTGACGGGCCCGTAGGTGGCCTTCTGCAAGGCAAAACTTATGTTCCTATCTACTTTTCCACTGGCAGTCCAAATTTCCCCGAACTTCGAACCGGACGGACTCTAGCACAGGACCTACATATTGGATTTATTGTTAATTTGTTCTCGTCCTGAATATGCATGAAATACTTGCCACTGGACGTTAAATAACCGACAATCAGTCATTCAATCATATCCGTAATCATGTTTTTTTCTATTTTTACGCTGCTTTAGTAAAAGTAATTGTGACATCTTAAAAACTCTATAATCATTAGAACGCTTTTCTAAAGCAACCGATCGTTCATCTTCGTGGGACAACCCATTTCTTGTGTTACTTGAATAAAATAACCAAAAAAATCTTAATTGAATAAAATAACCAATAAAATCTTAATTGAATAACATACAGGAAACCCCGCCCTTAATTTTCAATGGAATCAGACGATTTCTATCACTTCCCTCCTGAAACAAAAGTATTTTGACCGAAAAAAATGGAATGTTAACATTTTATATACCGGGCCCCACACCCTTTTCCTAAAAAGAATATGAATTGGTTCTGCTGTTACAAAAAATTACAGAGACATTTTTAATTCAATTCAATGTATAGTACATGCAAATTACTGATGTGAATGTAATAAACCCGAAAGTACAGATGAGAACAAAATTAATGTGAAACCAGTGTTCTATACATGAAACTTATTGTAAACAGGTTTACAGAACGCGACGTTGATTGTGAACACGGCCATCGAGAGACAAAAAGAAGACAACTTCATTAATGTCGTGCGCAAAAATCACTTTTCGGATTTACTTTCATCAAGTATAGTTAAACCCAAGCATTTGTTAATAGGTGAAGTGAATCAACGGATAATTTACTAAAATATAAAAAAGAAGATGTGGTATGATTGCCAATGAGACAACTATCCACGAAAGACCAAAATAACAGACATTAACAACTATAGGTCACGGTACGGCCTTCAACAATGAGCAAAACCTATACCGCATAGTCAGCTATAAAAGACCCCGATAAGACAATGTAAAACAATTCAAACGAGAAAACTAACGGCCTTATTTATGTAAAAAAATGAACGAAAAACAAATATGTTACACATAAACAAACGACAACCACTGAATTACAGGTTCCTGACTTGGGACAGGCACATACATAAATAATTTGGCGGGGTTAAAAAGCTTGTTAAAGTTTGTTAAAGATCATGACATGAACAGAACAGTAAATTAGACCTGAACGGATACGAATCTTATCATTGATAAAAGGCTCATTATTAAGTACACAGGCAAAATTCACTCACATCAATTTCACGTGAATCTAAATTCATGTGAATCTCACGTGAAATTCACGTGAATTTCACCTCAAACGAGCTTATACGTGAAACTCACGTGAAATCAGTTTTTGTGAGTTTCATGTGAATCTAATGTGAAACTCATGTGAATTTCACATAAAAATCACGTAAAAAATGTTCATGTGAAATTCACATTAATTTTTAAAATAGAGTATTTCAAATAACATCTAAATTTTCAAATTTAATTAAAATCATGAAAAATATCAGATTTTTTTGTTGTAAATTTCACTAAAAATTCATGTGAAAAATTTCACATCAGATTCATGTGAATCTCAATTCACGTGAAATTCACATGAAAATTTTCACGTGAGTTTCATGTATAAGCTCGATTGAGGTGAATTTCACGTGAAATTTTTCATGTGAATTTCATGTGAGATTCATGTGAAATTCGTGTGAGCAAATTTTGCCTGTGTACGTGAGACACGTAATTGTTCTTCACATGACTCATCTTTGGCGCTTAAATCAATATAACTGGAAGACTGAAAGAGCCGGTTAAAATATTTTATTTTAATTTAGAATAAACTACAAAGCTACTTTTGCATAGGTACTATTTCTGTACTAAAAATATGTAGTTCTGGAAATTTACTTTTAATATTTAGTACTATTTCTTTACTTTAAAATTATTGTAATATTTAGGTACTTGTATTCTACAGTACTTGATTGGTACTACAGAAATAATACAATATTCCATGTTTCAAAAGCATAACTTTAAGAGATTTGAAATAGAAAAACTTTCAAAATGCTAAAAATGTAACGGTAGTAATAAAAAATCTGTAGTACCTAAATTTCAAATACAAATTAAGTACTGTAAAATACAGGTACCTAAATATTACAATAATTTTAAAGTAACACACTAGTACTGAATATTAAATGTAAATTTCCAGTACTACATATTTTTAGTACATAAATAGTACCTATGCAAAAGTAGCTGTGTAGTAGTACGTAATGATAATTTTAGATGTAAACCAGGTAAATGTAAGATACTTAGACAACTAGTTCGTGCTGCTCAGTCTTCTTTGTTGAGTTTTGTATACTGTTGTTTGCCTTTTAGTCCTTTTATTGTTTTGCCATGCATTGTTAGTTTATTTCGAAGTATTTTAAAATAAAAGAATCGATTAAAAATGTATGTGCCATGGTCCCAATTGTTAACGTAGTATAATACTAGAAGTGTATATTTTCATCAAATTATACAATAGTCCTTAATATCCGGGATTAATCGGAACTCACGTTAAAGTAGAAACTAATTAACTGGTCGAGATTTTTCACTAAACACTTCAAAATGTTGTAGAAGCAATAAAGTCACATCCGAACTTGATGTTAAGTGATTTGTTTAATAAATAACTGAACCTGCATGAGAGGTCTCTGGATTACCGCAACAGCGAAGAGAAGAATTCCGCATTATACATACCTTTGAATTTCTCTTTTCCGCCGTTGCAGAGGTCTAGATGGATCAACTGAACAGAACTTGATGCCAATTTTCAGAGGAACATCGGTGACTGGTTCATCAAGATGAAGTTGTTCATATCCCTCCACTCGTAAATTAAACTTTGAGTAAATGGACGGTAGCAGTATACTTTTGTCTTCCTCGCCTGTAAACAATATTTTTTATAAAAAGGTTAAGCTATAAGTAACTATCAATATACCAATGTGCGTTGTACATGCATAAGGTGAGCACAAGGTTGATGTAACGTATCGTTAATCGTGCAATAAATGCAGATGTTATGCAGGCATTCACTTATCTACTGATATTGACATTGTGTTTATCGATGACGATACGGTAGTGATATAATTAGAATGAGGAATGATGAGTTCACTTCAAACAATTAGAAAGCATGTATCTTATTGCAAAATAACAAATTTCAAATATAAACCAATTTGAGTATTTAAGTTCTGGCGTTTTATAGGAATAGATAGATTGTTTTTTTTTAATAAGATTCAAAATAGTCTAAACCTAAAGTTGCTGTCTGATCTGCGTGTATCCTATATCTCGGTATAGTAATTGCAAACCGCAAATTAAACTACAAATACAAATTATTATTACTTATTGAATTAGGGCATATCTGTGGAAAAGATGATCGTTCCTTCCTGCCACATACTCGGTATGGATTGGGTATTCTTTGCTGCCGGCAACTTGAACCATGACCTTCTGTGTAGGATATCTTGAGGCGGTCAGTCATCTGTTTAAGCGGTGATATGATGTAGTTTGTCTTAGCATCTTGAAACAATTTGTTGTCGACGTTCGTTGGGGTGACTTGCACAAGTACCTAACGAAGAAAATAATTAAATAAAGTAGGAAAAGATAGTCAAAACAAACCATGATACATTCCTTTCTAAATAGTTCAAATTTTTCTCAGACACTATTCTAAAATAATACTGGACATTTGGATCCATCTGACATACAATATCTTGACAAAAAATGTGAAACAGGGCGTAGATAACTTTTTTCCCTTTTATGTTTAATACGTTTTAAACCATGAACAATCTCTATTTGAAAGTCTAGTTTTTAGTCTAGGATTTGCTTACCCTTCCGGAGCACTTGAGATCACCCCTAGTTTTTTGGTGGGGTTCGTGTTGTTTATTCTTTAGTTTTCTATGTTGTGTCGTGTGTGCTGTTGTTTGTTTGTCCTTTTCATTTTTAGCCATGGCGTTGTCAGTTTGTTTTAGATTTATGAGTTTGACTGTCCCTTTGGTATCTTTCGTCCCTCTTTTTTTAAAAGTCGATTGGAAGTAATAACACATAAATGAAGTAAACTGATCAAAAAGTGTTTTTCAGAACTTATCAAATTGCAGTTTTTACACTGATGAAACAACCAATTATTAATTTACTATAAAATATTTACTGGACGGGCGTCTTCGCTAACAATCGGCATATATATTTCAAACCCAGCCAGATAGAAGCTATGACTTCTTTGTGATGGTAAAAGTTGACCATGCTGCATCCACCAGTTTACGTTTGGTACTTGGAAGGGGACAGTTTTACCACGAAATAACATAGAAAGGTCTAGCCAAGAATAGTCACCAGTTGTGTTCGTCCGTTTTGTTGACACTGTTATAAATTTCAATTCCTCGTGACATTCACTGTCTCTTAATGCTAATAACCTGTCAATATCGGTAGCCAATCCGTTACATAACTGTGGCTTTCGTCCCTGTTTATATTCCAAAATGTTACACAGCATTTGAACGTTAGTTGTCTGTAATATATTGTACGACATCGACGAAACTGCTACTAATGTTTTAATAGTGTCAATGGATAAACCACTTGGATGTTGGGCTTTTGGACCATTTCCGAGAATTTTGGAGCTTTGTATTTGTGTTAAGCTTCGCATTAAATTTGCCATTGTTTCCATGAGGTCAAACTGAAGGTCGTATACTTCTTCTTGTGTTGCTACCAATTGTGCGGCGGTTATTTTAGCTTCACGACACCTGCCAGTTGTACCCGCAATTCCTCTTATTGCATTTGCATGAACACTACCCGTAGAGGCAATACCCTCGCATATTTCTTCAATAAATAGTTCCCAGTAAGACCCTAGTTTAGCTAGATCATCTTTTGTAACTTGAGGGGAATAGTCATTGTAGTCTCTCAAGAAGTTGGACTGCATTGTTTCAAACCCATTTTCAGATGACTCTACAATCTTCATAGCATTATTCATAATATTGCCAACATTCTTTATCATCTTCTCATTTTTTGCCAGTTTTGTTGCAATTTTAGTGCTGTAATCCACAAGCTTATGGAAATGGACTGCACTACCAATAGCATGAGTTAGAAGTCTGGATGCTTCCGCTATTTCTGTCGCGGACTCCAAAATATCATCGGCATTCCCACTATCAGCCAGCCATTTAAATGGATTTCCAGCCATTGCCACTCGTATTGCCATCTTTGCTACGGCTTGAGCTAAATCTGCCGCAACAGTACCAATGTAAAGCCCCAGTAATGTTGTTAGTTTTCCTTTGATATCTTCTACATAATTGTTAAATCTCGTCTGATAATCTTCAATTCTGCCTTTGAGATATCCAACGTCTGCTTTTAGCTTACCTTTTTGGTACGTAGCTACTGTCTTAAAGTATTTTCCCAGTTGTTGAAATCGGTGTTGTACATCATTCTTAATATCCATAGCAACGACTTGAAGACTAACAGCGTTCTTCTCTGCAAGCTCTTTTATTTGAGATACTTTTAAGTTTTTTATATATTCCCGAAAGTCAATATCTGAAACCAAGAATTTACGGGGTAAAACATCAGCGTTACCTTTACCATAGGTTTTAAGGTACAAACGGAGTTCGTTAAATACCTTCGCGCATGAGCAGATCAACCATTTGAATGATGGGAATGGTGCATTGTAATCACACGGTAAATACTGACTTTTTGGAAGTATCTTTAGCAGTTTGACGGCTAGCGTTAAGTCGTTGGCTTTAAAGTCGTCATACATTTGAAAAAAGATGCTAAGTATTCCTGTTTTGACAGCTTCTTCTCTTGTGCCTGTGTCAAATAGATTAACAATATTTGTCGGCATTTTTACCCTCATACTATAGAAGTTGATGTACGCTGCACTTTTAAAGAACTTAAAGTTTGATGAACTCGTTCGCCATTCGGTTTGGGGAACAGTATTGCATAGATTTGTCATTGAATCTACCAAGTCTAGAACCGGTTCTAGTCTACAGATAGGCTCTGTTTCTCTAAAGTCGCAAATCTTCTTCACTTCTTGACGTAGATTTTGTGCCACTGTTTTGTCCAACGGTTTTGACCATGTGCAGAAATTTCTCCGGGAGAGTAGATTCTTACTCCATTTAGCTACATACTCCCACTGAGATGTCGGACGAGGCGAGTTAACATCCACTGGGCCACAATTAAGATTTAGAAAGACTCGGTCCATGTACCACGTCGACAGAAGCACTGTATACATATACCACGAATCTTTGAATCCGGTCCCAATGTTACTTTCAAGTCTTCTTAGATCACCAATCACGTGGTTTCCAATGGTTGTTATCCTGTGGTAAGCACATTTAGGGGACGAACTGTCCATGAATGTGCATATCTTTCCGGCCTCTTCCATTCTTTTACTGTGTGGAATGTTTCCGAAGATATTCTTGCCTACTTTTTCGAGTTGGGCATCGAATAGATTTTTAAAGCCGTTAATATCGGGACCATTTTTTCGTCCTGGTAAAGCAAACATCAAGCAAAATACTCTCATATCAGGATTTTGTATAATCGGCTGCGTAGCCATTCCATGATTAAAAACAAAGACAAGTACTGTCACTATAAACCATAGTCTCGTCATCTCTGTAAAGTTAATGAGACTTTTGAAATGAAAACAGGAACATCATAATTTAAAGTAGATAAATAAGAGCAGCTCAAATTGAAGAAAGCTGTTTCTGTCATAAAAATTCAATGTACTCAAATATTGTAATGCAGTCAATAAGTAAGGAACAAATGTAATTCATATAGAAGATCAGAGGTAACCTAATTAAGCTGCTAGAAGTAATCTTTAAAGTGTAGAAATAACAGTTGTTATGCACGATTTCGTTTATGCTATTGTTATTTGAGCTTTCGAAATGCGGATATTGGTCTCTCTGTTTGAATATCCAGTTTAATACCAAAAGTAATCAACAACTGAATTTAATAATTTTCAAGTTTGTCGTTTGAAAAATAATTTTGTTATTCCATGTCATTGTTTGTTGATTTATTAAACAAAACATGTTTTTACAGTCAAAAGTTATGAGAAGCTAAACATGAAGACATAACTATTTTTGTTTAAAGAAATATATTACGAAACAGTTAAAGAGGTCGACTCTCCTCTTTCAGCATTTGTATTCGTCGATAGTTTTTGTCTCATACAATTGAGTCGTTCAAATCTAGTGCCCGATTGTGATTTCTTTTCGTTAAAACTATTAACATTTTGTCGTGCTGTCTTGTTATTGGAAATCTGGTTTCAATTTATTAATTACTGTATTAACTTAAAAAATAAAACTCATAAACATGAACATAAATAAATAATTTCTCACCTCACATTTAAAAATATCCGCTATCTACCACATAAGTGGTAAAAGTGGTTTGGGATTTGTCGCTCAAGTAATTATACAAATACAGGCTCCGAAACAAATAATTAAGTTTAACTTCTAGATTTTAACGAGAAACCACAAATGTCTCTATATATATTTGTTAACGTAAGCAACATGAGATTCGGAAAGTCTGTTTCCTTTATGATAAAACATTTATATTGAAGGGATATATCATCTTTCCGGGCGATATATGGAGTGTTCCGGACAACTATTTGTAACATGTTTTGGTTTTAGTAATTAATCAATGTATATTGTCGTTTACAGTACTTTACTAGTCGTGATCACTTTAATTTCCTTTATATTTTTATATTGTACTTTTTAGTGTTTCATTGTTTGTGGAAGTCCTGATATACACTCGTGAAACAATGCTGATGGTCAAATCGACTCACATTAATATCCTAACAATAAGACGGCCTCATACATACATTTTGAATAGATTCAAATTATTATATACAATCTTGAAACAATGCTGATGGTCAAATCGGCTCACATTGATATCTTAACAATAAGATGGCCTCATACATACATTTTAAATAGATTTACACTAATAATTTTTGAGCCCTTTATAGCTTGCTGATCGGTGTGAACCAAGGCTCCGTGTTAAAGGCCGGACCTTGACAAATAAGGGTTTACTTTTATAGATTGTTACTTGGATGGAGAGTTGTCTCATCGGCACTCATACCACATCTTGCTATATCTATTTTGTAGAACAAATTTGAGTGACTTTAACCTCCAAGAGTTTAATTGACAAATATGATATAAAGAAGAATTAACATGGTTGATTCAAAAAGGGGGAAAGCAATAAAACCTGACAAAACTCAACGCTCGACTATATTAATCAAAGGAATAAATGGAAAAAATAAGTCGTATTCCAGACTTTGTACTGCCATTAATGAAGAACGTTATGGGTAAAGCCTGGTTATACAGCTCCGCTACATCACTGGTATTAATGAAGAACGTGATGGATAAAGCCTGGTTATACAGCTCCGCTACATCACTGGTATTAATGAAGAACGTGATGGATAAAGCCTGGTTATACAGCTCCGCTACATCACTGTTATTAATGAAGAACGTGATGGATAAAACCTGGTTATACAGCTCCGCTACATCACTGTTATTAATGAAGAACGTGATGGATAAAGCCTGGTTATACAGCTCCGCTACATCGAAAAATCAGGAGATCCAAAAATCAGACATAATAAGTTAAGGTGACAATATAAGCACCCATCAACCAAAACTGTGTAAACAGACATGTAGTTGGGAGTATATACAGCATAGAAAAAATGTATTTTCACTTTTCCAAATATTGTAAATAAGTAGCGGAAACTGTGTAAACATACTAATTTTTACGATCATGTTGTTTACAAAGACCGTAAAATAAGATACAATTCGGATAATCGAATCTTGGAATAAACTTATTCTAAAATAACATCAATTCAACACAGTTATAGAGATCTTTCAGCAGTGTGTTTGCAACAGTCCTATCTAGATTTTTAATATCAAAATTGACAATATAACTGTAATGTTTGGAAATGATTCGATACAAAAATGAATTTGTGTGTGGTTGCTAACACTTTATATGTTTGTAAATGCCCTGTGATCTGATCAGTTACCAAATCAAGCAAATTTCCACGTGTTGTTTCTTTTTGGTAGTATTCAGACACCTTAGAAAATCAAATTCAGTTGTCTGTCATAAACTCCATGTGTTTGACACAAAGAGTGAACTAAAATATCAGAACACATCGATGCTCACTATCCAGAAAGAGCGTGAATATAAAAGCGCAATAAAAAAAAGATTAATGATCGTTGAACGACTATACATGTCTACTTTAAGGTATAAACTATTATAGAAACGTAACGACCTAAATTCTTTTTGCTTCTTCAAATTGAATAGCTTTAGTTCCCTTACAAGCATAAAACTTAGTTAAAGCGAAGGAGCGCCCTTTTTCCTTAAAGATTTATGATTACTGGAAGATTTTTATAATACTTTAAAGTAACACATTATATACGAGGGTTTTATAAAAAAATATTTCAGTAAGTATAAATCTTAATTGTTAGCTGTTGCTTTGTCAAGTACTTGATAAGTATAACATGTATTCCCGGAAACAGATGTGCATCCGTATTTATCATAAAGGTTATTGTAATGTTGATTCATATTGAGGTTTAGTGTATCCTTTAGCATACCTGCATCCAGGACAATATGTAAGATACATACAATAATGAAACATACAGTGATAGATGTCCGTCTGATTTAGCCTATACTCAATGTCCTTCACTTTGGGACAACTTTCTTTGAACTGAAAACAGGTTTAAAAGTAATATGAATTGAATTTGAATCAGTGACAGGACTACTTAAAGAAATTACATATTTGTTTTTCTGATGCCAACGCTTTGATTTCGGGAATAAAATAATCGGAAACTTATAATATTATGAACTTTTATCACATGTGGTAAAAATGCACAGAGCTTCAGTAAGAAGGAATTTTCGGCTTTTGAATGGAACTTTCTTTTGTTTTTTGGTCGTAACTATATGAAAAGTACACAAACAGGCAGTCGTAGGTTGAATTTTCTAACACGAGCTCTTTCCTTTTTTTTAGTATTTGCCAAATGCAAGCAGCATCCACACAGAAAAGCATCCAACAAAATTCTTTATTTTCACTTTAAAATTTATAAATGATGTTTTTGTCATGTTTTCAATAACTCATGGTGTTGTCAATATAATGGAATTTTATGCGACTGTGATACAAGTCAGAGGTTTATCTAACTATTAAACGTGTTTTTAGTCCTTCATGTTCAACATGTGTGCACCAAGTCAAGAATATGACAGTTGTTTACCATTCGTTCGATCTTTTGAGTTTCTGATTTTAGCATCTGACAAGGGACTTTCTATTCTAAGTTTCGGTATTTCTGTTATTTTACTTTTCACGTTTCAATGAGTGCTAATATCTAATATTTCCAAGTAAATTTATAATAAGGATACAACCGAAAGAAAAAAGTTAATTTCATATCTTGACAATGTCATCGATATTGACAAAGATTGTCGACTTCAAACTAAAATCTGTAACAGACTTAATGATAACAAAAAAAAGGGCTAAATATACTAAATGGACATTCAAACTAATATGTCGAAAATCAACTGACAACGCCATGGCTAAACAATAAAGTAAACGCTCATTGTTTCTAAACGTTGTCTATTCTGAGTAAATCCGGAAATAGAAGTTAATGTAACTTAATATTGATGAGACGATCGGTTGCCGAGACAAATAAGGGCGTTTTACCAATCAAAGTACTCCGATTTACGTCCCTTCGTCTCTTTGTCGTGTGGAGACTAATGAGATTGAACACTATAATGATTGTGGAAATCATTTGTGCGATGTGGATGCAACTGGTTGTTAAATTTGTTGCCCCGGCGTAGGACGATTAGTTGAAAATAGGAAAGACAACACGTCTCGCACTTGGTCCTCTGTGAGATGATTGGTTGAATGGACAATCTTTTCGACAATTTACAATTCTGCACACATCAATATTAGTTCACTACTTTTAACCAACAAATTAGTGAAAGGAGAGATGAAGTACGGGCTTGTCGGGATATTTATAAGTTCAGTGTGGCTGATGTATGAAATTGTTCCATACGTTTTTTTAACTTTAATAGAGAACCTAGTAAACCAAATAATAGCAAATTACCTTTTGTTTTGGTGTAATTTGACAAGGATTTACTGTAAGGTTCCTTTCGGAATATAGATTAGTAAATTATACTATATATGTTTCTTAAAATTACATAATTTTTAAACCCCTACTTAGACATTTGAGGACAAAAAAGGGGGCATTGAAACCCAGCTCTGTTGTTTACCTCAAATGTTTTGCGGATTTTTTATTTTATAGAAAGATTTGTAAGACCCCCTACTTACAACCCTTGATAAAAATGTAAATTATTTTGCTAGTTGTTTATTTGCTAATAATGGGCCAGATACCTTAAGGAGTTATTGCCCTTTAAAATCATTTTTTTCCTATTTTCTGTAAATCTGTTAACAAAAATCTTCTCCTCTACTTGGCCAAATAGAATTAACCTTAGCCTCAATTATTGATTGAAAAATGTATACAATGACCCTGCCCTATAACCACAATGGCCCTATTGGTAAAATAGAACACAGGGTTTTCTATAGAAGTCTATGGGAACAAATGTAAAAATGGTCACAACTTCAAAACGAACTATTATGTTACCTTTTCTTTCAGTTAGTCCAGTCGATTTGTGCAGATTTTTGACAAAATTGCTTAGATTGTAGTAAAAGCATGAAATTTGGCATAGTACAAGTATATGTCATGGACAACATTTTAAGCTATGGACCTAATCTGAAAATCGAAATTGGCGGAAGAAGCGGCCATTTTAGAATGGCGGCCGTTTGATCTCAATAGATTAATAATAGAAAATCATGAAAATGATATTAGAGAAGATATTGACATGAAATCTGGTTGATAGAATAACAGTGCTGAATCCAATTGTCTTGTAGAACAAAAGTTTTGGAAATATTACCCATATTGAATGGCGGCCATCTTGAATATTTTTGTTTAAGCCAAAATATGTAGTCATTATTCGATATAAAAAAAAATGCATTGTGGAAGATATATACAAATGCATTTGTTTGAGCTATATAAACAGGACAAAAAGATAGCGTTTCCCCCTCCCCCGAGTTATTCTTCTGTTTTGTGTACAAAAGCATTAAAACGCTGACACGAAGAGGATCATAAAATGAACTATTACTCTGAAAGCAATATTCGTGCAACCGCTTGTTCGACATAGAATAACCGGAGAATTTTATTTTATACTTATAAATAAAGCGAGAAAATATTTGTATACCTGTCGTTTATAATAGTTCGCTGATTACTGGATAATTCGTTTTGTTGATATTGTTCATTTGAAACAACTTTCAAAAACCATCTTGAATGATGGCCATTTTGAAAACATGAATTTCCAATATACAATTATTCGATAATCTTATTAATTCACTGTTTGCATTCATACTTTTTTTACTAATTTATATTGGATATTCACAAAGAGGTCAGATAAGGCATGCGCATGTTTACAAAATTAAGATTAGTATCAAAATTTCTGTTACTTACACGTTTGCCTAAGTAACTTTTTAAAACAGAAGTTACGTATATATTATATAATTTATGACCGAAAGTTTTTTTTTGGAGAAGATCAAAATTGTAGATTTCGAAAACACTGGAACTAGATATAAGAAAAACATAATGGGCAATTAGACTGGAAGAAATGTGTGAAACGGCAAGAGAGGACATGTAAGGGTTTGCAATGCCAAGTAGATATACACAGAACAATCATAGACATTTGAGCTAGCAATCACTCTTTTGATACAAGCATACGAAGATGTTGGGTCTTGAATTGGTTTTCCTTTCGCTCAATTCGAATCAGTTGAATGAGGGCTATGGAACTGCAGAAGCACTCCAGAATCACAAGGCAAAATGGCACAAATCATGTCAAACAAATTTTCAGACCTCAAAGTATTTCATCAGCAAAAGGGAAAACATACTTCTAATGTTGAAAATAAGTTGCCAATTGAAAAGAAACAATAAGTGACCAGACACTGTAAAGTGGAACTGGATCAAAAAGAACAATGACTGCAATGTATTTATTCTGTGGTGATGTATCTGAAGATCTCCATGATACATCGACATTTTCAAATCAACAAAAATAGGGCATGACTGTGCACTTGTACTTCAAGACATACTCCTTTAGCCAAAGTAAGAGCTGGAGATGTCAAATCACTAGTATCATGCTTGATGATTGAAGAAACTTGACAACATAGCAAATAGGCAGAATAAAAGACACAGAAAGAAAGCCAGGAATATTTTATCCTTGGAGTTGTGCTTTCCTAAATAATCACTGGTGGTAAGCGGATGGTCGTAACTAAAAGACCATCTGAATATGGGAGACAACTCTAGGGATAAGTTTTTCTTTTCCGATTTTCGTGCAGTAAAAGGTTTATTTGAGTCAAACCGCTTGTCTCATATACACATATCGTGAGTGATTTCTTATTGAAACCAAATTTGACACATAAAATCATTCCAATTTTCGTAAAATAGTCATTAAAAAAATCGAGCATGATGGTCGTAACTTTAACTTGTGATGGTCGTAATGTCAACTGTAGTATTTTGGATGATGGTCGTAACTTTGAAAGATGACCGTAACTCAAGTATTTAGGCGAACTTTTATCAAGCTATTTTAAAAGTACTGTGCACATACATAACCATGTTAATAAACTCAGTTGTTATATAAAGTTTACTACAAAAAAATATTATTTCATTTGTTACTCTGATAATGGTATGCAGAAATTAAGTTAAAGAAATATCAATCATACATTTTTGATATGTTCCAAACGACCATCATTTAGGAGAAACAGTGAAAACTAATCAACTCGCATTAAGCCAAATAGTATGTTAGGGTTGAGTATTAATATATTTTTACTGTACGTTAAAGCATAAAATTGTTGATCATTGTTGAATATTTGCTTTCAGATTTTTTTTTATTTACGGCTTTTTACTTCCTGCAATCATGTCGGCAGATGAAATTATTGAACGTACAATTTTGAACAATCTTCTTTAATTTTTAATCAGCTATTGCAGTTTTTATAAACCATTGGTTTTCAAATATTCGGCTTTTGGTAAATCATGATTAATGAAAATCCACAAATGCCTGGTGTTTTTATCGTGTTGTCTTTATTTTTTATCGCTTGCATGACGATCTTGCGGTATATCATTGATAATTGTTCTAAGTATTGGTTCAGAATAAAAACTTAATCCATGGTGTCGCAATGAACATTGTGTTAACCTAGAAAGTATGAATAAGGTTGAGATATTTTACAATGCTACACGCGTTGAATTTAAGAGTAAGATCAAATATCAGTAGTTTGAAGACAGGATAATATTACAAGGTAGAACTAAATGTACTGCGGCAAATATTACATACATATATGCAGGTATATATTTTACAATGATACACGCTTTGAATTTAAGAGTAAGATCAAATATAAGTAGTTTATAGCCAGCCTTGTAGCTAAGATACCATTACAAGGTAGAACTAAATGTACTGCGACAACTATCACATACATATGCAGGTTGAAAATAATATTTATGTTATATATGTTTATATTGTATGAATGTACTCGTGTAGAAATTTTGACTCTAAATATGCCTCCTCTAGTTGTGGAAAGATGATCCCAAATTGTCAAGCCTGTGCCAGTATCTGATCATAGACTTTGCAATGACAAAATACAGAGTGAACCTACCGAGCTAAGAAAGATTGGCAAAATGTGTTTCTCTTTTGGTAACACCAAGTAAATGTTCACAAAATTCAATGCGTAGTCTTTCTGAAAGAATCTTAGGATAAGCCTGATCTACATTTTTTTGCTGAAGTTGAAAAAATGGCAAGATCAATCAGCATATGTATAGTAAAGAATAGGCTGGTCGTGAATAAACAACAGCTGGATCAGGGAAATTTTAACACAATCAGGAAGTTCATTTATAAAAATTTTAAACAAATTTGAACTCAAATTGTCTCCCTGTTTTACTCCAACTTTAGTTCCAAAGAGATCTCTTATCATACTCTAACTATATTCAATAGCTTAAGTTTTATCCCTGGGAGAATGACAGTATCAAAAGCCTTCTGGAAATCAACAAAGCAGGCAAACATTCTACCTTCTTTTGTATTACAATACTTATTTATAATAGTTTTTAGAATGAACATATGGTCAAATGGTCGTGTTTATTTTTTTTTTATTTTTTTTTTTTTTTTGGTAAACCAAATTTGGCTCTCATCAATGATATGATATTTATCTAAGGATTTACAAAAGACGTGTACCAAGTATCTTATTAAAAAGGCTTCCCCCAATGAGTCAGTAATTGCAATTCCTCGATAGTTATTAAGATCGGATGCATCATTCCCTTTATGAATTGGGAATAAAAAACGTGTGGTCCAGGGTTCGTGGTATTTTCCATAAGAAAGACAAAGATGTATAACGGATAGCATGGTACCAATAGGCGTTTTCAGAATTTTCTAAAACCACGTGTAATAATTATACCTGAACTTCGAATTTGCACATTATAATCAGCTTGACTATATACCAAATGACAATACGACTTTTCAAAATCCAGGCTAAGAATAAGATGTATGTTGTTTAATTTGATTACGGACCTGCGAATTCGCGGATATGGTCTTGTCTCGATAACGACCCACATAACATTATTTTGACTCCTTACTTATGCTCTTTCGTCTGAAAGTATCAATTTTAAATTGTAGATTTTTCTTTTAAATTCCACCTAGTAGGTACATACTAGTTTTTAAAAAGTTTATCTTTTCAATACATGCAAAATATAAAGAAAATAAATCAGGATACTGTTATTTCATGTGATGTCAAATTTGTTAAAATCGCCTTTTCTTAATTCGTAACTAAGAATGATCATAACCAGAGCTGTGTGTTAAAATGAATTCTCCACTTTTGACAATTTATATTGTTATAAAATTAACAGCTTATAATTAGTTGCCTCTTGGTTGATTTTATACATTATATTTTAAGTCACAGTGACTGGTCAGTTCATTTTGTATTGGGTTTTTTTTTCGATTCGTTCAAATTTTCTTTTCTTTCGCACTTTACAGGTATCCCTCTCTTCACCTCTTTTAGTTTTTATCATTTAGTAAAATCAACTTCACAAATATATCATATACTATATTCATATAACAAAAGACACGTTTAAAACTATTGACTTGTCTTATTAGGTCCTATTTAATAAAAAGTTACGACCATCACAATTTTAAATTACGACCATCCTGAACATTTTTGTTTTTTTAGTTACGACCATCACGCTCGAATTATTGAACGATCATTTTACGAAAATTGGAATGTTTTTATGTATCCAATTTTGTTTCAATATCAACGCACTGACGATTAGTATGTATGAGACAAGCGGTTTTACTGAAATATTGTTTTACTGCACGAAAATCGGAAAAGAAAAATGTATCCCTAGAGTTGTCTCCCATCTTCGGATGGTCGAAACTTTAAGTTACGACCATCCGCTTACCACCAGTGAATAATGAAATACATTGATGGCACACGGTCTGGAAGAAGTATTGTACCAATCTCCAAGCTTGCATATCACTCCTGGAAGATCTTGGAGTTATCATGGAAAGAAGAACTGATACAACGCAGTTAACAAAATTGGAATGTAGCTGCCATAGGATATCTATAAGCATACAAGCAAGATAAATTAGTGCTCTTGATTTTTAACAAATTTAATCGTGAAGCTCTGAAATAGACCTAATAATAAAAGGGTAAAAATGAAGGCATCACCATAGCCATAGCAGGCAAAATATATATGCTTTATACTAAGAATAACTTTTGAGGGACACTCAATAACAGCTGTTGACACGAATCAGTTCAACAGACATAAGTTTCCTTATTAAGAATGGCCAAACATCAAGACAAAGTCCAGGAATATCGTTGAGTGGCAGACAAGACTTACCATTTCTCGGCTATAATAGTTCAATTGTGCAACTCGTCGTTGAAAGGATACAACTGCAACTTATCAGTCCTCAGATAGAGAGTAAGATGTCTTAAAGATTGTGGAACTGATTCATTTGGAAAGCCTAGATTGAATGTCCCTTAAACCTTTTTATAGTAACATGCTTAACTCTTAAAACTATTCTATTTACTTTGACTCTAAAGAGGCCTTCATCATCACGACTAAAAGACATGGGACTGTTTCAGAACTTCCCCAACATATTCGTTGAGAATCCGGAGAAAGACGCAACCTTTCATGTGTACTTGCATGTCATCTATTGCAGTTAGTATTCAATTTTTCAGAAGTGTTGTATTAATAAATCCTTTAATGACAACTCATAATTACTGAGAACGTTTACTGTACAATTTACCAATATCATCAATTTCAAATATTAAACAATATCTGTTCCAGAGTGTGAGCTGTCACTGTTTTCTATCAATTTGGCAGCCCCATTCCATGGATAACAGATTCTTTACGTTTTTTTCTGTGTCTCGAATTCTGTCTAATTGCCCTGTCGTGCAGTTTTAACAAACATTTAACATGATATCTGCTCCTGAAATATTAATCTCCAGCACTGAGTCTTGCTAAAAGAACAATGGTTAGTAGTTCAATTGACAGTCACATACTCTATTGTCGATCATAATTGTCGAGGCTTAATGATGACATCAATTGACATCATGTTGGAGTTAAGATCTGCGATTTACTGGTAATTTTTTTGTAAATTTTTCCAAAAATCCTCTGCTTTTAATTAAACTAATGGGCGAAATTAAACCAAACTTGGTTTCAATCATTATTAGGGTACAGTTATGATTTTAACATTATTTTACATGATTTTCAAAACAATAATTTATACATGTGAGCGACAGAGGCTCTTGAGAGTCTATAGTCATTGTTTTTAACTAGCAGACATTCATGATTTTGAATCTGTTCAAAGTTTTGATTTTTCTACCCTATATACCACTTTGCCTCATATTCTTATTAAGAAAAAATTCACATCCCTAATTAACTGGGCATTTAAAAAGTCGGAATGCGAGTACATATGTTCAAACTCTTTTAGATCATTTTTTAGTAGCAATAAACAAAAGAACTATGTCAATTGGACATGCTTTGATACCATTTATGCACTTGAATTTTTACTTGATAACATTTTTGTTCGCTTTGGAGATTCCGTATATCGTCAAGTTATTGGAATTCCAATGGGGACTAACTGTGCACCACTTATTGCGGACCTGTTTTTGTATTGTTATGAGTTACAATTTATGACTAAAATTAGCAAAGACCCATCAAAACAACATTTGATACAAAAATTTAACAATACTTTTAGATATTTGGATGATATATTGGCTCTAAATAATGACGACTTCAGTATGTATACTAAAGAAATTTATCCTGTAGAACTTACTTTAAATAAAGCTAATGATAACAATGACCACTGCCCTTTCCTCGATCTTGATATCTATATCATAAACGGGAAGCTTAATACAAAAATTTATGATAAAAGAGATGATTTTTCATTTCCTATTGTTAATTATCCATTTTTAGATGGTGAAGTTCCCTTGTCACCATCTTATGGTGTTTATATATCTCAACTTGTACGATTCGCTCGTGTATGTAACAATGTATTAGATTTTAGCGAGAGAAATTTATGTATTACTGAAAAATTATTACACCAGGGTTTTCGATATCACAAACTGGTCAAAACATTTACTAAATTTTATCACCGGTATAAGGAAATAATTCGTAAATATAACTCAACATGCAGACATCTTATACGTTCAGGTATTTCACATCCAAAATTTTATGGAAATATTCTTTATAAAGCACAAAAATGTCAGTATTCTCCTCAGAAACTAACAAAACCTTTAAATAGACTTATTAAAAGGGGATATAGTTACGATACTGTTGTCAGGTCATTAAAGATTGCATATTTTGGCTTTAACATTGATTCACTGATAGGGTCTTTGCATCGGAACTAAACATATTTATTTCTAAAAAAACAGTTGTTGGCATGACACGGGTTATGTTCTTCTCATATATTTTATGATAGTATGATACTAAACCCCTAACGGGAGGGATTGTACCTGATATTCATATGATGAAGACATAATCTTTCAATCAGTTTAATTGAGGTCTGGAGCTGGCATGTCAGTTAACTGCTAGTAGTCTGTTGTTATTTATGTATTATTGTCATTTTATTTATTTTCTTTTGTTACATCTTTTGACATCAGACTCGGACTTCTCTTGAACTGAATTTTAATGTGCGTATTGTTATTCTTTTACTTTTCTACATTGGCTAGAGGTATAGGGGGAGGGTTGAGATCTCATAAACATGTTTAACCCCGCCGCAATTTTGCGCCTGTCCCAAGTCAGGAGCCTCTGGCCTTTGTTAGTCTTGTATGATTTTAAATTTTAGTTTCTTGTGTATAATTCGGAGTTTAGTATGACGTCCATTATCACTGTACTATTATGCATATTTTAGGGGCCAGCTGAAGGACACCTACGGGTGCGGGAATTCTCGCTACATTGAAGACCCATTGGTTGCCTTCGGCTGTTGTTTGCTCTATGGTCGGGTGGTTGTCGCTTTGACATATTCACCATTTCCTTTCTCAATTTTATTCATAAATGCATCAGTGCAGATGTTTAACTCTGCAAGACTGAATAAGACGAAACGCGCGTCTGGCGTATCAAATTGTAATCCTGTTACATTTCATAACTATCTGCATAGTGAAAGGTAGACAACACCTATTCAAATGAAGGTTGTCAAATGATGCATGTTATTTGTAAGGTTAACATTCAATAAAGTTGTGTGATTATTTGTTAATTTTTCATCTATAAACCTTAGAACATAATTTTATTATTCTATCTTTGACCTCAAGAGTTCAAGAGTTAACTTTCACATGTAATACAATATTTTTCTGTTAAACGTTGTATACAATTTCAGCAGTAAGGAACGTAATATTTGTGATGAGATTAGTTTAAGAAAAAACTACTAATTTTAGGCAATGATATTTTATATGAAGTTGTTTAAACATTTGCAAGTCTCATTCTAATCATCATGGTCCATTGGATTTAGAACTTTTACATAGTTAACAAGTTGAGGTGTGTCAAACCGTGTGTGTTAAAAGTTAGTTTAAAGGTAATACCTTCTGATAAATAAATTTTATTTGGTATGATATTTTACAGTGTATATGAAGTGCGAATCCAGCTAGTTCATTTTCACTATCATATGCGAGAATGTCTATTGTAGAATAAAGGATCATGGGAAAACTGTATTTCTTTACGTTTCGAAAATATCAAAATAATTGATTTGAAAGCAAGTTTTAACATATTTTCATTGTGATATGTCTTTTTAGTGTACAAAAACAGCATTCAAGTTCAAATAATTGTTATAAAAGCAACACAATATAGCATATCGATTATTGAAAGCGATCCATTTTAACTATAGATGCGATGAATTATCACTATTAGTGCAATCATTTCTGATGTAGAATTTTCGAAGATGCAAGGAATTTTTATTGTAGATTTATGTGATAAATGGACTTGCAACAAATAAAAAAAACTTAATTGATGACTTTAGTATTTATGACATTTTCAAGTTAAAATACAAACTCCTCGTTCATTCTTTATCAAATATATAGCTGTTCAAACTTGTAACAAAAACGCTTCTCAAAATGTCATATTGTATTCTTAACATTACGTTTGTCCTTAATTATAACAAAAATTCAAAAGACATCTTATTTCATCAAGTAAAGTGTGGAACTTATTTTATAGAGATGGAACAAATTATATAGTAATTGTCTGTGAAAAAAGTTTTCCCAGAACATATTTTCTGTGATATAAGTTCCACTGGAACTTTGTTCATAGGAGCAAATTTTGGCTCATACTATCAGCTCGGGGCAAGATCTCAAGTAAACATGAGTAGTATAAATGTTTTTTAAACAGTTACTTTGAATCAGTAATTCGATTAAATTTTAGGATTTACTTTATTATTTTATTTTTGATCTAATATTGCTAGACCTACATCTGAATGTTCAAGGCTTTGTCATACTTTAAACGAAATGTCAACTCAAAAAATTGTACTAAAATCAAGGTGAATGTAATTAATGTATACTTGATGCAACTGGCTTAATAATTTCAAATTGAAACACCCCACATTATTTTCTGAGACATCAACAGAAAGAGAAATAATCATTTTAATTCGACGAGATGAAGAAGGTTTTTATTATTTTTTTCAAAATGAAGATATTACAAACGCCATAGCATATACGGTGGTATTGGATTATTAAAAGTCAAACTTCGCAAGTATTCCTCACAGACAATCCTTATAACATGTATAATGCAATATTGCCTCTAGTTTTAAATCACCTGCACGATCTGTTCGTGAAATGTCCTAAATATTCACCTATTTTGGTATTTTATTCACAGCTGGATGGCCGTAGGCGCGATAAAACCCCGTTCACATCTCTTAAATTGTCTTAGTAGTATTGTTTATTTCTAAACATACATTTTAACTCATTTTCTTTATTTTCTTCCAAAAAAAATAAAAAAAAATCGTCTGTTTATTTATCAGTCTACATCAGAAAATTATGGCACACACAGTGAAAATTATATTTTAGGATACGCACTTTACATACACTGTTTTATATGAATTTGTTTAAACATTTGCAATTCTCATTCTAATCATCATGGTCCATTGAATTTAGAACTTTTGCATAGTTTACAAGTTGATGTGTGTCACACCGTGTGTGTTAAAGTTAGTTAAAAGGTTCTACCCTCTGATAAAACAATTTTATTTGGTATGCATTTTATAAGTAATGATATTTCTCGTTTCCAATCAGGTTACTCATTTGGCAGTCTACCTTCACTCATGGTACATTGACTGAATGTTTTTCACCGTGAACAAATTTAAATATTGCTGTTTGATTTGTTCAATTGCAATTTACTATCAAAATTGCAAAGTGAGACGTATCTCTGTGTCATCAGTTTACTTAGACATTGATATTTGTAACTATAATCGTTTTTAATATAATTCATTTTACTATTTATAGTATACTTGTAGCATAAAGGAGATGTGGTAAGATTTGCCATTGAGACAATTTCAACCAGAGTTGCCATTGATACAATTTCAACCAGAGTTCAGATGATTGTGATTTTGGCAACCGTAGGTCCTACAACATGATAAATGTGAAACAATTCAACTTGTTTGTGAACGCTCAATAATACCATAATATGGGACAATCGTTGTTTAACAGCACGAAAATATACCGACAACGTCATACCTTAAAGAGAAAAAGACATAAAGACATAGAAATCAATTACAAACATTGTTACAAGCATTCAATAGATCTGCTATACACATAGACAAATAAAAAAAGCCCCCCTCCCCCTCCCCCAAACAAACAAAAAACACTTAAAAATGCACTTGTATTATTATGTTCATGCAAAATATTGATTTGCAAAACAAAAAAACTGAAACTTATATACACAGAGTCCACAGAGGGACAAAACTGTTTATATTGACGTGTCAAGGTTGAATCTTAGAAATATGAAGAGATGAAGACATTAGCAAACCATCCAGTATAAATACTTATATAAGCGACATTTCACCGAATCTATATATAAAGAGAGACAAAACCCATTAACTGCTATATGACACCAGGGATGCTTATTAAAAGATTCAATGTCTCCAATTGTTAACATTGTGGAATCAGCAATAATTATACCTGTAAAACAACCAAATATCAAAGGAACAAGGTTTCTGCCAGTAACGAATGAAACAAATTATATCATGCTTTCTGAAATACCTAACAAGACATTTTAATCAATTGACGAAGATTATTACAAAGAGGGATTGAATAAAAACATCAACTTAATTCATTAAACTTACACTCAAACTGATAGAAGTAACATAGAAAACATGACAAAGGGTCAATTTGCTAATGAAGAATGGTCTCGTTAGAAAATAAGGGCAATAACTGCAAGTAAGGTTGTCCGTGAACTAAGTGAAAAAAAAAGATACGAAATAATGTTTTGATTTATATTATGAAAAGCAAACAGATGGTCTTTTAAAGGTAAAACCAATTAAGGTGGTACCTAACACTACAGGGAGATAACTCTGTAAAATCGGCTAAGCGTTTTAATTACGTTGTATTGTAAGGGAACTATTAAGCTTCTCAATGATCAAAATTAGTGTTTGCCAAACTGCTATCTATCCAACCATTTTTTTCCGAGAAAGTGATTGGTTCAAATTTTCTGAATTTAAAAAAAAAAAATTTCGATGTGTCAAAGTAAATATTTTGTCAAAATTTTATGAAATTAAAACTAGCCAAATCAATTTTAGTCAAGGTGTTGGGTACCACCTTAAGTCGGGTTTGAAACGTAAACTAACGGCTTTGAAACAAATGAAAAATTGTATGAGGCATCATATACAAATCTTGAAATTGTTAAGCCAGGTTTACTAGTGGATATAACATATTCATATCTAAGAGCGTCTCCATTTTCAAGAATGACATGTGATTGCCATGCACACCTGTAATTGCAATCAAATGACCCTATTCGTGCAGATACATAACTCAAGAACACGGACTTCAATAATGACAAATAAAAACATACCACAAAGTCATAAACTCAAACCAAAATAACAAATGTGAAACAATGAAAGGAGAAAAACTGAAGTCATTACTTATGTACGAAGCCATGAACGAGAAACACATTTGAAATAAAGCAAAAAACGACAACCTCTGAATTGAAATTAAAAAAATGAACTCCTTTAAGTCAATAACATACATATATGTATTTATGATTATCTCATCATTTGGGATTGAAAAGAATGTCAGGAATTAAAAGACTGTTAGGTTTTTAAAGAACTGAAACTTATGATATTCTTCTAATTGTGAGACCACATGGTACCTTTGATTCGTAATCAAAGAAAAAATTACTGCATGTGAAGCAGGTAATATTTACTGTGAATATTAAACTTCATAGGAGTGAGAACAATGTTTTTCTCAGAGTGAGAATTGACAAATCTCAATTATTTTATTTTAATTTTGAAATTCTCATTCCCCATGCCTTAGTGTATCACTAAAACGAAATTATTTACAGCAATGACACACCACTTCTCAACCAAGTTATGTGAAATTAGGGAACTGTATATCTGACCAAACACAACAGGTGAGAAATGTGTGCATCTAAAGTTGTGACTTCAAATACTTTTTTTTCTCAAATTCATCCAGTTGTAATACAATCAACTAATGTTTGCCAAAATAAACAGATAATGAGAAAAGTCAATTTGATAATTAAACACGTGCAGTTTTTGAAGATTGTAAAAGCGACACATGGGGTTAAATAATTGTTCAAGCTCATTATGATTAATCTCGATCTATTTGTTTTTTAGCCGGGTAAGATGCATTTTAAAAGCTCGGCAGATAATATATAACTTAAGTAGAAAATATTAAATAACAATGACTAAAAGCATTCTCCGTGTTATTGTCTTTTTAAAAATATTTAAATCATGAATAAAAAATGCTTCATTTTTCATCAATTGAAGTGATTCAGGTAGAACATTTATGTTCCAACAAAGAACAAAGAAGAAAGTACGGTTTTGAAGATTTTAACTTACCAGTTGTATCATTATACCCACTTGTTATGAATGTGACAATTAGAGGTGAGGTTTGGGTTTGCAAACTATAAGGTACAGGTAGAAATGTTTAGTACTGTCGATTGTAGATAACAATGGATTGACTATTTTTTCGTACAGGTTAAATGTCTAGTTTTGTCAATTTTGTGTGACAATGTGTTTAATATGATAAGGCACGGATAGAGATTTTTGATACTGTCTAATTAGTTGATATTATATACAGAAAAAGATATGTAGTCCTGTTAATTGTACAAGCATAAGTTGTCCAAACGGTCTGTTGTTTGCGTGTATTTTGTCAGAAGAATCAAGTGCATGTTGTTCTGGTTTAAGTCGTACTTTGATGATTTGTTTTGTTTGTGTGTAATTTTGTGGACGATGATTGAAAGTTCTTGTGTTCTGTTGCTAAGTTGTGTGTGTATTTGTCATATAAGTTGGGTGTTGGTTGATCCTAGAATCTGTTGACCTTTGGGTTTTTCTTCTTTGTTTGTATTTGTGAAAGCAGTCGAGTGTTGATGTGTTTTTACCTATCAATTAAATTCCTTAATTTGACAGCATAACATAAAACTGCCAAACAACATGGCATTCTGTTTTGATCAATATATTATTGAGATACCTGTTTAGTTTCATGAACATCCAAGTTGATTTTGAAAAGTACATGCAACTAGAGGCTCTAAAGAGCCTGTGTCGTTCACCTTGGTCTATGGAAATATCACACAAAGCACACTTTCCAACATTGTATACAAGAAAAGACCATGACAAAAATCTTTAATTTGTTGATCTTGTATTACTGATCTTTCAGTCTGTTTAGTTTCTCTGACTTATTGATAGATCTTGCCTTGCTGATTATTTTTGTGATTTTGAGTGTTTTTTTTATCTATCAGAATGAGGCTTAACAGAAAAAAAATATTTTTCTCTAAATATCATAGTTTTGCATGATAATCAGCAAAAATGAAAAAAAAAATATATCATAGAATTTGTCTAACAGTTTTGACGTATATATTGACAATTGTTAGAGCTTCAGTTTCAGAGCTTTAAGCCAAAAACTGCATTTTACCCCCATGTTCTATTTTCAACCATGGCGGTCATTTTGATTGATAGGCAGGGTCATCGGATACATTTTTTAAACTAGTTACCTTAAGTATTATTCAGGCAAAGTTGCATTCAATTTGGCCAAGTTGTTTCAGACGAGGAGATTTTTGTGAAAAACTTAAAACAATTTACGAATAGGTGGGAAAGTTGACTTTAAAAGGCAATAACTCTTTATGGGGTGAATTGACCATTCGGTTATGTTGACTTGTTTGTTGATCTTACTTTGCTGAATAATTTTGCTTTTACAGTTTATATCTATCTATTATAAAATTCAAAGATAAAGATAATAACCAAAAACTGAAAAATTTCCTTAGAATAACCAACTTATAGGCAGCAACCAAACAGCGAGTTGTCTGATGTGTCTGAAAAATTTGTGGCGGATAGATCTTGTTCTGATGAACATGTTTATCCTTGTCAGATTTGTTATAAATGCTTTTGTTTTACAGCTTTAAGCCATAACATGCATTTTACCCCCATGTTCTATTTTTAGCCATGGAGGCCATCTTGGTCATTGGCGGGGTCATCGGATACATTTTTAAATTAAATACCCTAAGAATGATTTGAGCCAAGTTTGGTTTCATCCTGTAATTTCAGAGAAGATTTTTCTTAAAGTGAACGCCCTTTTTGGCCAGATGAGCTAATAAAATCATACTAAAGGTAACTACCTGAATTTAGTCCAAAATGAAAATTCTAGCTTTTTTTTAATTCGAATTAAATCCTTATTTTTGACAGCAATAAACAAAACTTCGACACAACTTGGTATTCTATAAGATCTATGTAGAATTATATATGTAGAGTTTTATGAAAGTTCATGTTGATTTGTAAAAGTTATTGAAAAGGTTAAATGTGTCTAACTTTAATTAAAACTGAAAATTCTAGTTTTTCTTTCACCTATTAACTATATACTTTACTTTGACAGCAACGCACCATACTACTTTTGGAGAAGACGTTACTAAGTTGAAAAACTTTTGTCTAATCCATTTGTCTTTTTTTGGAACAATAAAATATGTTTAAACTAACCATACTACCAAATAACTTAATTGTGTGCCAATATTTAAAAAAATATATATCAAGCCATAGGATATCATATTAATTCATATGTATAGTCCGATCAATATTGTATATCAATTATCCTAAACTATGTAGGGCAACTCAATTATTTCACACCATTTGTTTCATAAAGGTCTGTAACTGATTTTCACATATACAACGTTCATGTATTTACATGCCCTACCAACAATTTTGCATTTTTTTAAAACTTGAGATCAATTCATAAATGCGTATGAGCATTCAAGAGTGAAATGTGTGTAAGACTGTTAGGTCAAAATTTCAGGGAAAAATTGATAAATTGGAAGGAATTTCTTGAAAACAGTCAACATTTTGGATGAAAAAACTTTTTTTTTTTTAGGAATGATTTAATTCGTTTGGTTAAAACAGTTTCTTCTTTAAATATGAACAGTGTATAACATTGCATTACGATAGTCTTCAGCTAAATTACATCTCCAAATATAAAAATATTTCAAATAACTCATTGCGCTTTCGCGTAGTATTATGAAAATATGTCTTCACAACCTAACACATACCCCATCTTTCAATATAAAACTACTGCGCTTCGTATTCATCACATCGGATGGTAAATTGTCGACCATTAAATTGATACAGGGTGGCATTTACCAATTTCGTTAAACAACAAACAATCAATGAATGAATAATAGGCTAAAACAAAAAAAATCTATGTTTCATAATTTGTTTGAACAAGACATATAAGAAGGGTTAGTGGTGTTTTTATTTAGAATTTGAGCTAATATATATTACACGATTATTCAGGACAGTATTTTTGCAAATAGAAAGCCTACAAAAATCACACATTTTAAAGAGATAAGATAATAGCAATTAGATAATATGCTTGGACGATAAGTGGAAAAAGTATTGTAATCAGTTTTGAGTTTAAATGTATCTTTTATATCTTTCACCTCCCCTTCAGATTTACGAGTCTTTATGAAACCTTTCAAATACGATTTACCTAGCATAAAAAAGGAGAAAAAGAAGCACTCTGTACAATTCATTAAACATTAACTAGAGTTGAACGCTTGTGCTACAAACTGATCGGCTATACACTAAACACCAGTGTACTACGTCGATTTATCTATGATTGATGCCATGTAATTACGAATGACATAGATTTGAGAATAAAAAGTAGCGTAACTATAAAAAACGGTCACATTTAAATTGTGAGACGACTCATTTTGCCATTAGTATAAAAGGAGGTCATCCTCTTTTTCTGAACCCCCCTAAAAAAAACCCGACAAAACAATCAGGCATATACAGAATAAGGACAGCTTTTGAAGAAGTAAAAATTTGGTAATTGTGTTTTGAATACAGATTTGCAGGATTTTTATTTTTTATTTTTTTTATTGAGTTGTAAGACATGATTTTGAATTGTGTTCTTATGTTATAATGATTGTAGTATATGTTTAGTCTAGCTATCGAGGGTGAGTTGCAGCTACTTAACAATGATCGAGTACAACTAGCCTTCTTATGAATTACAAATATTGAATATTGTACAACCACATGGTAATGTCCTGATCTGACATGTATATTTATAAATTAGCTAAATTATTCATGACGGAAATATTTACTATACCGTAGCACATATGGTTAAAACTAGGGTGACTTTTGTCTTGATAGTCTTTGGTTTATTTAAAATGTTTGTCAGGATACTTTGTATCGTCAGTAGATTGATCTGATTGGCACATACATTGGTTTGCTCTTTCTGGTTTCTATTTCATATGCACTATGAATTTGGTTTTGGTATAAAACATCAGTTTTTAGATTTTCATGTTCGACAGGGTATGGGAAAAGAGTATTCACGTTAACACGTTAAGCATTTTATCTCTCATAAATCTGGTAAGGAATAGAAATAACATAAAGAATCGCTATCATTTCAATACGTTTTGATGCTTAATCTTGTACTTTAACTTCATGAACTTCCTATAAGATTAAGCACATTTTATCTATAGCTAATTGATGAGTAAAATGGGATGATTAACGCACAAACTGATTACAAATCCAAAGGAGGTTCATGATACATGTGTGAGTAATCGACCCTGTTAACACATCAATAACAACTTGGACACATGGACGTTTGTTCTAATGATGCTAAGCCAAACATTCGCAATTTTTATTATAATATTTAAATAAGTCATCACATGCACAATTGACATAAAATTGTTTCTACAAAGACACGTAAAGCTTAAAGTAATATTATCATATTCTGTGTCGTATATAGTAACAAGCTTAATACCCGGTGAAGAATGAAACTAGCCGCCATATAGACTTTCGAAAATCAAAAAATGATCGATGACTGCAATTCAATCTAAAATGAAAGAACACCTACCTCATTTTAATGAGATAGTATACGAATTTGAAGCATACAAATACTAGCAACACAATTTTCCTTCAGCTGGCGTCTTTTCATCCGTGCTACGTCATGTTTTGCCTTGTCACTAAAGCGCCAAAATCACAGAACTTAATTTGATTTCAATTCATATATTTTTGAATCTTCAATGCTCACTTTTTTTCTTGATAGCCGTCTCATTGGCAATATTTAATCACATGTTCTTACTTTTTTTACTTTCTATTAGTTTTGCCTTTAAAAGGAATAAAAGCAATGCCACTCTTTTTTAAATCTCAATTTGGATAGATCTCTTTGAACCCATGCATATATGTATCTTGCATGGACTGTGAAGGTAACGAAAGACGCTGCGGAAACATGGTCGATCGAAATGTTAACAAACGCAACACAATTCTAACAGACTCAAGTACTTGTAGTACTTGTAGACACGCAAATCATACAAGAATTATTAAATTATAAGTCATTTACTTTTTAGGACTTTTGATCATTTGATTTTTGTATGAATGACATATGATATCATTTGGGTTCTCATACCATGTTCCAGAGTATATAAGGTTGCCACAATTTATGTTATGAATAAATTCAATCATATTTCCGGGAGATCCTTCTCTTAAAATAACCAATTTCTAATTTCTATGTACATTATGTAGTTACATACAGAAGCGTCTTCGTACGTGGAACACAGTGCACATTCAGAAAAAAAACCAAACAAGGATGCATTTCGCCAATATGTCAAAAAACTGGCATTAAACTCTAAATAATAGTATTTGTATGCAGAATTTCCTAAAATATTCATTATTCAGCAATCTCAATAAAATATCCCAGCAATAACTGAAATTTTTTTTCATACGATTTTCCAGAAGTTGTGTTTTTTTCTTCTTTCATGACTCAATTTATAGAATGTTGCTGCTTGAAATGAAGCTTTTAAGCGGAGTTATCCTATTGGAAAAGCTAGACTTGTCTCTTAATAGGTACGCTGACGCCATATTGATATAGTTGACTGTTTTGTAATAGTTGTCACAGATAACCACTTGTATGTTGCCAAGGTGAAACCACAATCCCATGTTCTGTTCGTCATTTTGTACATCACGAGGAACACGATAAAGTTATATTTTCAAGGCAGCAAATCACTTTTCTCTGACAGATGTTTATAATCTTTACCTATTATGTTCCTTTCTAGTAAAACATTTAGAATGATGTTGAAGTTCGAAACCCTTGAAACTTAAATGCTGGAGTCTTGATAATGTCTGTAAAACATTTGTTAACCTTTTAACACTATACATAACTTTGATGAATTTTGAACTACTCCTGTCAAAAACAACATTGTAGTTAACTATTTGCAAAGTTTATTTTATTCGTAACCACAATCATACATAATTAATAAAAACATGCACATAAACAATAAGAACAGTAGGTTCAAATTGATTACTATTGTTCAGTTCAGAAGGAAATATATTTTTATTTCTATTTCTGGCAAATGCTTGTTACAGGCCGTCTATTTACTGTTCTTTGATTAACATCCATCTGAAAACATTAATACAATGAAATTCTATTATCATTGTTATGCATGCATCGTAATTACATTATATATATTTATGTACGTGGCGGAAGAATTTTATCGTATGATGATTCTATTTATCACTGGTATTAAAGAGATAATAGTAACTGCAATTACGATTATCCCAATATGGCGACGGTAGATATAGGTAAAATCTTTACACTCGTTTTTCTTAAATGTAGCATGTTTTTGTCAATAGTTACTCAGCTGCAAGGTTTATCTATACCATTACATCATATTTGAATCGTAACGGTGCACTGGAATTGTCAAAGAGCTGTGAAAATAACCGTTGAAAAATTCGGGATGATAATCGTAACTCTATGGTATTTTTCTTCTTTGATAATCGTAATTTTCTTTATATGATAATAGTAACTGAAATATAATAAATGTGTCTTTCAGCATTTCAATGGTATTTTGTGTGTAAAAAATGTAAATGCCCAGTTAAACGATGACATTAACGCATATAAAAATAAATGAAGAAACTTACAGGTTAATATCTAGGATAAATTTACCTATATATCTCTAATTGATGAGAAAAAGGATGGATTAGCTATATCCCATATTCCAAAAGTGCAATCTTTTCAATTCATTGCTCAAAATGAAAGTCACGTATACCACATTTTCATATGTCAAAAAAGATATATGCCTGTTTCATTGATTTCAGGAAGGCATTTGATACTATTAATAGAGATGCCCTCTTTTACAAATTGTCTTATTACAACATAGATGGTCCCTTTTTTTAGTATAATGAAAGATATGTATAAAGAGGTTTTGTACTTGGTAAAGATCTCGGAAGGTATCACTGATTTTTTTAATTCCTCAGTTGGGGTAAAACAAGGGTGTATTTTAAGCCCTACATTATTTTCTTTATATATTAATGATTTACCATCTATTTTTGACTCAACATGTGAACCACCCAAGTTAAATGATAATGATATATCATATCTGTTATACGCTGATGATTTAGTTCTTATCAATAAATTCAGCCGTCCATATTTTTCCTTTGGATTCACTTTTTTCTATTTTATACTGATATATGATTTTAAAAATTAAATTCAAATGTTTTGATCAAATTCCCATGTATTTTAGGACGTTTCTTTAAACAGTGTGGATGGTAAAGGATCTAGAATAGTTACCAGTTTATTGTTACTATTGTTTATTGTCACTTTTGTTTTTTGTTACTTTTGTTTATTGTTACTTTTGTTTATTGTTACTTTTATTTTTTGTTTTTATTAGCATTACCTATAGTCTTACGAAGCATTTGACAGACGAAAAAAAAACACAAATATGTATATTGATAAATTACATCAAAGGGCCAAACATGTAGATTATCACAGTCGGAACTGGTTTAATTACAAAGATTTTTATAGATTTTAAAACAAATATTTTGTGCTTCAGAAAAATGCATGAAAATTAGGAAAGGCTAATTTATGTTTTCATTTAATAGAAAAGTACCAATTATATGGCAAGTATGCAAATACAAAAAATGTTCCTTGTTTAGTACCTTCAATATTTTTCTCTACAATATCTTCCATGCATATGTATGCAGCATACTTTTCATATACCGAGTATTTATGAATTTTTAATAAGTTTGTTTCTAATTTTGCGGAATATGCGTTATTTTATTCTCATCTTTGCAGCCATTCTTTGAAGAAGTATTTCTTGTAAGAAAATTTAAAGCTACATCAATTTTATTTTTTGATTTTCGGGCTTTTGGCCAAACTATAAAAGAACACAAATCCATGTTGGTCAATGAACTCCACGTTACTTACTTTCATAATACATAAAGAATCCCATTTAGGGCCAAACATTCTCTAGTCTTATATAGCATTAAATGTTTTAAGGATGTCATATTATCATAATTCAAAATTGAATTTGTGTTGTTTATAGTTTATATCTGAGATACTGAAATTTCAGTGACAGTCATGAAGTAGCTAATATGAATAAGAAGATGTGGTATGTTTGCCAATGAGACAACTTTCCACAAGAGACCAACATGACTCAGAAATTAACAAATATAGGTCACCGTACGGTCTTTAACAATGAACAAAGCCCATACCGCATAGTCAGCTATAAAAGAAATGACACTGTAAAACACTTTTCAAAGTTATCCCTTGTTCATCATAACTTTTAAGTTGTGATATCATCCATGAAAAATGATCGAAGTGACATGAAAACTGTAGCCACTAATTTCTCGTCAAACGGTTTTTGACGAATACTAAATGTCTTTCTTACTTCGTTATGGCATAATAGGGTATGTTCTAGAATTAAATCAGCAGTGGCTTCCCGGGGGCAGAAATAGCACATATAACCACCTACAATAAAATAATTTAAACAATATTAACTATATTTAGTATTTACTTCAGGATAAATTATTTGTGGTTTACTGTCTTAATCAGAAATCTGATGTAAGGTGACACATGCGTGTCGCCTGACAATTATTATCATGTATCATAATTTCCATCGCTCATTCACATATTTTGTGGCATACCTAGTTCAATAAATTTCTGTATATTAACAAAGTTCGTGTTTTCCCATTTCCAAATTTCTTGAAGCTTGTTCACCCTTCAATTTTATAATATACTAGTATGTAGCTGTTTTCATAAGAACAATTAATTATATATGCATAAAAAGAAATGTCATAAGATGTTGGGACGTTTCGTAAATAATTCATCGCCATAATTTCATAATATGCTATCAGATATACGTTTTTAGTGTCAATATCAATAAGTTAGTTTCCAGTTACGATTATCTTTTTTATTTTTAAATACCATAAATACGATTATCTTTTTTCCGAGTTACGATTATCATCCCGAATTTTTCAACGGCTATTTTCAAAGCGCTTAGATAATTCCAGTGCACCGTTACGATTCAAATATGATGAAATGGTATAGATAAACCTTGCAACTGAGTAACTATTGACAAAAACATGCTACATTTAAGAAAAATGAGTGTAAAGATTTTACCTATATCTACCGTCGCCATATTGGGATAATCGTAATTGCAGTTACGATTATCTCTTTAATACCAGTGTTGATATAACAATAGAATTGTAACAGGTTTTATGAACCCGAGTGTATTTACATACGGTGGACTCGATTTGAAATTATCGATAAGGGCGTTGACCATTCGCATGTACACACGTATTTTTTTTAGTTATACTCAAGCACATATATATTTGAAAACAGTATTAAATACTTTTTGTAACATTTTGTTTGTTTTTTGTAGATTGTGGAGGCAACCTTATTTAGTTTATTTAAACAGAGGACTTATTCTGTGATGTGGACTGTATTTACACAATTAAAACCCTTTGTAATTTGTTATCAGTTGATAAACATGTATTGCAATTATTTGATATTATATAAAAAATGATGGTCATCGTGCATGACAAGTTCTAAAACTAGTGTTTTAGTTATTTATATTTTGAATGAGATAAGAAACAGGTTGGGCCGAGATAGATAGAAATTATATAACCTAGTATATAAATAATTTATGTTCGTTTGAAAGAAGAGAATTTAGAAAATAATTTCATTTAAAATAAACGTATACAGCTATGTGTACTCTGTGCGATTTGAATGCAATTGGTTTATCCTTCATGAAACGCATTGCAAGTTGGTCAACGGTGTGGGTGCATGTTTTGCTTAAATATTTGGAGTCTTTTCCTGCAGTGGTATTTTTTAGTTTTTAAATGACAAATTGGTTTAATATACTGACTAAATCAGTAGAGGCTGTTGTTCATGTTGTTCGTTATTTCTTGCTCTTGTATTTGGTTACGATTTGACTCGATAAACAGTTGGTATTGATGTTGACATTCGGCTTTTATTGTACAAAAGTCATAAACCTCAAAGCTTCCGATGTGTAAATATCGTACTCTATTGTTCAAGTTGTATTTTAGACACTCTTTAAGAGTACATGACATTTCTGTGTTTTGATTTATGTATCATATATATATATATATATATAAACGTTATGCGTTGAAATATTCTTTGTTCGGCCAGTAGTAGTATTATACCTTATCAGTTCCCTTCTTAAGAACCTAATTGTAAACATAAATTTAGTCATTCTTCATCTCTTTGAAAAGTAAAAAGGATTTCTCTGCATATTCATGTCGACCTGTTTGTAATTAGATTAAAGAATGCGTAGTAAACGCTGATTGGAAGAATTAAACATGACAACTCAAAATAAGCATGTCATACTTCGTTTAATTATATTACTAATACTAATATTAAAACTACGATCTCTACGTCTGTGTATGACTTATTCATACAATGTACTGCCAAGCAATAGAAGAGAAATATGGATAGTAAGTTTTATCTCAAGTACTTACCCTCCACACTCACACCTAAAATAAGAAAATATTATATTATGTAGAGCGAGTCGCTCGGACTTGTCGAACTTATCAGTGAAAATTTTCACGTTTAAATTACTTCACATACTGTCATGTATGGATCTCTTCAACTTATAATACGGTATTATAATGCCAATTATTAAAATTAGTAGGCTGACTTTTTGTTACTACCACCTAATTTCATTATGTCTTTTCTTGATAGCTACCTCACTGGAAATATTTAATCACATGTTCTTATTTTTACTTCCTGTTTTTTTTTTTATTAAGGATTGGTAATCAAGGCGTAATCAATTTGATTACAGTATCCACGTTTATTTGATTCCATGGAATTCACAGTAACATTGTTCTACATTTTGAATTCAATTTTCAACATTACATCATACAATTGCACCACATCTTAATAGTGGCCGTTTGTCATATATTGTCTATAAAAACATGAACAACAAAAACTCAAAGCTATTATTCATACTTATCGGTTTGCTAAGTGACACTTACCGACAAAAGGTTGTGAACATTAAAACATTGAAATTGTCAATGATATAATACTTGTTTTAGAGAATGTAAAGACCGAACACGCTGTGTGGTCAACCATGAATATTTTAGTATCGGATTAATTTAGGAACGTTGTCATTTATTGTTTTAATAAATGTAGGCAATATCTTCAATTTGTTTTAATTTGACAATGGTGATGTTAATGATAATCTCTAAAAGACTGATGGGCTATTTTTCATTTGGAAGCTATGTTCCTGATGTGTTTCCCTAGTTTGTTGATGTATGAGTATTCAATCTTTGTGATCGATGATTATATAAATTGAAATATAGGTGTCAAAAATATTCACAGGGACTAACAATGATCTGTGTCATCAAACAAGTGGGTATAATAAGTCATACACCAGTAATATAACTTAAAAAACTGTGCTGAGATAATGCTTGCCAAAAAAAGTGGTAACATTTTACAATACAAACTGTGAACGTGAGTTGTAAAATTGTCATATTTGATCAGTACATGTACACGAACAAACTAAAAACACTGTATTGCAGGTGGTGGATTTAGGAAAAGTTCATAGTTATGTGGCTATACGCCTCCCTAGCCTTGGATTGACAGCATAATACTATGCCAAATGTTAAAAGACAACTTAAAAATGCTTTATCTATATCAATACATAGCAAAACAACAAATAACACGGTCAAATACCTTAAAATACCGACCAAAGAATACAAAAAGTAAGCTAGTACATATATCAAGCTCAAAGTATGAATTTAATAATACATACATGGTTTTTTAAAGCTGAATAAGTACGAATCGACAATTGTGTGTTAAAAAAAACATACCATATGCAGTGCCAAAATGAAACGCAAGATGTAAGGTTTACTATTTAATATAATACTAAAATAATGTTAACAAAAGTAGTTGCTACATCAACATTCCATAGTCTTGTCTTGTCTTGTCTTTTGTTATTGAATAATTAGAAATGAGAAATAATAAGTGTGTCGTTTGACATACAACATTTGCTTTTAATTGATTGGGTACTACAAAACATACATACTATCAACATACTATTGTATTGATAACATAAGTCGCTTTTGCTGACCATCTATTGATGTTTAGTTACTAACTGCATAGTCAAAATAAGGACACGCTAGAGTATGACATAAGGACCAAAATTGAATATGTGGGACGTAACTACCACATTAAGGTTTCCACAAACCTGCATAAATAAGCACACGCTTATAACTTTACAAACTATGTCTCGAATATCATAATCATGTCAGATTATTTCAAAAGCTGGCACAAATGCTGTGAGTTTTTGGCCGAAAAAATAAAATGTGTGATTCCATTTACACCTAAAATAATAGTTATCTAAGGTAGATACTTGTTTTTCTGTTCTTTTATGTATTTGTTTTTACATTATTTACATGGAAGTAACATTTTGACTTAAAAGAGCGCTTAATGGAATACAACAAAAAAGTTCTTTAGGATAGGCTGTTATTCAAACTAAAAAGTATGGGAGGTAGGGTAACTGGAATCACACATGCCTTTTTTTTAAATTTTTTTTCCTCATAATCTTTGCAAAGAGTCATTTTAAAAAACACAGATAATGATAAATAACCAATCAATGTTTTAAACAATTTTAGAATATTTCTATCTTAAATAGCATGTTTATCGTTAATCTTTGCAACTCTATTAACACCGTTTTATAAACATCGTTATATCATAAATTGCATATATAAGTGTATGCTATATAATTTGTTTGTAATTTAACATTTACCGGCAAAAAAGGGAAATAATTAATCAAAGAATACAACATGCTATTTAGCAATGAAGTATAATGTAGTATAAAAATTACAGTACAATTAATTGAATAAGTAGTAAGGCGATTGTGGAGCATGTTAAGATGTGAGCTTGTTCTTTCAGACTAGTGAGTATTATAGTCCTTTGTCAATTATTGAAATGTGAAAAGGTATAATTTCAAAGTGTCGATTCAAAAACTATAAAGAAATTTAGGTTTCAACACCCTTTAGGAATGTTGAACTTGGGTTGATTTGACCAGTTTTATATATATTCTCTATGGTCATATAGTTCTTTAAAATGATGGTTATTATTCGTCCTTGGGTATCATCATCTCAGCTTTCAGCGTCTCCCATGCAGTGAAATATAGAAAATAGTGCACGGAATCGTCCCGTTGGTTTTTCGTTATTTTGTTGTTGTGTATATTGTTGTTTGTCTCTTTATACTTTTGCCATGTCGTTGCCAGTTTGACTGATGAGTTTGAATCTCTCTTTGGCATCTTTAGCCTCTTTTGTAGACGGAACACGAGTCTGAGATAATCTCTCTTTGGCATCTTTAGCCTTTTTTGTAGACGGAACACGCGTCTGAGATAATTATTTAAAAGGTATATTTATTGTTTTACTTAACTATTCTACTACCACCATTGTATAAAATGAATTGCATATGCATTTGTACGCTATACTTATCTGTTTTGTATTTGACACTTACCCCCTGAAAAAAATGAAATAAATTATTATAAAATACAGCATAAAATTCAGCAATAAATTAATACAACGTCAATGGAATAAAATGAATAAGTAGTAATGTGAGAGAAGAACATTTTAAGATCAGAGTCTGTTATGTCAGATTATTAAAAACTATTTATGTCAGTAATGATGTCTAATATTGATATGGAATATTTGTATGATTTGGCGCCTTATGATAAAGAATGTGTAAATAAAATTTGGTTCATCATTCTCAAGACAGTTGACGTAAAGACGATATAGTCATATTTTTGTATGTGCTCTATGGACAAAATTTCAACAGTTTTTGTTATTATACGTCATAGGTTTTATACATTTCTTCTATGGGTATTTCGTATGAAGGTTAATCTAGAAAACAGCGAATGTCGCCGTGACGTAGACAGTTTACATATGACTAATTAGTTTGAACGTCTATTAGGTAGCTTTTACCTCTTTTGTAAAGGAATGGACGTCTGACATTCATCATTGTGGTGTTATAATTATTGTTTTACTTTACTACCCTATTCACACCTTATTTCATTGTAAATTAATGTAGAAAATCAAGACATGCAATGTTGTTGTTTTTTAAGACATAACGCGCGTCTAGCATACATCTTATGCATGGTATATTACTGTTTATACTTTTTACATTTGTTTTAATATCTTCAATGAACTTTATGTATATATATATATATATATATTTATATGTATATTCAGAAATAAATCACACCAACACAAACGGAATTTACTGAATGAATAGTGAAGGTCAATTTACAGCAAAGTACAGTGACATCTTTGGCTAGATGTAATTTAACGGAATATCGAAAAAAACATTTATCTTTTCTAATTTTTGTATTTAGTACTGATAAAATTAATTCAAAATAGGTAAATATTTATTAGAAATCACATAGACGAATAACGTTCCTAAATTTGTTTTTAAATTTTCCAATCTCAAATTGCATAGATTTTTCTTTAAAAAAGCTATGTGTTGTTGGTACAATAATTTCTGTTTAAATGGTATACAATAATCAAAATAGATAAAAAAAAAAAAATAGATCTATGTTGATTAAGACTAGGTCGAGTATTGTTCAGACTAGGTGGAGTATGGTTCAGACAAGGTCGAGCATGGTTCAGTCTAGATCGAATATGGTTCAGACTAAATCGAGCATAGTTTAGACGCGTATAAAATGGTGAAGTACTTGTCGAGTAAAGGTCGAGTATAAGTTTAGACAGTAAAGTCTATACAGTCGAGTATTATAAAATCTATTTTAGCCTCATTTAGACTGGTTGATTAATATCAGTACAGTCGAGAACAGTTATAGGCAATTTCATACTTTTTCTGGTATGTCGTGATAGCTAACAATTTGTTATAATCTACATGGTCATATATTTCAAATGTTCGCCTTTAGCTTTAACCGTTTCTGCTTTGAGCGTTTCCCATTAATGTATACCTACATGCAGAACAGCACATGGAATAACCGCGGATTATTTGATTTTTGTATACTGTTATGTATGTATATAGGTTCATACCATGGCTTTGTGAGTTTAGGTTCGACTTAAATGTTTAAGTGTGATTGGTATCTTTTACCTCTGAAGATATATGTTTTTGTTTTTGTGTTTTTGTTTTCTGTTAAATTGTTCCTTTTAAAATTGTTATATGATGATGACTGATAGTGGAATTAACTATTTGTGGATTCTTATAATAAATACTTCATATAACTTTTGGATTATTTTAAATCTCGGTCTATTTCTGATATTTATTCTTACATACTTTTGATTTTTTAACCCTATATGCTAAAATTGCCTATGTAAATTTTAAAATTGTTTGCATGCGCATTGAACGACAAATTTATGTGACGTATAAAATTTTCTGGCGTCAGATACACAAATCAATGAATGTGTTTGTAGGTGGATGTTTTTTTGTGTTCTGTTGGATTGTTCCTTTTAAAATTGTTATACGATGATGACTAATGTACCCATATTTTGACTATTTTATTTATTGTGTCTGTTTATTAAACGCATCAATATAAATATAACGGAATTTGACGAGTCATCAAAGTGAGAGGGTTAGCGCTATAAAACCAGGTTTAATTCATCATTTTCGACATTTGAAAATGCCTGTACCAAGTCAGGAATACGACAGTTCTTGTCCATTCGTTTTTAATGCGTTTTGTTATTTGATTTTGCCATGTGATTGTGGACTCTCCGCATTAATTTTTGTCTAAGTTCAGTATTTTTGTGATTTAACTTTTTTCTGAAGACGGGACACACGTTTGCAATCATCTTTTCAATTCTGGTATCTTTTTTGAATTAATTCTATATTGTACATGTAATATGTTGGTACTGGCATTGCATTGTTAATTTTCCCATGGATAAATTAATTAGGATGCATTTGGTCTGTCAAAGGTTAACGTTCTGTCTCTAAATACACCATTTGTTGGATTAGAAATATATTTGCCTATTTTCATTGAGCGTTTTAATAACATTTATCACTTAAACCATGTTTTTCATATACACAGAGAAACGGAAAGGCTGTATTGGTATTGTTCATTTTTCCGTATGAATTTAAACTACGTAGGTCTTTTAAGAAGATGTGTGAGGGATACAAGAAATGATTTTACAAGAAACATGTGAATCTCATTTAACTACTTTTCAAATTTCGTTGATACATATTTTGTTTCCAACATTAATTTCAGAGAAGTTGAAATAATATGCATTTTGTTCGTAAAACAGAGAAAACCACAAGTTTACCAAATTGACAGCATGGTAAATGTGACAAGAAAAAGCATTAAAATATGATAAAACTTTCTTTTATTAACACGTATCGTTAGTAAAATTTATTCAGATTGTTCCCCATCATCTTTATTGAATTTATGGAAAAAATTTATTTAGGGAATTGTGATTATTTTCAGGATAATAACACATAAATGGGTAAAAAAATTATGAAAAACGGGAAAAACAACAAAATTTAGTAGTTTCAAAGGGCGTAACAAAGCAATAAGTGAACCACCATATGATTTTGTCCTCACCAATAATTTTGTTCAGTCATATACCCAAAAATCAAGTTTTTAAAGAAAAAAAGTTTAATTCTAGAACACTAACATGTACAAAAATCTCTACGATTTTTACTTCTGTGCAATTGCGTCTTCGTCTTCTGAAAACCTTTTTTCAATTTCAATACAAACACTTAAAAAATATTTTGTGTTTATTATCCTTTCGTTCATATCTTTTGTGTAACTAATTACAATATACTTATCTATTTGGTACATAACACTTACATGTAGCTGAAACAATAAAAATAAAAATGCAATCTTAAATAAGTATAAGGAAACATCACTTTGTATATATGGCTAATTATTGTTTTGAAGTGTTAATGATTTTTAGATTTAACTTTAAAGATGTGCTTATACTTGTATCGAGTTACACTATTTTTTTTGGTATCAATACAGTCCCAATAAGGGATAATATGTGCAAAGCAATACTATGAGGTTTGTTCGAGTTTCAGTATTAACAGTTGTTAGAGAATATTAAATTATTTATACAATCATCAAATTTTATTTGATATGCTTCTTGTTGCTAGATATACAAATACAGGTACATAGAGACGGTCTGGAGTTTCTTTACAATGGCAAAAATATTTACAGAGTTCAGTTCATTTCATTCAATAATTAAATAAGTCCATGTGTTTAGTAGTTTTTGATATTTGTTGAATATTTTGATAGAAAAGAGTAGACCATGTAGACTTCTCTTTATTAATTTTCTTTATCAACTATGCTAACAATATCTTGATGGAAACATGTTTGACTGGTGATCAAATCTCATCAGTCCGATAAGGAGAGGCAAATCAACACCAAAATTGAAGAATTACATGGTCTCTTATGGGAGCCCAATCGATGTACGTCAATGGAGTAAATTATTTCTGATGCACATGTTTCACTTGCAATGCAAATCATAATTTTGTCAAAGTGACGTCATCTGGAATACGATACGAAGTGTAAATTTGAGAATCAGACAACTGTTTTATAATTAAAGATCTAGGAAAACCTTGACATGTCGTTAGTGAGATAAGACCCACCAGCCTTAATTGTGACTGTAAAGTTATGTGATGTCGAATCAGTATGTTAGTGCTGAAAAATGTAAAAATGATAAATGGATAGTTGAAATTGTTTGTCACAGTTACTAAATGGAAGATGTCAATTCTGAAAAAAAAATCAAAATAAGAAGCAAAACTTGTTCTTTCGGTAACATTCTTAATTTTAAGTTCCCTGTGAAATATGAGATATAAGCACACATTGACATGTGGTTTATTGATTTACAAGACATCATCGATAAACGTATTTGTTAGGTAAAAGAACATTGCATTGTTTTCATCAATGCCTTTGAAATAATTTTGAAATGAAAGTTATGATTATTTTTTTTCTAGTTAGATCTGACATATATAGCAGAAGGTGTACATCCTACAAGGTTTTTATCACACAATTTAATTTTAATAAATGCATTTTTTGATTGCTTCATTGATTTTTTTTTTATATAAAATAAGCAAGCATTGGTTTGTTGTAAGTTAATACAAGCCGAGGAAATAAATAACATACGTTTTTAAACACTTAATGTCAATGTAAAATACCTGTAAACACATTTTAAAATTATTTAAAAAACAAACAACAAAGGACAACATAACTTCTAAATCATCATCAGTCCCGAATAAACTAAATATAACAATGTTAAGTTCCACTCGGATTTCACTACTGTAATAATTGTCACTTTAGTATTCCTTTTTCCTTTAGGATTCAATAATATATTATTACTTTAAACCAACATACAACACAACAGATAATTCAAAATGGAAAGTCCATTGTCAAATGGCATATCAAAACCTTAAACACATCAAACGAATACAAACATTTGTCATATTCCTGACTTGGTACAATCATTTCCTCATACGGAAAAGAGGGAGTAAATTTGGTTTGATAACTTATCTGTGATCTGTATGACAGTCGCATATAATTCCCTTAAGTTGACATTAATGTGTGGGCGAAACAAATATAATATGTTAAAAGGGAACCATATTTTTCAATTCCAGTATATAGATATAAATTGAAAATGTTCTCATAAGACATTTTCAACAAGATACAATGGGCATTCGAAAACCATAAAAACCAATGAAACAATACAACACCTGGACAAAAAAGACAACAAGCCAAACAATTTTAAAACAATACATAGAAAACTCAGATGTAGCATTAGTCGTGTTGATCATGTAAAGATCTAGTTTTTGGGGAGTAAAATAAGACGAATTGTTGTACTGACAAATGTAACATATTCATGGAAATATGTCATAACAATATTCCCAACTGCCACAACATTGGATTTAATGTCATCTGTGCTATTAGTATTCCGCAATCAAGAAAATCATAAAAAGTCATTAGTTACCTGGTTGAAATTAGAAAATAAAACTAACAAACCTAATCAAACACTGCAAAAACTAAATCGAATGACAAGAAAATATCGTAACCGTGGTAATATTCAACCATATCAAGCTGATATCATAATGATCTTGTTTAAATATTGCAGTATGTATCTCATGGTTAGTGTTTAATATTTATTCTTTTATAACATGTGTAGTATAGAACGATCAAGTGCTTGAGATACACAAAATGTATTTGTAAAACTTGTCTTTAGTGGATGACTGTTTTAAATATTTGTCATTTACAATAGACGTACATATTACTTACCTATAAGATCTCTCTTCCCTTCTGAAAGATGAAACAGATTAATCGTGTTAGTTATATACGTATAAGTGAAAGATGTCTAAACAAACAGACCAGTATAATTGCTTCTGTTCAATGTGAAAATGTGATGTGTCGTTCATTATTGAGGACTGAGGTTAAGCTGTTCCATGTTTTTCTGGAATTTTCAATCAAACAGACATCAATGGTTTATCAAGAACGGAAATAAAATTGAAAAGACAAACAAAGACCAGAGGCTCCTGAATTTAAAAAGACGCAAAAATGCGGCGGTGTTAGAGAAGTTTAGTGAGATCTCAACTTTCCCTATGCTTAAATATCAAAGTATTTACAAATTGAGAGGTAGAATTCTGCTCTTAATCAGTCTTTCTGTTTTTTTCATCAATGGGTTTAAAAGATTTCTGAAACATTGCAATCATCTACAATGTATGTGGCTTTAAATAAGAACAAATGACGGAAGTTGCATTTTCGAAGACCAAACATATTCTGCACTTCATTGAAATTAAGGAATACAAAACGTTTTGTCTTCATACTTTGGATACGCCATACATTGCCATATGATACATATATACATCTTTGTGTCATGTCCATAGAAACAAGAAACTTACCCACACTTATTGCATCTGTACAGGTATCTCCCTCGCTCTTTTGGGTTTACTTCCTGTTTGTAATCACTATAATTAGCAACACTAAGCTACATGTATTACTAACTCGTAGACACATAATCAGTGCAAAAATAGCAAACAACATTTCAAATATATACAAGAGTCATATACCAAGTTAATGCATTTCGAATTAATTGAAAAAATAATCTATAAGAAAGAAAAAAATCTGCTCTCACCCAGACAGAGATACAATTTTTTACCAGGAAGATATATTGCTTAAATTCAGAGAGGTTTCCTATGGTTCAGTGTAGAACAGAAGCTGTTTACCCACCAAGAGTATCACAATTCACCATTTGTTGTAAGTGGGAGTTGTCGTTACGTAGTGTTCCTAATTATTTGACAAGACCTTATAATTAATTTCGACTTTTTATTAAGTCTTATTGGTGTGTGTTGTTCCTTTAAACCAAATCGGATGACATCATCAAAACAATAAAAGAGTTTACACCAACAAGGAAACAATTCATTAACGTCATTCTTTTTTATATTCCAAATCCTTATATAGTTATTCCTGATTTGCATACCCTTTTCCCTGTCTTTCTTACAGACAATAAAAAACTGAATGAAATGACGAACTATTTTTATTTAACCGTTCATAAAACAGTATATCTGTAATCTCGTTTCAACTTGTTGAAGAACTATATACGATTATTCCAATCATTTTGTAAAGACTGATAGTTCTCATATTATACAATCGAAACCCCTTGTACTAACTTCATCTGCATTTCGAAAATGTGACTGATAAAATCATTCACCCCATCCAGAAAAAGTCGATTGTGAATTTGAATTTCTGAAGTGGTTGAACTCTTCATTGATAGTCAATTGCGAATAACTTTGTCAACCGATAATATGTTAAAAAGAGGTGAAAATATCACAAAAAGGACAATTCCATATGAGGAAAGATATGACATACAAAGACTATTTACAAAAGGACAAACTACACTTAACAAAACAGTATGATTTTGTTATGTTGTTGTAAAACAGTATGGCGTCTTTTGATTATACGTGCCTCAGTAGTCCAGATAATTGTGATGAATGACTTTTTTTATATTTTGCTTATATCGTATCAGTTTAAAGAAGTTCTAAATATTTCAACTAGACAAGCAAGGACATTTTAACGAAAATTAATTGCAACAAAATCTGAACACTATTGAAAATAATTTATCATACTAGTATGCGTTTGCATATCATAAGAAGATTTATTTACTTAAATGCAATCGTGCTCGAGTCAGTGTGTTCTAACGTACGTAGTGGAAAAAAGAGGAGAGACATAAAACAGAGGGCCATTATAATTGATTTATCGAAAATAAAATTAAACAGTGTACTGGTGTACGCGATTTATAAAACAAACATAATCAGAACCCTTGCAACGTCAAATGCCTAGGTATGCAAGACGATAATGTGTAATTCACTCAAACATTTGATGACAAGTTTAGTTGTTACCCCAATTATGTTTTTTCTCCATGGATTTATGAGTTTTGAACATGTTGCCTTTATTTACATTGTGAAATACGTAACTTCAAAAACTGTATAATATACAAATATATTTCCCTACCTCTTTGGTGAAGGCAATTCTCTTTCTCTGTTCATGGTTTGTTGTGTACGCATTTCACTGATAAAAGAAAAACTGAAATTTTTACATTTTTTTCTCAAAATGTTCTGTCAAGTGTCAGGCGTATGACAGTTGTTAACAAATAGTCCTTTTCTTTGTTTGTTGGTGTTTGTTTTTGTAGCAGTACAGTGTTAATATTGTTCCGTTGCTTTCCACTTGTAATTAATGTGTTTCCCGTAGTTTTATTCGGATTTTTTTCCAGTTTAATCGAATTATGACTATTGTAAAGCGGTATACTTCTATTGTCTTTATTTATATTATAATATTGCATAAAATGCATGAAATAAGAATAAAATTTCTAAATAACGAGAAAATCAGTAATATCTGTACTAGTTTGAAAGCAAGTATTTTTGCATTTTGTACGTATTGTCATGGTTGGTACATGTACATGTATCAATACAACTTAACATGTACACTGCCATAGACCCCGTATTTATCCGCACATTGTAAATCCATAATATTAAACAATACATTTGTAAAGACCACATATTTGTATTTCATGAATTATCTCTTCTCCGTCTGTCATAGTATATCCAGACACAAGTTGATATTTTAAAAAAACAACATAATTTTGATTTTGCAAAAATACGTGTCTTTTGGATACTATAAAATTGAGAATGAAAATGGGGAAAGTGACACCAACCCGACCATAGAACAGACAACAGCAGAAGGTCACCAACAGGTCTTCAATGAGACGAGAAATTATCGCACCCAGAGGCGTCCTTCAGCTGGCCCCTAAACAAATATATACTGGTTCAGTAATAATGAACACCATACTAAACTCCAAATTGTACACAAGAAACTAAAAGTAAAAATAATACAAGACTAACAAAGACCAGAGGCTCCTGATTTGTGACAGGGGCAAAAATGCGGCGGGGTTAAAAATGTTTGTGAGATCTCAACCCTCCCTCTATACCTCTAGCCAATGCAGAAAAGTAAATGCATAACAATACGCAAATTAAAGTTCAAGAGAAGTCCGAGTCTGATGTCAGAAGATGTAACCAAAAAAAATTAAAAAAATGACAATATTCAAAATAATATCAGACTACTAGCAGTTAACTGACATGCCAGCTCCGGACTTCAATTAAACTGATTAAAAAAATATGTCTTCATCATATGAATATCAGGCACAATCCTCCCCGTGAAGGGTTTAGTATCATACCATCATAACATATATGAGAAGAGCATAACCCGTGTCATGCCAACAACTGGTTTATTAATAATAAATGTGTTTAGTTCCGATTATGGTTATATTAAAAAATGAATGACGACTACAAAATGCTCAATTATTTTTAGTAGAATTACCTGATTATGTAGTTACCAAACAGCTGTTTAACGTCGTTATCTGTTGCAGACTTAGTAGTATATTGTATGTTAGGAAATTCAGGTATTGGCTTTACCGTCAGCTTTGCGATGTAATCTGTAAGCTTCTGTAAAGACTGCAACAATTTTCCATCGTTTCGTGTCTTGTTGAGTTCATGTATTTTCTTGTCTAAGTTGCGTCCTGCCTTCAAATCCTTTTGAGTATCTTCCAATAGCTTTGTTAATTTGTCCCTTTCCTTCCTGGATTGATCCTTGACCGATGCAATCTTCTCTGAGATACATTTATCAACCATAGTCTTTATCTTTGTACCTTCTTCTGTAATAGCTTTGACTATTCCTTCCACCTTCACATCAAATGCCTTTAGACCTTCTTCTAGCTGCTTCATGTTTTGGGTTGCCTCATGTACCTTACTACGCAGGTCTGTTGTATTCGTCTCCTTCAGCTGTGATATGCTGTCGAGAAGTTTGGAAAAGGCATGCCCTAAGTGACTGTCAGTCACACAACTGCTACATACCGCTACGTTACAGGTATTACATACAAAACTTACGTCTTCATTGTGGTCTTTACATTTGGATTTACCTTCCGGTATAACATCAGAGGAAGACTGGAACTGGTGGTTCTTTGTCCCTCTCTGCCGTTTATGAAAGCCTTTACAATTTTCACAAAAATACTGTTCACACTCTAAGCAGTAATGAGATCCAGAGGCACTTACACAAATCTCACAGGTTTTAGATGCTGCCTGTGCCATTTTGTCGCTCATCATGTTGAATGTGTAATATACAGGTAAGGTATATAACCAATGACAACAACGCTCTATATTTAAATCAATATCGGTTATATATGTATGTCGTGTATTTAAATGAAACACTTTAAGTTATTATAAGGATATCATTTGAATAGTTTATATAAAGACTTCATTGTATTGACTACTGGACTATGGTACGGCTTTATTAATGAAATTGGTCATTGACACTTTAAGTTATAATAAGGACATCGTTTGAATAGTTTATATAAAGACTTCATTATATTGACTACTGGACTATGGTACGGCTTTATTAATGACCTGGACTTCATTGTATTGACTACTGGACTATGGTACGGCTTTATTAATGACCTGGACTTCATTGTATTGACTACTGGACTATGGTACGGCTTTATTAATGACAAGGACTTCATTGTATTGACTACTGGACTATGGTACGGCTTTATTAATGACCTGGACTTCATTGTATTGACTACTGGACTATGGTACGGCTTTATTAATGACCTGGACTTCATTGTATTGACTGCTGGACTATGGTACGGCTTTATTAATGACCTGGATATTGACCTGGATTTATGATAAACTAATGTAAACATAATGTATATAAACAATTACAAGTATATTTATATTATCATAACTGCAGTATGTATAGATAGACTTATATAAACAATTACAATTATATATTTATAGTATCATAACTGCAGTATGTATAGATAGACTTATATAAACAATTACAAGTATAATAATATTATCATAACTGTAGTATGTATAGCTAGACTTATATAAACAATTACAAGTATAATTATATTATCATAACTGCAGTATGTATAGATAGACTTATATAAACAATTACAAGTATAATTATATTATCATAACTGCAGTATGTATAGATAGACTTATCACCCTGTGGGAAATATTATATCGTAAGTCTTTTCACAGCAAAAGTTTTATTATATCCACGAGTCCTGCTGTTTTCATTTTATATGTATAATCAAGATATAGATTTAAATGAAACTGTTCTACAATTAATTTAAACCGTATCCGCTCAATATATGTTCAAAGTAAATGGATTTGCGATTTGTGACAACTGTGATATTCTCTGGTGATATTAGCCGTTAATAAATATCAAACTGAATAAAACATCTACTGGAAACGTGGAAAGATCACACATCTTTCGTTATACAAAGCAACTAGCATAGTCTGAAGTTTTTTTGAACGGATTCGAAATATCCAAATAAATATTTTTAATGTTTGCCGCAAATTATCATGATATGTAAATAATTGTGTATTCGTACATCCATAATATGATTATTATTCAAGTAAATAAAATAATCTGTTACTTTGTTGAACAAATTGTAGAGATTGACACCTTAGATGTTTCAGAATGGTAAGCAAGCTTTAAAATTAGCGCTTTTGAAGCAACATGGAACATCAAAGGTTTAAAAAAAAATCAAGTATAACTATTTTTACATTAGTCCAATACAAATAGTAACAGCATGGTCAACAATGAAAACGGCGGGAAAAATAACAACACTAACAACACATTATATAGAAACACTTAATACATACCAACACTAACAGAGCGAAAGACCCGAGGTAACATAACATTATATAGAAACACTTAATACATACCAACACTAACAGAGCGAAAGACCTGAGGTAACATAACATTATATAGAAACATTTAATATATACCAACACTAACAGTGCGAAAGACCAGAGGTAACATAACATTATATAGAAATACTTAATATATACCAACACTAACAGTGCGAAAGACCCGAGGTAACATAACATTATATAGAAAACACTTAATATATACCAACACTAACAGAGCGAAAGATTAGAGGTAACATAACATTATATAGAAAACACTTAATATATACCTACACTAACAGAGCGAAAGACCCGAGGTAACATAACATTATATAGAAAACACTTAATATATACCAACACTAACAGAGCGAAAGACCCGAGGTAACATAACATTATATAGAAAACACTTAATATATACCAACACTAACAGATCGAAAGACCCGAGGTAACATAACATTATATAGAAAACACTTAATACATACCAACACTAACAGAGCGAAAGACCCGAGGTAACATAACATTATATAGAAAACACTTAATATATACCAACACTAACAGAGCGAAAGACCCGAGGTAACATAACATTATATAGAAAACACTTAATACATACCAACACTAACAGAGCGAAAGACCCGAGGTAACATAACATTATATAGAAACACTTAATATATACCAACACTAACAGAGCGAAAGACCCGAGGTAACATAATATTATATAGAAAACACTTAATACATACCAACACTAACAGAGCGAAAGACCCGAGGTAACATAACATTATATAGAAACACTTAAAATATACCAACACTAACAGAGCAAAAGACCCGAGGTAACATAACATTATATAGAAAACACTTAATATATACCAACACTTACAGAGCGAAAGACCAGAGGTAACATAACATTATATAGAAAACACTTAATATATACCAACACTAACAGAGCGAAAGACCCGAGGTAACATAACATTATATAGAAACACTTAATACATACCAACACTAACAGAGCGAAAGACCAGAGGTAACATAACATTATATAGAAAACACTTAATATATACCAACACTAACAGAGCGAAAGACCAGAGGTAACATAACATTATATAGAAAACACTTAATATATACCAACACTAACAGATCGAAAGACCAGAGGTAACATAACATTATATAGAAACACTTAATACATACCAACACTAACAGAGCGAAAGACCAGAGGTAACATAACATTATATAGAAAACACTTAATATATATACCAACACTAACAGAGCGAAAGACCAGAGGTAACATAACATTATATAGAAAACACTTAATATATACCAACACTAACAGAGCGAAAGACCAGAGGTAACATAACATTATATAGAAAACACTTAATATATACCAACACTAACAGAGCGAAAGACCAGAGGTAACATAACATTATATAGAAAACACTTAATATATACGAACACTAACAGAGCGAAAGACCAGAGGTAACATAACATTATATAGAAAACACTTAATATATACCAACACTAACAGAGCGAAAGACCAGAGGTAACATAACATTATATAGAAACACTTAATATATACCAACACTAACAGAGCGAAAGACCAGAGGTAACATAACATTATATAGAAACACTTAATATATACCAACACTAACAGAGCGAAAGACCCGAGGTAACATAACATTAGGTTAAAGTAAATTACTTCCGGTAATGAGTTGTAAAGAAGGCATTACTATAATATTAAATGTAGACTCATGAAGTGGATGTTTTTTTATAGAGGAAAAGGAAACGTATTATCTTAAAAATCAAGTTTGAAGGTTTATTTGGATACAAGTAGTTCATTATCTACAATTATCACAAGACTATCAACACTGTGTTTGTGCACTTGAATATTGCTTTGGCAAGTCCGGTTCCTGTCTTAATTGACTATGTTCTGATATGAAGCTGCTGCTTCCAACGTAACTAAAATCTGACGGCCGTGGTATAGTAAAAGTAATATGTTGGCGTTAAATTCATCCACTGTTTTAAACAATGAGTAGACGGACCAAGAATACTGCATTAAATGTACTGATATTTTTGTCAATGTTGAGAGAAATATAGCTTATCTCAAACATCCTAAGTATCTTTTAAAGCTCCTGTAATTGTCTATTATAACAGGAGAAATCGAAAGTTTTAAGATTGTGTTTATACTTTCATGTAAACTCTATGATTAATTATTTAAATAGACCAACTAAAATTTCTAATAAGTCCAAGTCATGCATATGAAATCAAAAGATATTTGTAGATTTAAAATCCATTGAATAAAACCCATTAAATCTTAAATGTTTGTTTTGTATCGCAAACAGTAATTACTGGTTTGAATCGTTGAAACGTTGTGAATTTGATATTTAACTTAAACTGTATTCAAGTGTCATATTATATGTATTATAAGAGAATAAACTCAGCAATAAAGTAAAAATGTAAGAAACCTACTCGAATTCGTTTGTTAAATCATGCATCAAAATAGTTAACTGCGTCAGTAAAAATTTAATAGTTGTAAACAAAATGCTCAGGTAACATTTACAATAACCTGTAGCAATAACTTGTGTTTTATTAAATGGCAAATTTAATTAAAAACCGCACTTTGATTTAAACCAAAATTATTTAAAAAAAACAGTTCGATTTTTACAAGTTATAATCAGAAATAACTTGTAGCTGATATTTCTTTTCATATAAAAAAAATAGAGTTTTTTATAATTACTAATATATCATAAAGTGTTTAAAAAAACATATTTTGCAACAAGATACACAGCTAAACCATATTTATAGAATAGCCAACTTGTAATTTATCATATGATACAAACCGCCATATTTTTTTTTTAATTTCGTTTTATTTGCACATGAACATAATATAAGTTATGCACTCTTTTATGCACAAAGTTATATACAATAATCAATAGATATGTAATATATTTGATATACACAGTACATTACAGAATATGATTGCAAGACAAAGGCTGTTAGGATATAAATATATATACTATATATGTGGTGTCTGTTGATTTTGTATGACAATAAAGGAGTCCAGGTATTCAAGCAGTTCTCTGTCCTACTGAGTACTATATTTTTATTAAATATATTTATAAAATATATATTTTTCTATTACTAAGTTTAGAACTATCATGTTGTTTTGTTCCATTAGTAGTTTGCTTCTATTAATATAAAATTGTATTAACAGAATTATTATATCTCTTATGTCAATTATTTCTATTTTTGTAAGAAAACTTATAAAACCAAATCAATATCTAAAGGTAATTTTTCTGCTGTCTGCTCAAATATCCAGGAACCAAGGTCTTCCAATAATTTTATATATAGGACAAGCTCAGAATATATGTTCTATTGTTTCGACTCCTATGCACCAAAAACAACACATTTGTATTGTTAGTTTATATTTTAAAAAGAATTTCAGTCGTGCCTACAATTCGAAGTATTGTTCTGTATTGAAACCTCTGTAATTTTGAATTCTTGGAAAAAAGAAAGGGCAAGATAGGGATATTTTTCCAATCGCGGTTTGTATTGAGAATTAATGACAATTTGGGTTGACATTTATGTATAGGAGTTGACTTCATTCCTTTCAAAATATTTTACATGTCTTTTGAACCTCTCTGGGAACATAAAAAAACAATTATCCAAACTGAGGGCAATACGGGACCGTTTTTCTCTCTCTCAGTCATTGGGGCATATGATTTATTCTTTTGAATACTTTTTTATTGCAAAAATTAAGCCTTGATATGTAAAAATATTAGTTTTAATTTTGTATACAATTTTTAAAGTGATCAAAAGTCATAAAATTTCCACCTTTCTCTAACAAGTCATTAATCTGTCAAACCCCTTTCATTGTCCAATCTTTATAAAATACTAAATGGTTACCAATCTTTATTCCATCATTCTTCCATCCATGGCATGTGTTAATTTAAGAGTTATTTTGTATAATTTGAAAATCTTGCCAAGCATCAAATACTTCTTTTCAAAATGGATTATTCAGCTTTTTATAATTAATTAACATATTATCAATTTTATAAAACAAATTATTAATTTGATATAACCAATTATCAATTTGATATAACCAATTTTCAAATTTGATATAACAGACTATCAATTTGAAATAAAAAATTATTAATATGATATAACAAATTATTTATTTGATATAACAAATTATTTATTTGATATAACAAATTATCAATTTGAAATTACAAATTATCAATTTGATATAACAAATTGTGAATTTCTCTACAAATAGTATGATTTTATCATAATAGGTATAATTTAAAAGTTGCTTAACCCGAACTGGCGCATTTCGTGTACTAATTGATTGTTCACCTGACGTCCAGCGACAAATATCTAATGCATTTTTAAAACTCAATTTAATTTTAGACAGTTTTCGGTCCAAGTTTCTCAATTTCGCATATGGGACCTGGTGCCAACAAATATAAGAGAGAAAAGGGGGGTTGGGTTCGTGCTGGGGAGTATTATTTTTTTTATGGAGTATTATGTAAAATTGTCTATCGTTTCGTAGTCGTATATTTTACCTTGGCGGTGTCACGTTTTCTTTGACCTACACGTTTAAAATGTTCTCTTTGTAACGTTACCTTCTTTCTGGACAGTGGTTGGTATTTGTACATTGACAGTCACACACCATTTCCTTATTGTAACTTAATGGTTATTCTGTGTTGAAAATTGATCAAATTTTGCACTTTGTAAATACAGCTGTTTCGCGAACCACGCCTCTTTTTGGGAGATATATAATATTCATAGATATTTTGTTTCGTTTTACATACTGGTTCCCCAGATATGATATCTATGTTTCTTCTCATAGAGACATAACTTGGGTATGTTACGGTATACATACACATGAATAGCGGTCAAATTAAATTCTGAGTAAGACCCAAAGTGAAGTCAGAGGTAGTACAAAACTTGAATATAAATTAAAAATCTAAAAAATTCTGGACATATTTAGTGTTGAAAATATGCCGCGCAGTCCTATAATTTGACCATTAAGAAAGAACAATAGTGAATATGAACTTTCCATTCTAGGCTTTATTTTTTACGAAACTTAATAGTAAAAGTAACACAGTTTAAGCCATACCAGAAGATCCTTTATTGCATTGTCTCTATTTACATCCTATAAGGGTTATGTATGTTTGGAGAAAAAAATGTTTGTTTGATATTTCTTGCTTACGCTGACAAATATCTTGTCGGATAACTAAATAGCCTCACCATAGAAACATGGTTGGATGGCCAAGGCTTCAAACAACCATGGTCGGCTGTAACAGGTTGTATGTCTTTACCTTGGAGTTATCAGGAGTGTCTAAGACCGGAAATACTAGTAACGTAAGCATGGTCGGCTGTAACAGGTGGATGTCTTTACCTTGGAGTTATCAGGAGTGTCTAAGACCGGAAATACTAGTTACGGGACCATGGTCGGCTGTAACAGGTGGATGTTTTTACCTTGGAGTTATCAGGAGTGTCTAAGACCGGAAATACTAGTAACGGAACCATGATCGGCTGTAACAGGTGGATGTCTTTACCTTGGAGATATCAGGAGTGTCTAAGACCGGAAATACTAGTTACGGGACCATGGTCGGCTGTAACAGGTGGATGTTTTTACCTTGGAGTTATCAGGAGTGTCTAAGACCGGAAATACTAGTACCGGGACCATGGTCGGCTGTAACAGGTTGGATGTCTTTACCTTGGAGTTATCAGGAGTGTCTAAGACCGGAAATACTAGTAACGGGACCATGGTCGGCTGTAACAGGTTGGATGTCTTTACCTTGGAGTTATCAGGAGTGTCTAAGACCGGAAATACTAGTAACGGGACCATGGTCGGCTGTAACAGGTTGGATGTTTTTACCTTGGAGTTATCAGGAGTGTCTAAGACCGGAAATACTAGTAACGGGACCATGGTCGGCTGTAACAGGTTGTATGTTTTTACCTTGGAGTTATCAGGAGTGTCTAAGACCGGAAATACTAGTACCGGGACCATGGTCGGCTGTAACAGGTTGGATGTCTTTACCTTGGAGTTATCAGGAGTGTCTAAGACCGGAAATACTAGTAACGGGACCATGGTCGGCTGTAACAGGTTGGATGTTTTTACCTTGGAGTTATCAGGAGTGTCTAAGACCGGCAATATTAGTAACGGAACACCTGAGCTGTCTTGACCTTGGAGTTATCAAGAGTGTCTAAGACCGAAAATACTAGTAATGGGACCATGGTCGGCTGTAACAGGTTGTATGTCTTTACCTTAAAGTAATCAGGAGTGTCTAAGACCGGAAATACCAGTAACGGGACCATGGTCGGCTGTAACAGGTGGATGTCTTTACCTTGGAGTTATCAGGAGTGTCTAAGACCGGAAATACTAGTAACGGGACCATGGTCGGCTGTAACAGGTGGATGTCTTTACCTTGGAGTTATCAGGAGTGTCTAAGACCGGAAATACTAGTAACGGAACCACCTGAGCTGGAAACACTTACGAACGGACTAGTTTTTTGTGTTTTTTTCTGGTGTTTTGTGAATCGCTTACTTAAAGAGCACCCGATACAGTTTCAGGGGAGGTAACGTTTGGTGCAATGTTAAGCGTTCGAATTTCCAATAAACGTCACTTTCTACGGAACGTTATGCGTGTAATTATCTATAAAAGAACAATATTTTGTATAACCGATGCTTCAATTTATGTTTCTCACACATGTTAACTGTTATACCATTAATATTGGTGCATTTGATTCTAACAGGATAAAAGTCTAATAAAATTATAAGAAATTAAACACATGTTACTGTTTCTGCTGTTTCACATTTTGAAACTTCTGTGAGATCTTCAACAAAATATCGTTTATTGAGCAATCTGAAGACGACTGACCCTTTTGGTGTTACTAATATAATGCATAAAATTGATCCGTTTTTTTTTGTTACATTTTATTACAGCTCAGATATCAATATCAATTTGTGCCGAAGATTTTTTTTAAATCTAAATACCGAAAGTTCAGGTACGTGAAGAAATAAATTTCCCAACGAAACATTTTATTTCATTTTTTTCCGCTAATATTATCAATAATTCAACTTTGAATAAAATAACAAAGTTCCAATATCCTCTGAATTGCCACATATTTTATCCAAATAAGGGCAATAATTAAAAAATATATATTTTGGACTTTAAAACTTTTTACAAATATCTTAGAGAAATGAAGGATTGACAGAAAATACAATGCAATTTCCAATATAATTATAATTTCCAAGGGCCATAATAGTTGATAGGCACTAATTGTCGAACGTGTCCATAAGATATAAGTTTTATAACAAAAATGTACACGTGAAAAATCTAATAAACAGGAAGGACAGACAGAGGAATTAACGTGCGGTATTACAAAAATGTAAATAGTTATTTACCAAGAAAATTACGCTATAAGAGAAGTATTTGGATTTTAATCGCAAGATTAAGAAGTGACTTGCTTCAAAATCGTAATGTGTACGGTATATGTTGAAATTTGGAAGAGAAATGAAATGGAACAAAAACAAAACCCCAATTATGGTGGATGTAAAGGTAACATGTCCAGTCATCCAGATATTAATACAATCGTTTTTTCAAAAAAAAAAATTATGAAAAATTCAAAATTATTGTATAGTTTCTCTGTCTTGTAAAAGCCTCCATTAACGATTTTTTTTTGGACAAGTTCCGTTTGCCACGTCCGGTCAGAATATGGACGTTGAATTCGATACGTCATGTAGAAAGAACGTCATGCTTCCTGCAAGTTAAGAGCACTTACAACAACTCTTGATTGCGTACGTCTGTTGAAAAGCCAAAGGAGTAGGGGCTTTAATGGCCTAAAATGGCCCCAGATTTACAAGATAATAAAAATTCTAACAGAGCAGATTTTTCTCCATAAATCATTAGAATAGAAGTAATTGATTTAAAAAAAATGTTTTTATTTAACTAAAAAAGGTTCAATGACGTCACAATGGTAGGTGCAAATGACGTCATAATTGGGAAAATAAGCAAAAATACCGAAAAATTGATGGTTTTTCTAAATTTTGACCACCGCACCATGCTTGCACCAATTAGAAATTTTAACATTTTGACAAGTTCATACATATTAAACTTCGGATAAAAAATCTTTTTGGTGCAAGGTTGGTGCGATAGTTTATTTTATATTTTTCATAGCCAAGCGGAGCAATAAAAAGCTGAAATTTGCCGTCCAAATTGGACCTTTTCATCTGACAAAGTTTAGTTTATACATTCTTATAACTATAGAAACATATTTTTTTGTTTATGAATGTAAAATATATTCCTAATTATATTTCCGTAAGTTTGTCTAGTTAAATTTCTTTAAAAAAATCCGACAGCAATAGACTCCATGTGTAAGGGAGTCAATAACAACTTTGAGGACAATTTTTTTAATTATGAAATTTTAGATAGACCTTCAATATAACAAAATCCGTACATTTCTGATGTTTTTGCTAATTATAAATTCAAAATTCAAAATTTGTTGTTTGAATGGGGCAATCTTCTCTCTCTGGTATTAGGGTCAGATCCATGATTTATGTAACGAAAAGTGTGTGTGTGGGGGGGGGGGGGGGGGGGGGGGCTATTTTACTTATATTTCCATAATTGGCGAGAAAAACGAGATTTATTTCGAAAATGAAACTACCTATATTCCAATTGGATGTGTCTTTGTGGGTAATGTGCATAGAGAACAAGTTCTATAAAAATTTGATGGCAAAAAAACGGAAACGGCATAAGGTAGACTATCCATATATCCGTATAAACATGTATATATTATTATATAAGTACGCCTGCGCCTGTGACAACTCTATAAAAGATTTATTCATTGGGTCACCAGCAGTGATGGTGATACATGGCTGTGTACATTATGTATATACAACTCGTCTAAACATCAACCCAACAATGTTAGATCTGTAAATTTGCAAATGTATATATCTATGGATAATTGACCTTTCCATGCATAGAAACAAGAGCCTGAAGTCTGTAAGCATACTACAAGTCTGTTACCTTTTTAAAGGTTATGTTTTGAATAGTTTTATAATCATGCGTAAAAATAAAGTGTAAATTTTAAAATGTGACCCGGCTTTGTTGTTAAGCCCCATTTGTGGGCATTATGTTTTCTGGTCTATGCGTCTGTTCGTCGGTGCGCATGTCAGTCTGTTCGTCCGATTGTCCTTGTGTCTCGCTTCAGGTTTAAGTGTTTGGTCAAGGTAGTTGAATCTGACATCAGACTCAAATTTTTTTTGAATGTAATTTTACTGTGTGTATTGTGTGTTTGATTTTTTTCTACTTTGCCTAGAGGTAAAGGGAGAGGGGGTTTGAGATCGCAAAAATAACATGTTTGAATCTGCCGATTTTTTTTGGCCTGTCCTAACCTAGGATTTCCTGGCCATTGTTAGTCTTGCGATTTGGGCATCCATGTACTAAAGACACATTCTTGATTTCAATAATTTTGACGAATATATAATGAATATTGTCATGATGATCAAAGACCAAGTCATACGACGCTAAGATTAGTGAAGGCGAAACTGAGTAAACTAGTCACATTGACAAAAACTACAATAAAACAAATAATGTATATATATATATATATAATGAATATAGAAAAAATCTAAGAATACAGATTTATTTGATATAGTAGCATGTTCCAGTTTTGTAATTCTATAGAATGATACGGTTATAAGTCTGGACGACTGAAATAGATAATAAAAATAAGATGAATTTGGAAAAGTCAACCCTAACGATCCTTTAAATAAGTCTACAGGGGGTGGGGTTGGGAGGGGTATACTTCAATACTTAATTGATAGGGGGTGTCGCTGTTTTGTCACCTTACCCAGTTTTACATTTTGAAAATATATACCTTTTCATAAATTTCGTAGGAAAAAAAGTTATATCATATATATCTGATAGTTTTCTCAACTTTTCACTTATTCAAGCTTAAAAAGGTGTAAATAGAAGTGCCCCCCTTTCCACCCCAACCCCTTCCGGAAACATAACTACTGTCATGGAAATACACTGACTTTTGAAAACACCCTTTAATGCATGTGTCTGTATCTATTTATTTAAGATAATCAATATTAAGATTTCTAAGCGCTAAATGTGTCTTGTCTTTATATTATTCTTCTTGTCGCTTATAAGTGAGACCCCACCCAGCATCAGATGCACAATCTGTATATATCAGCAATACCCGGTGTTTTGTTTTGTTTGTTGGTGTTTCAATATTGCTTTCCCCCTTAATATTTACCTTGGAGTTAGTTTCTTTTTACAATTTACATCTTAATTTGCCTTTCTGTTTCAATATATTTAAAATTAAATCTTGTAAATAGAAAACAAATTGCGGTTGCCATGGGCACAGATATGTTGCTAGGGAGAAACAACAGTGAATTGGCAAAAATGTGCAATTAATTTTGTAATATTTAAATAGTGTACAAGTGTAAAGTTCACTACATGCTAAACAGGTTCAATTTCAAATATAGATATATTTTAGCTGTATAATAATCATAATTTATGAGTTTAACTCGGCCATTTTAGTGGTTGCTAGGCAACAGAATAAACGAGCTAGACCCAAAAATCGATTATTTTCAGAAGGTCTATGGTATAGACTTACAACATGACAAATTAAATGGAATTTGGGGGTGGGGCCAAAAATTTCTAATATTCCGCCCATCATCATGGTCCACCTTCTAGTGCAAGACCTACTCTAATTTAGTTCTTGTCCTACATATGCATGGACTATTTGCCACTGGATGTAAAGAAGACAACAACAATCAATCAAGCAATCAATCATAATCGAGTTATGTTTAGTGTTACCTTGCTTTAGTATTCCTCCTACATAACTCAGTAACCACTCAGATGTATTCTTTATAATTCGCCGTTTCAGAATCTAATGCATCCTGGGTAATATTTTCAAAAGTGTACACCACAACGTCCTGATTGGTTAAAAATGTCATAAACAATGGAAATTTAACCAATGACGTGGCGTTATTTTCATTTTGGGGTACGAACAATTAAATTACCCATGATTCTTTAGATGATTTGTCAGAATTTCATGTTTTTTAAATTGTCCAAGAAATGAGTTTACAGTCAGTTTGACCAAAGAAAGCCAAAACAAATTAATAAAACAGTTTTAATAAAGATTAAATCTTAGCATATTTCTATTTAATGCTTTACATTACATTATAATAATATCAAGAACATTTTAAAATCTTTCAATTGTCTGACACAAAATTAAATAGCGTGATTACATGTAGTACTTGTATTAGCAGCTGCTCTAGTATCAATTTACTTAATTGCAGGTATATTGAAATAAAGAAGACACACACATGCGTTGGAAAATGGAAGCACTGTTCGACGAAACTAATATTTTGTTTTCTTCTTGTTAGACTATTATTCCATCTAAAATTAAAAAGAAGAATTTGTGAATTAAAAAAAGTAGCAGATTTTTTTATTTTTTTTTTTATTATCAGAAGATATGTTATTTTGCCATGTCTTTCAAGCAATATGTCAACAAGAAATGTGTATACAAAAATAAGAAGATGTTATCTAATCGCCAGTGAGATAACTCTCAATTAGAGACCAGATGACATAGAAGTAGAATAGTTCACTGTACGACGGGGCCTCAGTGGTTTAACACTGAGGTTGTGAGTTCGAACCCTGCTCGTGTGGATGCACTTGACTCCAATCTTAATTGACTAGGATTGTCAGTTTTCCTATCGAAGTTCGGTAGTTTTCTCCGGGCTCTCCGGCTTCCTCCACCAATAAAAATTGGCCGCCACGAAATAGCCCAAAAGCGGTGCTTAAAAGTGTCATTAAAACACCAAAGTCAAAATCAAATCCCTGTACGACCTTCAACAATGAGCAAATCCCAAACAACATAGTTTATGAAAACAACAATGAACGAAATACATATATGATATACAGCAATAAACGACAACCACTGATGTAGGCTCCTTGGGACAGGCAAATACAGAATGTAGCGGGGTTAAACATGTAAGCGGGCGCCCAAACCTCCCCCTAACCTGGGACATAATTATCTTTTCCCTTGTATGTTTTTAAAAAAAAATACATACTTCTCTGCTAAAATCCTATTTACTTCTACAATACGAACTCCTCTAAAACGCGGGCTTTATATCAAAATTTTCATTGTTGGGGATCCTCATGCATGATTGGATCATTTTTTTAGATAACAGCCAATCAATGTTTTGCATTACTGTATGCACGAAGTAGTAATTTATGATACATATAAATGTTTGAAAGACGTTTTCTACCCAAGCAATATATCAGCCTGTATTGACAAAATCTGCCGGAATTTATAAATAATCTTCAACGTCGTACTTCAATTTGTCCTTATTTTACTTTTTCGATTCGATCGTCACTTATAACTCATTGTAGACGGAAAAAAAAACTGACAACGCCATAGCTAAAGAACTGTCTGTAAGCTAACATAGTCAGACATGGTATTGTCAACTTATATTTTCATATCTGACAATTCTTATCCACGTATTAATCTAAAGTGCAATGTATAATTTTAAATCAAAATATAAATATAAACACAACGGGTATCTCAATGTGAAATCCGCGGAGGGATCCGAATCCCGAGGACCAGGTACTGAAATGTTTGTAACGATGGGTATCCAGATTTTACCCACCGTTACAAACTTTTCTATCATTGCTTCTCGAATCCCTCTGCAGCTTCGGATCGGGATACCAGGTGCGATGAATATACCTGTTACACATTTCTTGCATGAGAACACTAGTCCTCCAATACACAATATGGCACCAATTCCACAAAGAACAGCGGTAGCGACGATAGCCCCTATAGCCATACTGAAATGTTAAAGTTAATATAAATCAAATATAATGTGTTTAATTTGTTACAAAACATGTACATGTGGCAACCGTTATGTCAATGACAGAAGATTTACTATTGCTTTCTGCGAGCTATATCAATTTTTTTAAATAATTTTAATAAATACATTCAAACCGCAATGTTTACCTAAGGTATTTGATCATAAATATATACTGACACACTTAAGTTAAGACACGCAACATCTTACACAAGAGTAATAACATATATTTTGATTTGTCATTTACGCTGGATCTACATTTATCTTCTGAATAAAATAAAAGGCAAAAATCAGCATGAAATTGTTAACGAGGGATTTCCGATAGCTTAATAATTCTTTCATCTGGTTTTCTTTTTCAAAACATGCGTTTCATTGATGGCATTAGTTTAATCTATTAAACGCTTTATTATACGCCCGTCAAAATTTTGACGGGACGTACGTATTATGGTATACAAATATCCGGTGTCCGTCCGTCTTTTAAAAAAGTATTTTGTAGAAAAGGGGGAGTTTTTTTTTTACATGTTGTGCCGTATCTCAAAAACAATTTATGATTATTGCTTAAAACTTTACACAAGTCTTTGATATATTAATCTAAAGATCTGTATACTTTTTGGTGATGATTCAAATTTAATTTATTTTGTTATTGAGTATTTTATAAAACAGGGGAGGGTTTTTTACATCTCGCCCCGTATCTCTCGTTTTGATTCAACATTTTATTTTAATGATATTTAGTTTAAAAAAAAACAGGGTGGGGGTTTCACATGTCCCGTCTTGTCTCAAAAACAATATAATAATAAACTTTCTCAGAAACTATTGATGATTATTGCATAAAACTACCACACAAGACGTCAGGCGTATCATGCGCTAATGGCGCAGCTGTTTATTTTTATTTTGCAATGCCCCTACTCGGTGATGAAAATGTCAATCAAGTCTTCGGATTGTTCAAACAGGGACGAGTGCGCATATCGCAAGATTGACTCATTTATTTTGTTATGTTAATGAAATGAACGTGCTTGTTTAGCCTGCTATACCTCCAATTGAACACATGTGGGGTGAGTTGGACAGTTGAGTCCGCTCTCATCCGAATCCCTGGTGAATTTAGAAAGATTGTCAACCAGACACACAATGTGTACACCATTACGTAAATCCGATAACTGCGTCTGCTCATTGGTTGTTGGACTATTTAAGCGCGTAAAGATGTTTTCATGTAGCTGTCTTATTTGATGTGAATAATGTAACCTAAAATTAATTTACATTGCGTACATATATGAGTTTCTAAACAACAGCAATTAGCTGTAAATTCAAGTTGAACTTTTTCAATACGGTATGTAATTTTCTCAATGTTGAAGGCCGTAAAGTTGCTTAGAATAATTGCTAACATCCACTTTATTTGAATTTTGGTGGATACATGTAGCTGCTTCTTGGCAACCATATCATATCTCTCTAACACATCTCTTTATTTTCATATTAACCCATCCCATGATATGCCGGCATTTTGACAATGCCTGCATTGTGATAAACCTTCTGTTCGTTATATATCATGTACTGTACCAACCTTGTTGGCTCGTTCGAGGCTGCAGCATTGTCATTGTGTATAGATCCTAAAATAGAAAAAAAACAATGTATAGATAACATTATCGGTATTTGACAAACCTTCCGGAATTTTGTGTCCTCAATGCTCTTCAGCTTCGTACTTTATTTTGCCTTTTTAACTTGTTTGATTCAAGCGTCACTAGTGAATCTTTTGTAGATGAAACTCGCGTATGATATACAACATTTTTTGTCCTGGAATCTCTGATGAGTTTGCTCAAAACGGTTCAACATACAGGTTTATACTATTAAGTTTTCGCTCAGATTTGTTCAATTAGTAAAAATAGTTAATAACACTATATAGGAAAACATAGAACTTCATTTTGTCATAAGACACTGTCAAACATCCAAACATACTATCCACACACATCTGTGTCCACACTTGTTCAATTAGTAATAAATAAATTGCAGCAAGTAGTTTAACCAAATAGTACCTAAATATCCGTGGATATATTATGTGTCTTGTACGAATATTTTCTTGCATCCTGTTGCCACAATTTCAACAGTCTGCAATGTATATACCGTATAGTAAGCTAGACAACCACTGATTTAAAGCTCCTTACTTGGAACAGACACAGTATGGGCGTCCCCTCTCCTCTCTCACTTTCTTATTTAGTGTGACAGAACACTTAAGAACGAACTGGAAAGGGTCAACTAATCGATACTAAGCGCAAATAAAACTTATAGAAAAATCTAAGATAGATCAAAAGTCCTTACTAGGTGATGCATATTATTGGTGCTATGCATCGGAAGAGTTCTTTGTTTTCTACATATTTTATAATGGCCAGTGAGTTAATTCGTTGTTGTCTTATTTTGCATCTGGTATTGGCCCCTGAACGTTAAGCAAAACACTCACGCCAGCCTATTTAAGACGCACGATTTGGGGTTTCTAGTACTTTCTACTGATGAATCCATGTCAAAATTCTACAAATAATGAAATTAATATGTTATATCGTCGGGACAAAAGGTATTTCTGGTCCATTAATGCAATCATAAACATGCGGCAATTGAATAAACTCACATCGCCGACTATACGATATGAGTTTTTTCCTCATTGTTGACGACCGTACGGTTGCCTATAGTTATCAAGGGTACCAGGATTATAATTTATTACGCCAGACGCGCGTTTCCTCTACATAAGACTCATCAGTGACGCTCAGATCTAAATAGTTGTAAAGTCAAACAAGTACAAAGTTGAAGAGCATTGAGGACCCAAAATTCCAAAATGTTGTGCCAAATACATAATTGCTTACATCCACTTTATTAGGACTTTGGTGGATAGTTGTCTCATTGGTTATCATACCTCATTGCATTATTTGTATATTTATACGTATAGGACATACCTTGTGCACATACTTGGCATACTATAGCTGCGCAAAGAACAAATACAATCAACTTCAACTTCAACTTTGTCATACTTCAGCTTTACGTAAAATCCATCACCCTTAAAAGAAATAAACAAGATACAGCACCTATAAAAATGATACAAGGATAATGGGTGCAATCAACAGTTTTTTTCTATGACGTCACATTTTAAGGGACCATGCATAAGTGACCCTTAGTGGTGGACTGATTAATAAAGATACTTGTATAAAACTAGATATCACTGGAATCAGAATGTTCTCTAGTTTATAATGAAATAAAAATAATGTGTACTTTTAATATATTAAAAATATTCCATCCAATGAACATGGGGGAAAAAAGGTCTAATTTGAACATAAAAAACTTGAAACCAGGTCATGTGCACACCCATGAAGACATGATCCATGCACATTTTACACAATCAAAACTGTATGAAATTTGTAGGTTTTTACCTGGCCTTTCAAAATAATCTTGTTTCAGGGTACGGTTTCCTGCTCCGAAAAGAGCTACAGTGGCTGCAAATAAGTTTTCAATTTTCACTGCCAAAAAAACAGGTTGTTTACAGTGTTGTCTCCCCTCAAAACATGTAAAGTTAATATAATTTTTAAAATTATTTCAATCATTCCACCTGTTTTAATTCAAAGCTAATTAACTAATTTTTACAATCAAATACAAAAAACATGATACTTTTTCACCAATTGAGTAAATAAACAAGGGTTTCCCTCCATGGTTATTTTTAGTCGGGGAATAACCCCTAGTTTTTTATACGAAACTGTTTATAGCACCCAATGTTTATATACCCCCGGTTTTGTATTGGAAACCATTTATATCTACAAAATGTTCAAATTTTAGTAGTACCTAGATTTATGAAAGAAGACTTTACTAGGAAGTAAGAAATGTGTTTTCTCAAGGAAAATAAATAATCATGAATTTTTACATTGACGTTGGCATTGATAATAAGCTTTTAAAAGGGGCGACCATTTGATATATGTTCAACCAATTTATTGTTCAAAATTACTTTTAAATATCTGATTACAATGTGATATATTTTATAAAAAATGTAGCTACATAATTTGAAAAACAAAATGTATCGGATTACAAATAAAACATTACACGTTCAGGCTTCTAATTTAAATAAACAATTTAAATACGGACAAGGTTAAATACCAATATATACGGACAATGTTGAATACCAATATATACGGACAATGTTAAATACCAATATATACAGACAAGGTTAAATACCAATATATACGGACTAGGTTAAATACCAATATATACGGACAAGGTTAAATACCAATATATACGGACTAGGTTGAATACCAATATATACGGACAAGGTTAAATACCAATATATACGGACTAGGTTAAATACCAATATATACGGACAAGGTTAAATACCAATATATACGGACTAGGTTAAATACCAATATATACGGACAAGGTTAAATACCAATATATACGGACTAGGTTAAATACCAATATATACGGACAAGGTTAAATACCAATATATACGGACAATCATCAATTTACCAGTCCTCTTTAATGTTTGACACAAGGAGATAATGCTAGAGCACTAATATAAGTTATATGGTTCGCTACTGACCCCTTACGGATCCATAGAGGGTTAGTAAAAATCCATAGGGGGTGAGGCCGGAGGCCGAGTCCCCTATGAATTTTATTCACCCTCTATGGATCCGTAGGGGGTCAGTAGTTAACCGTATAACGAATTTTCGGACGCTGGTCTTTTTCTGCGGCGTTTTGTTGAAAAACGATACATTATCGGACCACAGATGAATTATCACGTTGTGATTGGTTAAACGCCGTCACGTGGTGACCCCCTATGAGACCGTATGGTGTTAGTAAGTTTCATATGGGGTTCATGACGCGTTAATGGCGAGTCATCTTTTAATATTAGCGAACCATATACATGTAACTTAGACTATCGGCACTACTAGTTGTTAATTTATGTGTCATTTGGTCTCTTGTGGAGAGTTGTCTTATTAGCAATTAAACCATAAACCATATCTTTTTTCTTCTTTTTATATAACTACACTCCCCCGCCATTTGAGCTTTAGCATTGTGTATTCTGACTATTTATGCTGCTTTAGAGCATACACAATTATAAAGCTCAAAAAGCGGGTGGATTTTAAGTTTGAAAATTACTAGATTGGACCTATGTTATAGAGGTAGATTTAAAGAGGGACGGGGCACTAATCATAAAAAATATAGTTTCGCTTTATACAAGTATCTGGCAACACTCCGCTCTACTTTCTATGTTAAATACCTTTCGGGAACTTCTGGTTTTTACAAAGTGCAGCAACACACCTTCATAATTTGAAGGCTAACTTTTAATTAGCTGATGTAATTATTACAAAAACAGAAAGTAAAAGGTTTTTTTCAGACGCTTGTAAGCAAAACGTGGCCTCTAGATTTGTTTTTTTAATCAACCAACAGGATTTGATCAAAATTGCAGTAGCACATTTTGCAAAATCCTTATAAGGGTGAAATGACTTTTTAGTGAAAATCCTTTTGGAGAGAATTTCAAAACTTAATGCAATACCTCCCTTGTGTTTAAATTTATTTTAACCCCGTCTAAACATAGCTTTATTTTCATCATTTACACACATTTCTGATGGTAACATTAGAAATAATAAAAAAAAAATTTAAGTTGATTAACGTCCAGTAGCAAATAGTTCATGCATGTTATGGATGAAAACAGATGAACAATAGAATATGATAGAAATGAACTATAATATAGGCCGTCCAGGCTAAAGGTCTTGGAAATTTTGACTGCAACTAGAAATTGATGGTATATATGTATAGGATTGTGACAGGCATTTTAGCTCTCAACAGGCCACTTACGAACCTTTCAAAGTCAAAGAATTGTTGCAAAGGTTCTTACTGTGCAGAGACTCTGACACTCTCTTTACATTAGGCTTCGGATTTACCAATCTGACCAAACGTGACTGTGTACTTGTACATCCCGCACAGCCAAACTGATACCCAACTTTGGCAAGCTTGGAGGAGTTTACTATCAGTCAGTGAAAGACAAAAGTGACCATATTCCTATTTCTCAGTCACTCTTTGGGGGAAATTCCATAAGACAATGAATGTTTTTGTTCTATTGGATTTATACAACCTCATTTATAAAACTCATTTGAGTTTGATAATCTCTTCATAACGACCCTGCTCAATAGCTAATTTAGTTTAAAATTTTATGAACGCAATCACGAGTTGGCAGACCGTTAGAAAATATCTGTTTTGAAACTAAAAAACACGTCTTTAAAATACGAATTAGTGCTCTTACAAAAGAAATAAAAGCTACCTAAGGGGTAATCGAACTCATACGTCGAAATTGAAATGACAGTATCACGTCAAATACAAAAGACGATCAAAAGACAAACAACAGTATATAAAACACAACATAAAACACTAAAGACTAAAAACACGAACCCCATCAAACACTAAAGACTTAGCAACACGAACCCAATCAAACACAACATAAAACACTAAAGACTGAGCAGCACGAACCCCATCAAACACAACATAAAACACTAAAGACTTAGCAACACGAACCCAATCAAACACAACAAAAAACACTAAAGACTAAAAACACGAACCCCATCAAACACAACATAAAACACTAAAGACTGGGCAACACAAACCCCATCAAACACAACATAAAACACTAAAGACTGAGCAACACGAACCCAATCAAACACAACATAAAACACTAAAGACTGAGCAACACGAACCCAATCAAACACAACATAAAACACTAAAGACTGAGCAACACGAACCCCATCAAACACAACATAAAACACTAAAGACTGGGCAACACGAACCCCATACAAAGTTGAGATGATCTCAGAACGAGTAAGCAAGTCCTACTCCACATGTGACACCCGTCGAGTTGCACACACACTTATATACATGTACAAAAAATGTATATATAGCTGATATCTTATAAAGATAACATTATATGCACTTGAATGACAGACAAAACTAAAATCACAAACATACTGAACTTAAAGGAAAATCAATTCAGAAAGTCCATAATCACATGGCAAAATCAAATAACAAAACGCATCAAAAACGAATGGACAAGAACTGTCATATTCCTGACTTAGTAGGGCCTACAGGCATTTTCAAATGTAGAAAATGGTGGATTAAACCTGGTTTTATAGCGCTATCTCTCTCACTTTGATAACAGTCTCATCAAATTCCGTTATATTTACAAACATGGTATATATACACATGAAATATAAACTGTATTGGAGTAGTTGTCGTTTATTGCAGTTTCTCATATTTGTTTTTGTTTATTGTTTTGTATACATTGTAGTTCGTCTTTGTATTGTGCCGTTACACCACTGTCCCAAGTTATGGCGAAGGTTTTGCACCAACAGGTTAGTTTAATTCCACCACATTCTCAATGTGCCTGTCAAAAGTCAGATGCCTGTAAATCAGTGGTTGTCGTTTGTTGCTGTTACATATTTGTTATTTGTTCACTATTTTGTACATTAATTAGGCTGTTAGTTTTTTTTTCTTTTGAATTGTTTTACATTTGTCATTTCGGGGCCTTTTATAGCTGACTATGCGGTATGTGTTTGATCATTGTTAAAGGCCGTACGGTGATCTATAGTTTTTTGTTTGTGTATCATTTGGTCTCTTGTGGAGAGTTGTCTCAATGGCAATCATACTACGTACACGTCATGGATTATACTGTGTTTATCTTTTATATTTTGGGGGCATGACTGACAAGAAAAAAAAACCATGCATAATCTTTCGTGACAAAATGGAAAAAAAAATATTTTTCAGTTGTTACATAACTAATTGGTCATTTGAGTTTTAACAGTCAGCGGCAAATATTACATGCACATTTAGATAGATGACACTCATATGTCATAATGATATAACCTTTTTTTTATCCAGACTGAAAAGATAATTCGGGTGTAACCCGGCAATACGTTATTCCGAATGCTGCGTGTGTAGCAATGAAGCGGAAAATACTAAATTAAAGGTCTTAAATATAACAAGGCAGAGCTCAAACAACGATCGCTTTCACTCGATACCATAAGATAACCGCAGTGGTTTGGACATGTATAGGTTTGATTTGTTTGTCAAGTTTCAATGTCCTAAATTTCAGGTATATCTTTAATTGGACTTTTTTTTTTGTTAATAGATTGCACCTCAATTTCACAAAAAAAACTTTAACAGAAGAATATGTCATATTTTTAACCTAAATATAAATCTTATTTGACATAAACATTAAATTCGTGTTTACTTACCGAAATGTGGTTCCCATTTTTTATAAGGTAGCAATGTTAACGACTCTGAAATAAATATTTCGATACAATCAATACTTACCAAGGCCTTTCGAAGGGAAACTGTGCATACCTGTCATTATAACGGTTTAAATTATCAAAATGTTTAAACAAACTGATAACATTATATAGATGTTCTATGCGGAACTATTTATGATGGTTTTATTTAGTTGTCCCACAAATATGGTATTTAAATACTTGTATTGTACTCAACTTAGATTTAAACATTCATCCCAAATATATCTCACCTTACGTTTTGGGTCAGTTTCATAATGAATACAATCATCCGTTCGTCGAGTTTTATCAAAGTTATTTTTTTATCTTAAATATTGAGATACAATATAAATTGTAACCAAATACATGGTATGGACTTCAATAGGTCGTTTGGATATTTAAAAGTCAGCCGATTATTTTGTTAAGTAAACGTTAAAAATGTAATCATATACAACAAACACAAATCACAAATATTATGAGAGAGAGAGAGAGAGAGAGAGAGAGAGAGAGAGAGAGAGAGAGAGAGAGAGAGAGAGAGAGAGAGAGAGAGAGAGAGCAGAGTGAGAGAGAGAGAGAGAGAGAGAGAGAGAGAGAGAGAGAGAGAAAGAGAGAGAGAGAGAGAGAGAGAGAGAGAGAGAGAGAGAGAGAGGAGAGAGAGAGAGAGAGAGAGAGAGCAGAGAGAGAGAGAGAGAGAGAAAGAGATAGAGCAGAGTGAAATTCTTATGTGGAGGAAAGAGATGAATAACTTCCATGCTGTTTTTTTCCTTCTTTTTTTTTTGTTTTCTTTCCTTTCTTTTATTTTATCACAATGTTTCCTTCCCACTTCGTTGTGCGGTTGCCGAAGTACTAATGATCCAGAAGGTTTGCAGAAAATCTTAAACCAATAGCAGTATATAGAGATTTTGATAAGATAACGGATTTTTAAAAAAAAATCTATGTATTTAGTGATTCTAGTACACTTTCAGCATTCAATCAAGGATTTATATACTTTACAAATCCTTCCTACAACTATATAAAACATGTTGATTTAAAAACAAATTATTATTTGACGTATCATTTGAATGAAAACAAAAAGCTTTAGAATAATGTACATCTGAGTTATCTCGCTTTTCATGTATAGCAAAGTAACAAAATAATACATTCCGATAATCCAATCAAACTAGTAGTACTGCAACGGACATCGAAAAAGACGCTTAGTTAACGAGTTTAATGGTCCAGAATAACAAACGACTGCAAATTGTTTTTAATGATAGAATATTATCTATATTTTTTTATTTTCGTCTGGTCGTAAAAAGTTTCTATTGTCACATATTTGTATGTTATCTCTTTAAATGGGGTACCCCTCAATTTACGGTTTGGGGTAGTTACCTTAAAATCCAAAAAAATATTTTTTTTGTTTAAATTTCCCGCTATTTTCGTAAATATCTTCGGAATGATGAAGACATAAATATAATACTATCCCCAAGTTAAACTTTCAAACTTAGAATTGGCTGTTTTTTTTAGATAGAAATTACAAACAAAAAATACATTATATGTCAATGTTTAACCTCAGAGCAATTAATATGCATGCAAGTGGTCGGGAAAAAGTACTATTGAAGTTTCACAGAGATTTGGTGTGTGACAAGGTGATGCTACAACCAACTTCTCTTGATATTCTACTTTCTTTGGGCGAATCATTAGTGATGTTATGAGACTTGCACCAGAATGCAAAAGTGTTGCGTCTTTAAATTGATTGATTGATTGATTGGTGGTTGTTTAACGTTCAGGGGCAAATATTTCATGCATATTCAGGACGAGAACATGTTTAACAATAAAAACAATAGGTAGGTCTATTCATAAGAGAGGCCATTCGGGATGATGGTCGGGAAAATTTGGACTGCCACTGGAAAATGATAGTATATTGGATTGGGACAGAAATTTTGCATTGCAACAGGCCACCTACGGACCCCTCAAAGAGTTGTTGCAAGGGTTATTAACGTGCAAAAAACGTGGCACTCTCTTTACACGAGGCATCGGATTTAACGTCTCCATTCTGACCAGACGTGACTGCGAACTTTTTACTGCCGGTCGGGAGAAGACCAAGTGACCATATTTCGTTTCCCCAGTCACCCTTGGGGAACTTTAAATTAGAAACAACAGAAATCTATATATGTGATCAAACGGATCAACATGTATCCTCACAACCTGACACTAAGTGACTTGTATCCGATCTCGCGCTCAGTTTCTTCTATGTAGTTTGGATATGAAAACAGTTTTTTTTGTGTAAAAGCAGAACCTTTTAAAAAAAATCAAAGATGTAGTCTTCCCACCCGATCACAGCAGTACTTGGTCGTGCGAAAAAATCAGGGATAGAATGTGATTACATTGTTCTGTGTTCGGAGACTCGGAGACATGTTGAAGAAATTGTCTTGATATCATCTTAATTTCGGTGCATTACATTAGGGAGGACGGGGGATGGAAAATATTACATTTACAAGTTTCTCCGTTCCTGCCAAGGATATAGTCTTCAGATGATTAGTACAAAATATGTCACATAAATTAAGGTAGTAGAAAGTTCTTCAGTTCTAAGTTCCGCAGTATTGGATCAAAGGCTAAAGGGGGAGTTAGAACCCTCCTTTTATGACGATCACTTGTCTTTAATTGGGACAGATGGTTGGGAACACCTCCCCTTTATCCTGGGTTGGAACCCCGTTTTAAAAATTGATGTACTCCCCTGTTCCGCCTTACACGAATTCTTCCTTTGGTTTGTAAGCGGTTGTTATAGTTCTAACCGTTTCCAATATGAATGGACTATAATTTATCTTACCTCCTATACATTTCTAGAAATGTGATTGGTTAAAGCGTCCTCATGGAAACCGTGTATATTTAATGTTAGGTTAGTTGGGAGGCGGGGCTTATTTCATACACGGTTAGTAGGGGAGTTACGTTCCTTTATATTCCATATAAGGTAATAAGGAAGCAGGGCTTATTTCATACACAGTTAGTAGTGGTGCTACGTTCCATTAGAAAAACAAAACAGTACTGAGAAAAAATCTTAAAGGTTTCGACAGACGAAGAAAGTGATGATAAAGTAAAATAAATTCATGAAACACATTTAAATCTAACAAGTTTTCTTTGTTGGCATCTTTGTAGGATCAAAGGAAGTAGTTTCTAAATCATATGTTAATGCTAACTGTATTGAAGACTTAGTTTAAACAATATTTATTCAGATAAATCAACATTAAACGATAATATACATTATACTATATTGAAGACTTGCTCATTTTGATAGGTCACTAATTTTCTTCCACACATTTTGTCCAGGTGATTTCTCGAAATCCAAGGGACCAATGTTGATAGAACTCTACTATAGTGAGGACCCCCATGTTAGGTTGTGCACGAAGCATGGAATGGTTCAATATGGCTGCCGTTACCATGGAAACGGAACAAATGTGCAAAAATTAAGTTTTTTGTTTTGGTGAACTGTTTGGATATGCTTTAACTCAGAATCATTATATTTTAATACAATGTAGGTGCCCACTATATACAGGTGTTTGATGATTTTGGAACTCATTGGAACTACTATGTTGTCATGGAAACTACACCAAAAATTTCAAAATGCTCCAAACTTCATGAAACTCTACAGTAACGATGAACAACATTGGAACATGTGGCATTTGGCGTTGGAATTTCCGAAATGTCTGTTGTTACCAGTCTCCCATGGAAACAATGCAAAAAGGTAAAAAAAAAAAAGAAAAAAAATCCTGCAATCTGGATGTAACTTTACAGAAATGGTCACTAGTATAAGCAGAGTTGAGTTTTCACTTTTGAATTTTCAAAATGGCTGCCGCTCACTTGGCAAAGGGGGAAGGGTGCCATCAGTTATTGCTAGCAATTACAAATCTAGTTTTATTTTATTTTTCCATTAGGTATAAGATAAAGTTCATTTATAGAAACCCATAGAGAAATCCTATTAAATTAAAAAAAATGATTTAGACCAGCGAGCCCCTTTTAGGACCCATAGTACTACAACGGATAAAAATGAACTGTTTAATAGTGGTTAATATCCCCTTCAAACAATGACACCCACCCTGTATTATGTAGCAAACTCTGATTTGTAAGGCATGCATGGGGTAGCAGGTCAGTTTTGATGGGCTAGCAGTACTTCGACCAGGACTAGTAAAATCCTGCTGCCAATAAGTCCTGGGCTAGTTAGCTGTAACCACATTTTTTAACTCTAGGAATAAGCTGCCATATTGAAATTGCAAAATGGATCCATAGCTAATATTTTATGAAACATCGAGAACGAAAATCGTGCCTTATTAAGTGCTTTAACCATCACACCCACCTTGTTTCACCTATCTGCCGGACTATTAGTTAAAACGCAGAAACAATGACTTTTTCTTAAACACTAATTTATTCATTTTCTTCCATTTTTTACCATTTTCTTCATAAAAACAAGTCAGCAATATAAGAGTTTGTTTCATCCATTCAGTTGATATTTGAGTTTTAAATTTTTAAATTTGATTATTGACTTCCATTTTGAATTGAGATCGTAAATTTTGTTATTTTACTTTTTTAATCAAATATGTGTCAGAATATTCATTTTACATGTGTGCATAACTTACGAGTATTCTTGCACATTATTAATTTGGTTCAAATCAATTGCTTAACTATGCTGTTTTCATTACGTATAAGTCTACACTAAGAATTCTTCTATGATTACTTGAAAGGTGAAATCAATTTAGTGGATTGCTGTTTTAAATATATCAAAATACATTATTGTATAAATTGTAGTTGTGTAACCCATATGTACAATTAATTTAAACCAGCAAATTGTATATAAAATAGTGAAGATACTGGGTGCAGTTCTTATCAGTTATAATGAAATGTCAATGAAGTTAGAATGATTCGTGTGATGTAACGAGTAAAACTGTATTCGCATGTTGTTAAAACCTCAATGTAGATAACTATTTTAACGATAAATCAGAATCATATATATAACAACAAAATTAACGTTTAAGCATACATAAGCTTCAAATTGTGTTTCATTGTTTAGTTCAGAAGAAAATACGTGTATATTTCTATTTCTGGCGAATGGTACAGTATGTTTCTTTACTATTCTTGGATACTCTTCCAAACTCTGCAAAAAATGAATACAATAAACATTCATTGATGCTATGAAAAAGGGTAAAAGATATTAGAAAGACATTCAATTTCATAGATCAAAAATAAACTGACAACGACATGGATAAAAAGTAAAAGACAATCAGAAAAACAATAGCACACACAACACAACATATAAAACTAACGACGACGCAACACGAACACTCAAAAACACCAGAGTAAATCGCAGGAGCTTCTGGAGGGTGAACATATCCTGCTCCACAAACGGCACCCGTCGTGTTGCACATGTTATTACAAACCCGGTAATAGATTGATTTGGTAGGTCGCATTCGATAAAAAAGAAGTGAATTGTAGGTACAACAATATTAATGTATGCATCAAAATACCATTATCATGATTATTTTCATTTTAAAAATAAAAACAGTTGTTCGTATATGTTTTTTTAATTGTAAATGGTTCGTCCTTCATATTGTCGTATGCTTTCAAGTGGAAACAATTTATGTCAGAGACAACCATCAAATCAAACAAAATCAATACTGTCATTCTAAAGAAATAATTTGTAAATAAGTTTAATCTTTCATGAACCCTTACAAACAGAAGTTAAAAGGACTACTGAAGGACAAGTCTATTCTCTCCACATTTCTGTCGTACCGTTACATAACTAAATTACACAATGCGTAGTAAATGCTAATTGGAAGATTCAAACAAAACAACTCAAAATAAGCATGTCATACTTCGTTTAACTATATTACTAATACTTTTAAAACTACGATCTCTACGTCTTTATATGACTTATTCATACAATGTACTGCTAAGCAATAGAAGAGAAATATGGATAGTAAGTTTATCTAAAGTACTTACCCTCCACAGGGACATCTACAATAAGAAAATATTATATTATGTAGAGCGAGTCGCTCGGACTTACTAGTCGAACTTATCAGTGAACGTTTTCAAGTTTAAATTACTTCACATACTGTCATGTAGAGATCTCTTCAACTTAATATAATTATAATGCCAATTATTAAAATTAGTAGGCTAACGTTTTGTTACTACCACCTAATTTCATTATGCTTCTTCTTGATAGCTGCCTCATTAAAAATATTTAATCACATGTTCTTATTTTTACTTCCTGTTTTTTTTTTTATTAAGGATTGGTAATCAAGGCGTAATCAATCTGATTAAAGTATCCACATTTATTTGATACCATGGAATTCATTGTTCTGCATTTTGAATTCAATTTTCAACATTACATCATGCAAATGCACCACATCTTAATATTGGCAATTTGTCATATATTTTCTATAACAACAAATGCTCAAAGCTATTATTCATACTTATCGGTTTGCTAAGTGACACTTACCGACAAAAGGTTATGAACATTAAAACATTGAAATTGTCAATGATATACTACTTGTTTTAGAGAATATAAAGGACGAACACGCTGTGTGGTCACACATGAATATTTTAGTATCGCATTAATTTAGGAACGTTGTCATTTAATGTTTTAATAATTGCAGGCAACATATTTAATTTGTTTTAATTTGACAAAGGTGTTGTTGATTATGATCTCTGAAAGACACTGCCTGGCTATTTTTCATTTGGAAGCTATGTTCCTGATGTATTTCCCTAGTTTGTTGATGTATGCATATTCAATCTTTGTGATCGATGACTATATAAATTGAAATTTAGGTGTCATAAAGATACTCACCGGGACTAACAATAATCTGTGTCATCAAACAAGTGGGTATAATAAGTCATACACCAGTAATATAACTTAGAAATCTGTGCTGAGATAATGCGTGCCCCAAAAAGTGGTAACATTTTACAATGTAAACGTGAGTTGTAAAATTGACATATATGATCAGTTCATTTAAACGAACAAACTAAAAACACTGTATTGCAGGTGGTGGATTTAGGAAAAGTTAATAGTTATGTGGCTATACGTCTCCCTAGCCTTGGATTGACAGCATAATAACATGCCAAATGTTAAAAGACAACTGTAAAATGCTTTATCTATAGCAATACATAGCAAAACAACAAATAACACGCGTCTGAGATAATCATTTAAAAGGTATATTTATTGATTTACTTAAGTATTTTACTACTACCGTTGTATAAAATGAATTGCATATGCATTTGTACGCTATACTTATCTGTTTTGTATTTGACACTTACAACAAGCTGAAAAAAATCAAATAAATAATTATAAAATTAAGCATACAATTCAGCAATAAATTAATAAAACGTTAATGGAATAAGTTGAAATAGTAGTAATGTGAGAGAAGAACATTTTAAGATGAGAGTTTGTTATGTCAGATTATTGAAAAAGTATTTATTCCAGTAATGATGCCTAATAACCATATGGGATATTTTTTATGATTTGGCGCCTTATAATGAAAATGTGTAAATAAAATTTGGTTCATCATTCTCAAGAATGTTGACGTAAAGACGATATAATCCTATTTTTGTATGTGCTCTATGGACATAAATTTCAACAGTTTTTGTTATTAAACGTCATAAGTTTTATACATTTCTGCTATGGGTATTTCCTATGAAGGTAAATCTAGTTTACATTTGACTAATTATTTTGAACGTCTATTTGGTAGCTTCCATCTCTTTTGTAAAGGAATTGACGTCTGACCTTCATCATTGTAATGTTATGTATATTGTTTTACTTTACTACTCTAATCACACCTTATTTTATTTTTAAATTAATGTAGAAAATCAGGACATGCAATGTTGGTTTTTTTTAAGACATGACGTGCGTCTAGCATACATCCTATGCATGATATATTAATGTTTATACTTTACACCTTTGTATTAATATCTTGATATAATGAACTTCATATATATATATATATATATAACTTGTGAACAGGGACATATTGATGAAACCACATTTAAATATCTAAAACCGGAAAAATCAAAGCCGGGGCGTTTCTATCTTCTGCCCAAAATACATAAAGTCAATAATCCAGGTAGACCAATTGTTTCCGCCATTGACCACCCTACAGAGAAAATATCAGAATTTATTGACTTTCATCTCCGACCACACGTAGAAAATTTACCATCATATATACAAGACACAACACATTATCTTAAAAAAATGGAATCTTTGAACCCTCTCCCACCTGAAACGATCCTTGTCTCGCTTGATGTTACCTCCCTCTATACTAATATCCCCCATGATGATGGTATTGAAGCCTGTAGGGAAGTCTGGAGTTGTAAAATTGACATATATGATCAGTTCATTTAAACGAACAAACTAAAAACACTGTATTGCAGGTGGTGGATTTAGGAAAAGTTAATAGTTATGTGGCTATACGTCTCCCTAGCCTTGGATTGACAGCATAATAACATGCCAAATGTTAAAAGACAACTGTAAAATGCTTTATCTATAGCAATACATAGCAAAACAACAAATAACACGGTCAAATGCCTTAAAATACAGACCAAAGAATACAAAAAGTAAGCTAGTACTTGCATCAAGCTCAAAGTATGAAATTATTAATACACACATGGTTTTGTAAAGCTGAATAAGTACGAATCGACAATTGTGTGTTAAAAAAACATACCATGTGCAGTGTCAAAATGAAACGCAAGATGTAAGGTTTACTATTTAATATAATACTTAAATAGTGTTAACAAAAGTAGTTGCTACATCAACATGCCATAGTCTTGTCTTGTCTTGTAAGAATATCCTGCCTTTGACAGGTACATCTCTGGTTTCAGAGTAGAATTTATAAATAAATTGGTGTATATAACACCCACAAATGTTTCTCACACTTTTTAAAATCTAAAACAAAACAATTTAGATTTTAAATATTCACGCCTTTGACTGAGTGGTTGCAAGTAAACCTTTCTTTTTATTCGTCGGTAATGTTAATAATAGTGTTTTACTTCTAATATGCAACGCAAAGCAAAGTGTTCTACTGATGTACTCTACAAGATGAAGAAGGTCAGTACATCCACATTTACATTGACAATTACAGAGCAAGGCACTAGCATCCAATATTAGTTGTGTACTAATCTCTAGCTTTTCTAATGATCTACACTTAACGCAGAGCTCGCTATTATTGAGAATGTGTGAAAGTTCAAGCATGTGATGATTTCTAGCAGAAGCTAAATAAAGGCAACAGTAGTATACCGCTATTCAAAACTCATAAATCCATGGACAAAAAACAAAATCGGGGTAACAAATTAAAACCGAGGGAAACGCATTAAATATAAGAGGAGAACAACGACACAACACTAAAATGTAACACACACAGAAATAGACCAAGCATCAGACAAAATCCCACGAGAATAACAAATATAAAAAACCAAATATATAAATTTGGGATAAACAAGTACCGTGACACGTCTTATCGCAACTTCTCTATTCCTAATGTTTTGCGCAAGACATGAATGGACAAAATGATATAATGTTTCAGAGTCCTCCTTACACAAAAGACATGTTGGGTTGATGTCAATCTGGTAAAAAGCTGCCCTGTTACATTGGAGAATATATGTACCAGTAAGGAGTCGTAGTTTGATGGGAAGACGTTGGATGTCTTTTGCAGAAGTCTGGATACTTGCCAGAGCATTGTGAAGATGACCAGTATTATAATTAGCTGTAGAAATATATGAAATACCCTTGAAGTAGACAGACATGGTCACCACATGATCAACCCAGTAGATGTCAATCGCTTTCCTGATAAGGTTATTCCATTTTAATTTCAAGGGTGGTTCATCTGAAATGTTAAAAATTGATGGTAGGCTGTATTTAATTAATAAAAATCTATTTTTTGTGAACCAACTGTCCTGTACAGCAGTTGAGATTAGAATGTGTCTTTCTGCAACTTGTCTTTCAATAGAGTTCTCCTGTCTTGAAATGTTTGCAAAGGTTCCTAAGGCTAGTTTATGCATTTTACTGATTACTGGAATGGTACCCGACAATATATATATAGCCATGTCTGTTGTGTTATTGGGGATAGATAAAATTTGTGTGATACTTTTTCGATAGAAGACTTCAATTGGTTCCATTTGAGTAGAATTTGGTAAGAGTATTTCTAGGCCATAAATGAGTACTGGTAACCCGTAAACTTGGAATAATTGCACGCATGCTACGGGATTAAGACCATTCTTGCCATGCATGCCTGTTACCATCAAACTGTACATTGTTCTCTTTGCTTTGTTGATGTTTACCTGGACTTGGATTGGAATGGTTTGCCGCGGGTTACTACTATGGGTAATTCCTAAATGTACACTAATTCCTAAATGTACATCTGTTTCAACATTTTGAATGGTTGTATCATTTAATATGAAATTAAAATTATCCTCTATTTTTGGTTTCCCAGTTTTAATAATTTTACATTTTGTAGGCTGTAATGAATACTTCTCCGGATGACAGTAATTCTCCACAGTTGACAAACGGGTTTGCATATTGGTAGGGTCATTCACTACCAGAGTGACATCATCTGCACAGTTTGCTATAGGACAGTGAATGTGTCCAATATAGGATCCTAGTGCACTGTCCTCTACTTGGTTAAGAACATCATTTATATAAAGTTTATATAATTCTGTGCTTAATAATCCTCCCTGCCTAACTCCCTGCTTAATATCGAAGGGTTCAGAGACCAGATTTTTCTGAACACCAACACTTAGATTATGCATATGTCTGAACACCAACACTTAGATCATGCAGAAGTAGCCATAATGAACCGGAAATCCCTGCTAGATATAACTTCCTATATAAACTACTATGGTTTACGACGTCAAAAGCAGATTTTGCATCGAGCAGTGCTACATATAAAGGGGATTTTCTGTATACTGCATCGATAATCACTTCATTTAGTAGAAGAGCGCAAAATAATGGTGATATTTTAGACGTGAATCCTCTCTTAAATCGGTTTTGGATGGCAGCGATTATTTGCCACAGATGTTCTTTAAGAAGTACAGTACTTGCAACCTTAGGCGTTACTGTTTGACGTGAACTTGACTGATCGGTGAATGATCGGTGACGGATGTTTGACTGATCGATGAGTGATCGGTGATCGGTGACCCATAGGATCCGTCAGATAAGTCAAATAACCTATGTGAGAGTTACCCTGACAACAGTAACCGATCGATCAGTAAATTAAATTTATGCACGGATCGGACGGATACGTATATATTTAAAATTCTTATGTAAACCGAACTCGACAGTGTTTACAAACGATGAACGCGGACCTCTACGAAGACACCTTAATTTACACGTTAATTTGTAATAAAATTAGTTGCAATAAAAAAGTGAAAATAGTATAACACAATAATATGCTTAGAGCGTTAAATTGTTTGTGTTGATTAATAGTTTTGTATTGAATATTGTTAACATCAGAGACATATAATACATAATTGTATTATATGACTCTGTCAACATAAACTTATTCCTACGAAAATGGTTATTATTGACCGCCATTGGATTTTTGAACTTTTTATAGTTTCGAATAGGTTGTTTTTTCGTGAAATTAAAAGAATGTCAAAGAAATAATATTAAAAAAATTTTCGCATTGTTTAGAATTACCAAAATTGTTCTTTTTATCAAAAATGATACTATTTTATTTGAAATCAGTTATTTTTACCATCTTGAGACAAGTCTTCTAATCAGAATTGAGATATAATGAGAATTAAAATACTTAAACTTTTATTTTTGTGGAATAAGAATGCAGTTATTGATTTATTTTGATACAAATTATTAACCGTCATATGATTTGAGTACTTTTTGTACATCAAGATTGGCTGTTCTTCATAAAATATGCTTACTTTAAGGAAAAAGATACTAAATTTTTGTACGCGTTGCCTAAAATGCAAATATTTCTTCATTTTACTGAAAATTAATGACCGCCATTAAATTTTGTACTTTTTATAGTTTAGAATAGTTTTTTTTTCATAAAATTAAAAGAACATCAGAAAAATCATACTAAAATTTTGTTCGCATTGTTTAAAATAACCAAAACTATTCTTCTTTTTATCAAAAATAGTACTATTTTATTTGAAATCAGTTATTTTTACCATCTTGAGACAAGTCTTCTAATCAGAATTGAGATATAATGAGAATTAAAATACTTAAACTTTTATTTTTGTGGAATAAGAATGCAGTTATTGATTTATTTTGATACAAATTATTAACCGTCATATGATTTGAGTACTTTTTGTACATCAAGATTGGCTGTTCTTCATAAAATATGCTTACTTTAAGGAAAAAGATACTAAATTTTTGTACGCGTTGCCTAAAATGCAAATATTTCTTCATTTTACTGAAAATTATTGACCGCCATTAAAATTTTGTACTTTTTATAGTTTAGAATAGTTTTTTTTTCATAAAATTAAAAGAATATCAGAAAAATCATACTAAAATTTTGTTCGCATTGTATAAAATAACCAAAATTATTATTCTTTTTATCAAAAATTATACTATTTTATTTGAAATCAGTTATTTTTACCATCTTGAGACAATTCTTCTAATCAGAATTGAGATATAATGAGAATTAAGATACTTAAACTTTTATTTTTGTGGAATAAGAATGCAGTTATTGATTTTTTTTTATACAAATTATTAACCGTCATATGATTTGAGTACTTTTTGTACATCAAGATTGGCTGTTCTTCATAAAATATGCTTACTTTAAGGAAAAAGATACCAAATTTTTGTACGCGTTGCCTAAAATGCAAATATTTCTTCATTTTACTGAAAATTATTGACCGCCATTAAATTTTTGTACTTTTTATAGTTAAGAATAGTTTTTTTTCATAAAATTAAAAGAATATCAGAAAAATCATACTAAAATTTTGTTTGCATTGTTTAAAATAACCAAAACTATTCTTCTTTTTATCAAAACTGATACTATTTTATTTGAAATCAGTTATTTTTACCATTTTTTTTACCATCTTGAGACAATTCTTCTAATCAGAATTGAGATATAATGAGAATCAAAATACTTAAACTTTTATTTTTGTGGAATAAGAATGCAGTTATTGATTTATTTTGATACAAATTATTAACCGTCATATGATTTGAGTACTTTTTGTACATCAAGATTGGCTGTTCTTCATAAAATATGCTTACTTTAAGGAAAAAGATACTAAATTTTTGTACGCGTTGCCTAAAATGCAAATATTTCTTCATTTTACTGAAAATTAATGACCGCCATTAAATTTTTGTACTTTTTATAGTTTAGAATAGTTTTTTTTTTCATAAAATTAAAAGAACATCAGAAAAATCATACTAAAATTTTGTTCGCATTGTTTAAAATAACCAAAACTATTCTTCTTTTTATCAAAAATAGTACTATTTTATTTGAAATCAGTTATTTTTACCATCTTGAGACAAGTCTTCTAATCAGAATTGAGATATAATGAGAATTAAAATACTTAAACTTTTATTTTTGTGGAATAAGAATGCAGTTATTGATTTATTTTGATACAAATTATTAACCGTCATATGATTTGAGTACTTTTTGTACATCAAGATTGGCTGTTCTTCATAAAATATGCTTACTTTAAGGAAAAAGATACTAAATTTTTGTACGCGTTGCCTAAAATGCAAATATTTCTTCATTTTACTGAAAATTATTGACCGCCATTAAAATTTTGTACTTTTTATAGTTTAGAATAGTTTTTTTTTCATAAAATTAAAAGAATATCAGAAAAATCATACTAAAATTTTGTTCGCATTGTATAAAATAACCAAAATTATTATTCTTTTTATCAAAAATTATACTATTTTATTTGAAATCAGTTATTTTTACCATCTTGAGACAATTCTTCTAATCAGAATTGAGATATAATGAGAATTAAGATACTTAAACTTTTATTTTTGTGGAATAAGAATGCAGTTATTGATTTTTTTTGATACAAATTATTAACTGTCATATGATTTGAGTACTTTTTGTACATCAAGATTGGCTGTTCTTCATAAAATATGCTTACTTTAAGGAAAAAGATACTAAATTTTTGTACGTGTTGCCTAAAATGCAAATATTTCTTCATTTTACTGAAAATTATTGACCGCCATTAAATTTTTGTACTTTTTATAGTTAAGAATAGTTTTTTTTCATAAAATTAAAAGAATATCAGAAAAATCATACTAAAATTTTGTTCGCATTGTTTAAAATAACCAAAACTATTCTTCTTTTTATCAAAACTGATACTATTTTATTTGAAATCAGTTATTTTTACCATTTTTTTTACCATCTTGAGACAATTCTTCTAATCAGAATTGAGATATAATGAGAATCAAAATACTTAAACTTTTATTTTTGTGGAATAAGAATGCAGTTATTGATTTATTTTGATACAAATTATTAACCGTCATATGATTTGAGTACTTTTTGTACATCAAGATTGGCTGTTCTTCATAAAATATGCTTACTTTAAGGAAAAAGATACTAAATTTTTGTACGCGTTGCCTAAAATGCAAATATTTCTTCATTTTACTGAAAATTATTGACCGCCATTAAATTTTTGTACTTTTTATAGTTTAGAATAGTTTTTTTTTTCATAAAATAAAAGAATATCAGAAAAATCATACTAAAATTTTGTTCGCATTGTATAAAATAACCAAAATTATTATTCTTTTTATCAAAAATTATACTATTTTATTTGAAATCAGTTATTTTTACCATCTTGAGACAATTCTTCTAATCAGAATTGAGATATAATGAGAATTAAGATACTTAAACTTTTATTTTTGTGGAATAAGAATGCAGTTATTAATTTTTTTTGATACAAATTATTAACCGTCATATGATTTGAGTACTTTTTGTACATCAAGATTGGCTGTTCTTCATAAAATATGCTTACTTTAAGGAAAAAGATACTAAATTTTTGTACGCGTTGCCTAAAATGCACATATTTCTTCATTTTACTGAAAATTATTGACCGCCATTAAATTTTTGTACTTTTAAAGTTAAGAATAGTTTTTTTTCATAAAATTAAAAGAATATCAGAAAAATCATCCTAAAATTTTGTTTGCATTGTTTAAAATAACCAAAACTATTCTTCTTTTTATCAAAACTGATACTATTTTATTTGAAATCAGTTATTTTTACCACTTTTTTTACCATCTTGAGACAATTCTTCTAATCAGAATTGAGATATAATGAGAATCAAAATACTTAAACTTTTATTTTTGTGGAATAAGAATGCAGTTATTGATTTATTTTGATACAAATTATTAACCATCATTTGATTTTAGTACTTTTTGTACATCAAGATTGGTTGTTCTTCATAAAATATGCTTACTTTAAGGAAAAAGATACTAAATTTTTGTACGCGTTGCCTAAAATGCAAATAATTCTTCATTTTACTGAAAATTATTGACCGCCATTAAATTTTTGTACTTTTTATAGTTTAGAATAGTTTTTTTTTCATAAAATTAAAAGAATATCAGAAAAATCATACTACAATTTTGTTCGCATTGTATAAAATAACCAAAATTATTATTCTTTTTATCAAAAATGATACTATTTTATTTGAAATCAGTTATTTTACCATCTTGAGACAAGTCTTCTAATTAGAATTGAGATATAATGAGACTTAAAATGCTTAAACTTTTATTTTTGTGGAAAAAGAATGCAGTTATATCTTAATTATGATATAAATTATTAAGCGCCATATGATTTCATTACTTTTTGTTCATCAGGATTGGTTGTTCTTCATAAATTATGTTTACTTTAAGGAAAAAGATATTATTTTTTTGTACGCGTTGCCAAAATGCAAATATTTCTTCTCATATTGGAAAATATTGTAATCTCAATTGCAATCAGTTGTTATAAATGATTTTCAAATGTGAATTATTCAAGAATAAATCTGCTTAAAATTATTTCTTTCTTTTTAAGGAATGTATTAATGTTGACCACCATTGGATTTTTGTACTTTTTAATGTTTAGGAGTGGTTATTTTAAAGGCTTCGATTGTGACGAGAATATAGAAAGTCCATGATTATGATTATTTTTTTAAAGAATTTTATGATGATAGGGATACAAAAATTTAAAATATTGAAAAAAATAGACTACATTTTTCAATAACTGATCCTTTCATTTTGTTTTTCCCAAGTATGTTTGGAAAATAATAAAATTAATTTCGCGATGTAGACCCTCGACGGGTTTGAAAATATATAACCTAAATAAAACGAAAAAGACCATTATTTAATGATGATATTTTAATTTAGGTTTTATCTGTACATTTCTTTTCATTTCAATTCATAAAACTTTGCTAAATAATTAATAAACAAAATGTATCATTGAACGTTCGATTTTCACGAGTCGCCATTTTAATAAAAATTAAACGAAACTAAGATTCCGTAATTTACATTAGTTCATCATGTGACGTATTGAAGTTCAATCCGTCATCAAGGTCGATCGGTACTATCCGTCCGATCAGTCCGATCAGTCAATTATTTTTACTATAAGTCTGACGGATTGCTGACGTGAGTTTGACGCGAACTTGACTGATCGGTGACTGATCGATGACCGCTGATTGATCGCTGAAATAGTAACGCCTAAGGTTGCAAGTACTGTATCATTAGAATTTTACCAATAACAGGAAGGACTGTAATTCCTCTGTACAAAGCTGGCACAAATGCTGTGATTTTTGGCCAAAAAAATAATATGCGTGGTTCCAGTTACACCAAACAAATAATAGTTATCTTAGGTAGATAATTGTTTTTCTTTTCTTTTATGTATTTGTTTTTACATTATGTACATGGGAGTAACATTTTGAATTAAAACAGCGCTTTCTGAAAAGCAACAAAAAAGTTCTTTAGGGTAGGCTGTTATTCAGACTAAAAAGTATAGGAGGTAGGGTAACTGGAATCACACATGCCTTTTTTTACTTAACATTTACCGGCCAAAAAGGGAAATAATTATTCATAGAATACAACATACTATTTAGCAATGAAGTATAAAAATGACAGTTCAATTAATTGAATATATAGTAAAGTAATTGTGGAGCATGTTGATATGTCAGCTTGTTCTTCCAGACTAGTGAGTATTATAGTCCTTTATCAATTATTGAAATGTGAAAAGGTATAATTTTAAAGTGTCGATTTATAAATTCATAAATTATAAAGAAATTTAGGTTTCAACCCCCTTTAGGAATGTTGAACTTGGGTTGATTTGACCAGTTTTATATAGGTTCTCTATGGTCATATATATCATTAAAGATGATGGTTATTATTCGTCCTTGGGTTTCATCATCTCAGCTTTCAGCGTCTCCCATGCAGTGAAATCTAGGAAATAGTGCACGAAATCGTCCCGTTGGTTTTTCGTTATTTTGTTGTTGTTTGTCTCTTTATACTTTTGCCATGTCGTTGCCAGTTTGAATTTGACTGATGAGTTTGAATCTCTCTTTGGCATCTTTAGCCTCTTTTGTAGACGGAACACGCGTCTGAGATACTCTCTCTTTGGCATCTTTAGCCTCTTTTGTAGACGGAACACGCGTCTGAGATACTCTCTCTTTGGCATCTTTAGCCTCTTTTGTAGACGGAACACGTGTCTGAGATAATATCTCTTTGGCATCTTTAGCCTCTTTTGTAGACGGAACACGTGTCTGAGATAATATCTCTTTGGCATCTTTAGCCTCTTCTGTAGACGGAACACGTGTCTGAGATAATATCTCTTTGGCATCTTTAGCCTCTTTTGTAGACGGAACACGTGTCTGAGATAATATCTCTTTGGCATCGTTAGCCTCTTTTGTAGACGGAACACGCGTCTGAGATAATCATTTAAAAGGTATATTTATTGATTTACTTAAGTATTTTACTACTACCGTTGTATAAAATGAATTGCATATGCATTTGTACGCTATACTTATCTGTTTTGTATTTGACACTTACAACAAGCTGAAAAAAATCAAATAAATAATTATAAAATAAAGCATACAATTCAGCAATAAATTAATAAAACGTTAATGGAATAAGTTGAAATAGTAGTAATGTGAGAGAAGAACATTTTAAGATGAGAGTTTGTTATGTCAGATTATTAAAAAGTATTTATTCCAGTAATGATGCCTAATAACCATATGGGATATTTTTTATGATTTGGCGCCTTATAATGAAAATGTGTAAATAAAATTTGGTTCATCATTCTCAAGAATGTTGACGTAAAGACGATATAATCCTATTTTTGTATGTGCTCTATGGACATAAATTTCAACAGTTTTTGTTATTAAACGTCATAAGTTTTATACATTTCTGCTATGGGTATTTCCTATGAAGGTAAATCTAGTTTACATTTGACTAATTATTTTGAACGTCTATTTGGTAGCTTCCATCTCTTTTGTAAAGGAATTGACGTCTGACCTTCATCATTGTAATGTTATGTATATTGTTTTACTTTACTACTCTAATCACACCTTATTTTATTTTTAAATTAATGTAGAAAATCAGGACATGCAATGTTGGTTTTTTTTAAGACATGACGTGCGTCTAGCATACATCCTATGCATGATATATTAATGTTTATACTTTACACCTTTGTATTAATATCTTGATATAATGAACTTCATATATATATATATATATAACTTGTGAACAGGGACATATTGATGAAACCACATTTAAATATCTAAAACCGGAAAAATCAAAGCCGGGGCGTTTCTATCTTCTGCCCAAAATACATAAAGTCAATAATCCAGGTAGACCAATTGTTTCCGCCAATGACCACCCTACAGAGAAAATATCAGAATTTATTGACTTTCATCTCCGACCACACGTAGAAAATTTACCATCATATATACAAGACACAACACATTATCTTAAAAAAATGGAATCTTTGAACCCTCTCCCACCTTAAACGATCCTTGTCTCGATTGATGTTACCTCCCTCTATACTAATATCCCCCATGATGATGGTATTGAAGCCTGTAGGGAAGTCTGGAACTCTCGTAACACCTTACATCCACCAACTGAATGTCTCATCCAGCTTCTAACTTTGGTTTTAAAATGCAATAACTTCACATTCAATGGTGAACACTTTCTCCAAGTTAATGGAACAGCAATGGGAACAAAGATAGCCCCGTCTTATGCCAATATTTTTATTGGGAAATTAGAACAGAGAATTCTCAATTCTTTTCTTTATCAACCCCTCTCTTGGTTCCGATTTATTGACGATATTGACATGAAGTGGGATAATACTGAACAAGAACTAGACTTGTTTATTCAACATGCCAACGATGCCCATCCCTTAATAAAATTCACATATGAAATCTCTGACTCTAAGATCACATTTCTTGACACTACAACGCAAGTGAGGGATGGAAACATATTTACAGATCTGTATTGCAAGCCCACAGACAAACATCAATATCTGTCTCCTTCAAGTTGTCACCCTAAACATTGCACCAAGAGCATTCCCTACAGCCAGGCAATACGAATAAAAAGGATTTGCTCCACCAACGATGTTGCCAAAAAACGACTACAAGAACTTCGTGGTCACCTAAAACATCGAGGCTACAAAAGGAAAGACATTGATAAAGGTTTTTCTCGTGCTAGCAACATCAGCCGAGATGAACTTTTACAATATAAAGTCAAAAAGGTCAACAGGAGGGTGCCTTTTGTGTTGACTTACAATCAAAAATTTGACAACTTGTCTCACCTTATCCGCGAAAGTTGGAAAGATATCGAAAAACATCCTAAACTATCCAAGATCTTTCCCGAGCCACCTGTACTGGCTTTCCGCAGGCCCAAAAGCCTTAAAGACTTGCTGGTGAGAGCTGAGTTATCCTCTCAAGCAGGCTCTTCGTCAGTGGGCTCTTGCAAGGGTTGTGGAAACAAACGATGTCTGACTTGCAAACAAATACTGGATACCCAGACTTTTAACAGTCAATCCACTGGTACAGAATACACCATATTTTGCAATGTTAATTGCAAGACTACAAATGTTGTATATCTCCTACAGTGTAAATGTGGTAAACAGTATGTAGGCGAGTCAGAACAGCTGTTTCACAAACGAATGAACGGTCATCGTAGCGACTACCAATGCAAGCCAGACCTCCCTCTTAGTCGACATTTGAGATCCCCTGGCCACACTAAGGCAGATCTCAATCGACTGACCATTACTATCATTGACCACAACTCTGCTTGGTCTAGGGAGGATAGACTTACTCGGGAAAGATTTTGGATTAGAAAATTAACAACTTTGGCACCAAATGGGATAAATGAAAAGATGTAGTTCGACACCATGCAGTGCTTCACATCTGGGTTATATTACTTATTATTACAGTCTCCGTTTCTATTTCTTTACCTTACTCATCTCTAAAATAAATCTGTTAAATATAACAATTTAAATTGCTTAATTTTTTGAGGGATGTATAAGTACCAAGCCACGTCCAACTATTTTACTTTAGTCAAAATTTGTTATTATATTTTAACGGCCGTTTGTTTTAAACATCGCAGACTCTAATGTAACTACACTACAGTTGTCAAATCTGAAATATTTAGAAATTTAGACCGTTCAGTGCTGTTTATTTGGAATTCTTATTGACGCAATCTTTCTTGTAACATCATAATATCGACACCGTTAAAGCTTTAAAATTGTGCTAGTTCACATCGCACATTATTATTTTTATTTAAAGCATATATGTGAACTCTCTGATGTAATTAGTCATATAACCTATGTCATATTCAACAAATTTTTAGAATGGTGCAAGCGTCTTTACTGAGGTTCGGTTTGCCTTTTTTATTGTATAAATTTCAAGATTTAGTAAAAGTTTAATCTAAGAAGACTTAAAGATGATTCATTTAACATCAGAATCTGACTGACGAAGGATCTCTGTTATCCGAAATATTTATAAATAATTACATTTATAGTTCCTTTTTATATCATTGGTGTTGTTATGTACACTTTTTAGGCGTTTATATATAACTTCATATATACGACCACTAGTAACCCGAATTTAGCTTGAACGGACAAAAACGTGTTAACGCTATTTAAATGAGATTAATTGTTATTTGATAAAGATTGACAAAAATTAAAAAATATTTTTTATTCATTTCAATTCATTTCAATTCATTTTAACGCCAGTCAAATAGATTTCTTTGCGGTGAATCAATTAAAATCAAGTTGCTGGTAATGTACGTCAAACTATTAGGCCACGCCCCCGTTAAACTATTTCAAACTGGCATCAATTCGTTTTAAACATCGTTGAGACCCGAGCTTTGTACAGGTAAATCACTCAAGCAAGACAAACTTCATTTATTTATCTTTTTTTTTTCATCAAATTTAATCGAATTTAGTTATATGCGTGTATTCTCAGTTAAGTCGCATGCTTCACAATTTTAACAAATGAATAAAAGAAATTTAGATAAACACATTAAAATATTGATGCACGGTTTAAGAAATGTGAATCTGTTGAAAATAAAATAGTAGTATAACATAATTTGAATTTGCCAAAATGCAGTAGATCTTTATCTCACATATTCGTTTTAAAAATTGCTAATTGCTATGAAAACTCGTGGAATCTAAGTAACGTGTGATACCTTGCAATTGCTTACGAAACTTTAGGTATTCCTGAATATTTATCGTTTCTATTTTTCTGTTTTACTATTTTGTACTCGTAAATTAGATATGTAACGGAAATAAAAGTAACATCACAGAAATTATTGATTGCGTATTTAATTTAAATCTTATATTTTCGGTAGACAACAAATATTCACCAGCTGTATATTAATAAATGAAATTGCTTGTAATGAAAAACAATGTTTTGTTAAATAATAAAATTCATGAAGATAATGTTGACATTTTAGGCGAGTGATATGAGAGCCAAATTTACATTTTTAATGCACCTACCTAACACACGGCTAAATTATATATCACTAGAAAGCTAAAAATGTGTACTTTCTAAATATCCCGGTCGTCAAAAGAAATTATGGTGCATTTTTTTTTAAATCGAGGTCAAAGGTCATGGGTGCAATTTCAATTCACGGATACTTCCAGTTGTAAAATCGAGTCAAAACAAATGCAAAAACGAAACAATTTTATAGGAATGCTGTATTACTGTTGGGAAAATATATTTCTATCATAATATTAATTAATTTTGGTTGATTTTAACGGTAACGCATGTTACATAACGTTTTCTCTCGGAATCTTTGAAAATCAACATTTAAGTCACACAAATGTATCTGTAGTCGCCCTTGCATTATCTAAATCATATAATACCTCCATATCATTTGATTGCACGTATTTACAAACATATATATCTGCAAATTTGATATAAATAATCCGAAACAAAATATTTGAAGCAAGGGGGAAATATAACATATGACGTTTTTTTAATTGTTTAGAAAAGTCCCATGATGAGCTGTTTATTAAAATTGAGGAAGCGTATGGTCTCCTGTTAGTTTGAAAGCCTAACAACCATAGAGCAGATTTTCTTTTATATATGTTGCAATATGTTGATATATAAAAAAGAAGATGTGGTATGATTGCCAATGAGACAACTATCCACAAAAGACCAAAATGACACAGACATTAACAACTCATACATCACTAAATCAGATATGATAAGAGTACTAACAAACATAACTAAAATGAGTAAAGTGCTACTGGTATATTTATATCAACAAATTGACAATTTTAATATAAAACATCACAAGGAAAATATGATCACTCATTGTACGTCAAAATGTGTTTGATTTTACTTCAGTCGGCCGCCGTGTATCTTGAGATATATAATAAATCAAACAACACTTGACAAAGTAGTTTGTACTCTTTTTAAATATTACACTAGTGATGACGTTCGGCTACTTTTGCACTAAGTATTATGTTTTTTTTTATATCTTGTTTCACCGCTTCAAACGGAGGACAAGGCTATCCTAATATTGAATATTTTATTTGGCTTTCTAATGTTAAAATCCCGTGATCGAAACGTCGGACCAATGGGATGTTGGACCATTTAGGTGTCGGAATATTGCGATATCGGAATATTATAGCTTCATTTTAACTTGTAATCTCATCATTCTTATCGGTCAACATATCCATACAAAGACAACTTCCTTGGCATGGGCATATATCAGTACAGCAAAGGTTTTGCTCAAAGCGGACACAAGATCTACTATATACAGATTGAATTAAAAATTTGGAATGGACACGAGGGATTTGTCAAAGAGACACCAACCCGCTAAAAAGCAGGCAACGGCCAAAAACCACCAATGGGTCGTCAATGCAGCAAGAAACTCCCAAACCCGGAGGCGTTCTTCAGCTGGCCCCTAAACAAAAATGTACTACTTTGAAATGATAATGGACGTCATACTAAGCTTCGAAATATACCCAAGAAGTTTAAATAAAAAATCATACAAAACTAAGAAAGGCACGATGCTCCTGACTTGGGACAGGCGCAAAATTGCGGCGTTGTTAAACATGTTTTTGGAAATCTCAACCCTCCCCCTAAACCTATACCAATGCGTGAACAGATCAAATCTTGTAGAAAGTTGGATGACATCATACCGGACATATGCTGCCTTTTAGCCAACCAAAGTCATACGGAGATCTTTTATTGTTTCTGTAGTTGGGTCGACATTGTCTTGGATAAAATTTTAACCCCAGAAGAAAAATAATGCCATGTAGAATGTATGCCCTATTTTCATTGTTTCTAATCTCCTGATCAGTCAAACTTGTTAATAGTTATCAAAGGTGTGTCCATAAATACGGTGCATTGGTAGTGATAAACCTAAATGAAAAAGAGTTAAAAAAAATATTTATAGATAATATACATTCTACTAAAGCCATACATCTAAGAACTTTGTCAATAGGAATATCGTACGCTTTATTAACTGCCGCAGATGTGCCATCATCCAAAAGACAACACAGAAATGTTTTTAAAGCAGGTGGCATAATTTCAATTAAATAATAAAGTGAAATGTTTTTAGATAATGGATATTCATCTGATTGGATTACAACTTTACCCTATATCTGCTTCCGTAAAGTAGCTGCACTAAGTGCTTGCAACCAGTTACGCAGTCACTGCTCAGATCTTTAAATTTTACAGACCGAATATCACAGTCATTTTAAACGGGTAATTTTCCGTCATTACGGCATAAGACAAAATTATAGAGCTACTGTATACAATATTGGATGTACCTTGGCCTTGTTGAAGTTGTATACATGTTACTATAAATTGACCATAGTTTTTTAGTTTTTGTTGAAGCTGATAATATGTTGTGTAGTTTTCTCGGCGGCGATCCTCGGGCAGAAATTAAGCCCGGTTAACTGATCAAGTAATTAAAGTTGTTAACCAGAATACTTCCTTGTGTACAGGCACGTCATCTTTAATCGTCGAAATGTTAATAAAAGCTGTTTTATGTTAAGAACTAAATAGCTCTTTAATTTCTGATTTCAAATTTTGTAGCAAATATTTAGCGATGCAAGCTCGATGGTATAAAGATTTAATAGTAAAATTATCATGAGTTATTTTGTAAATCCGATCATTGTAGGAGATATATGTAATAACACTCAATATAGCTTGAGTTTGCTCCTCAGAGGATACCTTATGAAGTTGTGTAACTTGCTTATAGGCTTTATACATTTGCAAAATATACAAACAGACAAATCAGAATGAGTTGTAGATCTACTGTCCTCGTTCATATATGAGAAGATCTACTGGTCGGTAGAATTGGTACATGTAGTACAAATTCTTTGTACAGACAAAACAGAAGTTGATAGGTTGTGCTTACTTTTGAAATATTTATAGCAACTCTTATGATATTTTGTATTTTCAAATGGGATGTTTTCATTTTTTTCATATTCATCGACCAGTCTTCTGTAACTGACTTCATCTTTTCGTTTTCCCACTGCGGCAATACAACTGTATCTTCATTTAAGTGTTAACAACATAGTTTCTATGTAGTAAATATATGACAGACTATGCATCTGTGTCAATAAATGGATAGTTTTTTTGCTTTTTAGCAAAGGAAGGGTTTCATTGTGAACTGGACTGTGAAAATTTGACACGACTCGGAAGATTTTCTACAATTTTCCGAAACGATTCCTAATTTAGAAAGGGGTGAATTCTACAGAACTCAAAAACTATGTTTTACTTTGATTTGATCTTTATTTTGGACGATTTTATATCTATTTAAGCTACACTGAAGTTAAAGATAGAAATAGAACCGTTTAAATATGATTTATCGTACTCTAATAGCACTATTAAGTACACGGAAATCGACTAATATATTCAGTAAAAAACGATAACGAAATAGATAAGGGATTCCGGAAATTATAGTGATTTTACCCAACATCATAAAATTACAGAAATTCGTGATTTTAAGAAATGTTGAGATAAAGTCTTGATCTTGAATGAAAAAACGATAACTGATGAGTAATTTGGTGTGATCTTAAACGGATATATTGCAAAAACATTTAATGAAAATTTAATTGTAGATCCGAAAAGGTCGGGATTATGAAAATTTTCGTACAAAATGTCAAATATTTAGAAAGAATGCAAAAGCATGCGGACTTACAGTTGTAAATATTGTTTTTCATTATTTTAAGAATCTAATTCACTTAATTATTCTGTCTAAAAGAAGAGATACGACTAATTTCCTTTGCTTGAAAAACATGTCGTAATTATATAATTTTCAACTAATTTCTGAAATAAACGTCAATTTTACAAAAACTGCACCGTACGATTTTGTGACGACCGGGCAAAAATCAAAGTTAAATCATTATTCTTTCATTTAAAAAAAAAAATAGCCGTGTGTTAGGTGGGTGCATTAAAGTCCTTAACTAGACGTCTTTTTCAAATATTACACTCGCCTATTTGTTGAATTTTAATAATAAACAGTTAAGTCTTGCTCAAAATTGTAAATAAAGTAACAGATCAATGAGCTTTTAAACTATGTTAAACTGTAATACCGGTCGCTGGAGCAAAACAGGCGTAAATTGTGGAAGAGCATATAGTAGACGAGCATATTGAAGCGTTGTTACGATTCGTATATTATCGTGCTATCATACACCTTGACGTACAAAAATTCTTGTAATAAATGAACATGTATCCTGTATATATGAGATAAATTTTAGTTTGCGATAACAACGGGTAGGTTTAGTTAAACGATCTTGACTGGCTATTAGTCGACATTCTCTTACGCCTTTTGATATGCTCTAGCGTTAAATCCAGTCTGTTAAGACTGTTTTGGACAAACCTAGACATTGACAATCATACCACATCTTCTTATTTCTTATGGAAGTCTTGCTCTTCTTTATAATTGGTGAAGAGTCCTGTTGACTGCAAACACAATGGGAAAATTGGAAAAGCAACCTTTAGTAGTGATTCTTTGAAAGGCTGATCTGGAAAAGTTCTAGACAGCAGCAAATTAAGAGAAAATGGATGGGGGTACAAGAAATGATTTTTACCAGAAGCATGTGCATCCCATATAAAAGAAAAATCTTTCAAATTTTTCAAATATGTATTTTTTCAATCAATTATAACAAAGAAGTTGAAATAATAAGATTTGTGTTCTAAAAAAAGAGAAAATTCCAAAATTGACAAATTGACAAATTGACAGAATGGTCAATAGTGATTCAGAATAGTCAATAGAATGGTCAATTTGACACAAAAAAGCAATAAAATTTTATAAAACTTTCTTATATTAACACCTACTTCAAGGTTTTTTTTTAAGTTAGATCTATTCAGATTGGTCCAACCTATCTTTATTGAAAGTATAAAAAAAATAAAGTTTAATTGTGAAACTGTGATTTTTTTCATGATAATAGCCCAAAAATGGATAACATTTGATGAAAACTGACAAAATTATCAGAATTGGGTACTTTCAAATGGCTGTAGCAAAAATAAGTGCACCACCATATGATTTTCGTCCCCAATTATTTTTCTAGATTCATATATAAACCCAAAAATCAGGTTCAGAAAAAAAGTTTAATTCAAGACCTTAAAAGATCTATTTCATAAATCAGAAATATTATATTTTTTTAATCAAAAGTTTATCAATCTAATGATTTAAAAAACATTTTTTTTATACTTTTATAAAATTAATATTAAATGTGCAATAATTAATTCTTGTTTATTTAGCAAAACAAACAACAGTTACCTTGTTTATCTAAGAACATTTTACTACATAAAATAATGTGGGACAATCATAACTTTTCATGTGGGAAAATCAGAACTATAAAATTTTAAAAAGTGGGACAATCGGGAATAAACCGATAAAACTATAATAAAAACAGAAATGAAGGACCCCGTCAAGATCCTCATAGATTTAAACAATACATATGTATGACCTAAATTTAAGTGTAGCATTGAGTATATGTACATTTGTTTGTAAATGCGCTTATCCTATCTTTCATTTGAATAAAAAACTTGTTTAATATAAATATAAATATGTATTTATTTATTTGCTTGTTCAGATTGCACTATTATAAATAATTCTTCTTCGTCTTCTACCTCTAAACTGTAAAATTAGCGTATGTATGCGTTGAATATACGATCTATAAAGATTAAGTTCGATGGCACTTGTTAATAATCTAAAGGTTATAAAATGAACGATCCATAAAATAACGTGGCAATTACAATGGCTATTTCACATTTATATCATACGTTCACTCGTAATGGTATCATACATGTACCTCCGTATGTGGTGTATAAGGTTTTAAATCATGTTTTATAGCTTCTTTCAAACACTATTGACGACGTTGTTCAAACTACATGCACATATCACAAAACCGCAAATTTAATATAGTTAAAAAGATTATACGATATTGAAAATGCATTTTTTTCTATCAAAAATGTAGGGTCGTGTATGTGTAACTCTAAGTGTTTACCTGAAATGTATTGAATTGAAAAAGAATAGATTTATTCTCAAATATTTGACAAATGAAATATTTTCCGAAAAAAAATCCACATAATAATGTTTTGTCCTTTAATTCTTTTTTTGGGGTGTCCGTTAAAATACCGCAAAAGTCCCCCTTAGTGCACTTAGAACAAAAAATTGCACTAAAGGACCTGATGGAATGATACAATTGACACAAAAGGCATTGCATATATAAGTCAACGTTTTAAAAATAAACAATTTTATAATCACATTTAGAAAGTTATTTTATATTTTATCGACACGCGCCACACTCAGTTGACAGTAATATATAGAAATTCATGTTCATTCAACCTTGACCCGTTTTGAATACACTAGTATACTTATAAAGAATGTATATATTATGTTATTTCATGTTGTTCTTGGTTTTTTTATGGTATAGTTATTACTGTCATATCTATTTTGCTTTTCTGACTGTTATAGTTTTTACTTCTATGTAAGAGTGTATTTTCTTCTTATTTTTGTTTCTTTTAAGTTCGTTTGCTTGTTCCGTAAGTTCACTTTTTTAAGTTCTGTTGAAATGTTTTATAAAGATATTTTGAAATAGTAAAAAATGTATAGAGATTTTATTTTAACCAACACATACTGATATAATAGAAGATACACATATTTCGCAAAGTATAATAGTTTATTACATTTTTGTTGAGCCTTCCGACTTTTGTTGCAATAGCTATCTACAAACCACAAAAAATTACTCTGTGGGTAAAGTGTTTGAAACTTAAATAACTTTCTTAACTATCCTGGATTTCTAATAAACTAGGACAGAAGCTTGTTTATGATTAAGATAGCTTAAAAAAAAATGTTTATCCGTATTTTTATTTATAACTGATTTTTTTGGTTTTCAAGTTCTGTAAGCTGATAAACATGCACTCTGGTTAGAGTTTAAAAAAAATCACATTTTCCAGTCGGGGCCTTTTAGTGATCGGTCGACTATATGGAAGGGGTTTTCTCGTTTTTGAAGACCTGATTGTTGCCTACAATTGCTTACATCCACTTCAGATTAGGAGGTTGAGCGTACACACACATGCATGCTTATCACGTCATCTTCTTTCTGTGAAAATCCCAAGTCAGTGGCTTGTAGTTCAGTGGTTGCCGTTGGTTCATGTCTGGCATATTATTTTATTTTTGGTTTTTGTAAATTGTTGTTTTTTCTAGATAATGCCGTTAGTTTTCGAATTTAATTGTTCAAAACTTGTTTATGTTGGGACCTTTTATATATATATATAGCCGATTATAAGGTATGGTCGCCTAATATAGCTTACATGTGTACATCCAATTAATTTGATGGATAGTTGTATAATTGCAAATTATATCACATCATTATTGAATATAAGCTTTGATAAGTTGGACAAGCGATTGTACAGGAAAGGCCCAAGTGATAGTACAGTAAACTCGTAAGCGATTGTACAGTCAATTAAAATTTATCCGATATTGAAAAAAATATATTTGTGAATCTCTACTGGTGCAATGGCTTTCAAACTTTCAGACAGGTAAGACCATACATCAGATCTAGAAATAGTACTTTTAAAATTTCTGGACTCAACGATGTGTATTTCAATGATTATTGACATTTTTATCGCTGTTGTGTAACAGTTCTGATCGATATATTAAAAGCTCCTCCATTCGACGAAAAACGTTTGTATGCATACGTCGTTTATTATTTGATTGGTTCATATATACATATAGAATGTTTTGAATGTCTAGAAGAAACGTTATATTGTATCATTTGATTCACTATTGGAAAACTTTCCATGTAGCAACTTGTTATATTTTCGAATGTCGAAAATGTAGAAACCGTACAGTTCCGTTCCCACACAATATAATAATGATGTAATCGGGTTTTTAAGATCCCCACGAATGCCACATTTTCCCATCTTAATGTCTATCAATCTCTTATGAAAGTATGTACAAATGTAAACTCCTGTGGTGTTAAGATGGACATAAAATAAAATTATTCTTTCATCAAGTTGAAAATAAACTACGCTAAATCATTAAGTTTATTCTACAACTATCATAAACTTATCAATTAGTAACGATCAAATGACAATTGTTTATTGGATAAGGTTGACTGAACATTGATGTTTGGGAATTTGCAATAAGCCTTCGGTCACATGGCATGCGCTGATAAAAAAGAAAGTCAATTTCAAAATTATGATATATATTGATACCCAAATTTATATTTATGAGTTATATACTTATATCTTCTCATATCCATGTTTGTGGTCTAATAACATCGTTTTAATGTCCTTAGTGCAAAAACTTTGTTCTTAATGCACCAATGATTTGTATAGTCCTTCAGTCCACTAAGAAGTCCTTTGCGGTATTTCTACACACCGTACAAAATTTGGCTGTGATCAAAATGTTAAAAAAAAAATACCCATTTATTATAACAATTTTTAAATATTTAAGATTAAATTATGCAAGGAAAAGTGTCTTTGTTTTCTGTCAAAATGATTTACCTTTTTTGACATAAAGTTGTCGATAAATAAATTGGATATGCATTTCAATAGCATATTATCAAATTGCTGAAAGATCACCTACATTTTCTTAACAGGGAATCCGTTAGTATTGAAACCCCCTGTCCTTTAGGGTGAATGGGGTATAGAAATATCGTCACTTGGCCAGTCTTCTCCCGACCGGCAGTAAAACGCTTGCCGAAATGGGGCGTCCATTTGGCTGTGCGGGATGTATCAAGTTCGCAGTCACGTCCGGTCAGAAGGGGGACGTGAAATCTGATGCCTCGTGTAAAGAGACTGCAACGCTCTTTGCTCTTTGCACGTTAAGAATCCTTGCAACAACTCTTTTGAGGGGTCCGTAGGTGGCCTGTTGCAAGACAAAATTTCTGTCCCTATACAAGGTATCCTCATTTTCCAGTGGCAGTCCAAATTTCCCTGACCATCATCCCAGATGGCCTCTATCGTATCAACATACCTAGTGTATATATTGTGAACTTGTTCTCGTCCTAAATATGCATGAAATATTTGCCACTGGACGTTAAGCAACAAACAATCAATCAATCATTCAATCAATCCCTGTCCTTAATAATTCAATTTGTCGTTCTGCATTATTTTGGCGTAAGAAAGACGCACACATTCAGGCTAACGCCCTTAAGGTGTATAGAAAATAGATATAGGAAGATGTGATGTGAGTGCCAATGAGACAATTCTCCATCCAAATTACAATTAATGAAAGTAAACCATGGTAGGCTTATGTACAGCCTTCAACACGGAGCCTTGGCTAGCAACGAACAACAAGCTATAAAGGGCCCCATGATTACTAGTGTAAAACCATTCAAACGGGGAAAACAACGGTTTAATAGTTTTGTATTTTATATAACTTTCCTGCCCTTACACCCACACTAATATAAGCTGTGATTTCTGTGTGAATAAATTTTTTTAAAGTTTCAAATGAAGTGCATGGATGTAAGTAATGATAGGCAACCGCAATGCCTTCAATAATGAGAAAAAAACATAACGTATAATCGGCTTTACATTGTCCCGCTTGATCATTATACGTTGTTGTTTCCTATAGAGAAATAAATTATCGATTTAAATTATTTTTTACATCATAAAAAAGGGTACAATATCATAAAATCAATTTTGTGAAAAGCGATGAAAATTTAGTGACCCCAATATAAATTTGAACTCCTCTTAATCTTTCCTGTGTTTACGAGCACAAAATTCAAGGATCCCTAATTTTTTTAACTGTCTTTATGAAAGTTAGCACCGACTGTTAGCTTTACACTAGTAAGTTTGTCTTAAAGATAATTGGCTTTGTGTTAAAACTGTCGTTACGTTGCTGTCTTGCGGACGAATACCCGAAATCTCTGTGTCATCAGCAATCATACAGAAATGACTTTATATCGGGTTATTTGGTTATTTTTAATACTCTGTTCTTTGCATAGAAATAATTCTTCGTTAATCTGAGCATTGAAAGAATACTTCATATCACAAGATATAAACATGGATACAAAAAAAAATCTAGGCGAAATCGATAATACCGCAAAGCATGAATAAATGTGTTGTATTTCAGTAAATAACACTTGTTTTCGTTTGATTGTAAACATGTTGTAGCCCATCATGCATTGTTTCTTGTTAAGTGGATTGGTAAAAAAAGCGCCCCAAAAAAAGAGTTCAAAATAATTACGTCACACGTTAATACATTATAACAAATGCTCGGACATACGTATGGTAATTCATGCATATCCTAAAAGGTCGTGTTCTCGATCTATTAAAACGGAAATGACACGGCCGGGTATTGTAAAGGTTTGAGGGACTTTTAATGTCAAATTCATATCCCTGGGCAACGAAATTATCGATTTGTTAAAAAAAACACCGTGTTTACGCTGGTGTCTTCCTCGAATGCCAACATTTTATATGTTACCTATTCCTTGAATGCCAACATTTTATATGTTACCTATTCCTTGAATGCCAACAAAAATATTTCTGTTTTTATAAGTATTTAACTTTAAAAAATAATTAGTGAACTTGATGAAATTGTAACATTTTATCCCATTTTGATAAGAAAAGTAGCAAAATTTAAGGGTTAAATAATTATGAATATAAAGATAGAAAGAAAATGATTTTTGTTACTATTTATTAAAAAATAAATAAATTTGGGAATGAACAAGTTTTATTAACATAAGACATATATATAAATATAACATTTATATTTAGTTAAATATAATTATTTCAAACTAAAAGAGGATATTAGAGATTTATTGTGTTCCATATTATTATAAATATTTATTTGTTACGTATATATACATGAATTAAATGAATATTTTAATTAAACAATTAACCATAAAATAGGGTAACAAGAATTTAGTCTATAGCGGATTGATTTTTTTAGTTGTTTGTGGCTTTGAACTAGATGCCAGTAACTGCAAGTTTTCTCAGAGGATGTACTTTACAAGTGTTTTTTGTTTGTTTGGATATACAAGAACCTGACCACGTCTATTCTGTGTAGTATTTCTATTTATTTACATCTGATAAGTTAAACCGGTTTCATCTGATGTGTATAGTTAGTTCCACTATGTGGTATGGGCTTTGCTCATAGTTGAAGACTGTACGGTGGCCTATACTTGTGAATTTCTGTGTCATTTGGTCTCTTGTGGAAATTTGTCTCAATTCCAATCAAACTACATTACTTTGTTTTATAAGAACACCGATGATTTGCGAACACGATAAACCCCTTACCAGTATCATTTTATGAATCACTTGCAAAAAAGTGTGTAGTATTATTACAAACTGAACATAATACATCAATAGTATTCTAACACGGTAGGATGTTACAGCACACACAACTATAGAAATATTGAAAAAAAATTTCAAAGTCCAAAGAGGCTTCACATTTGTGTAAACTGGAATTTCTCACAATATGCACATGTGATGCAACACTTTTCAAAGTTTCATTTTAAGAGAATCCATATTCATTCAAGTAGTATCATCAGAAAAAAAATTCAACAACGTAACAAACATGAATTAGATTTTAACTATCTGTTTAATTATGCCTCGTTCACGGACATTTAATTCGAATAAAAAAGAAGCGTGTATGTACGCGATTAGCGAATTCGATTCGCATTCGATTCGAATTCAATTCGAATTAAAGAAAATTGAGAATGGAAATGGGGAATGTGTCAAAGAGACAACAACCCGACCAAATAAACAAACAGCAAAAGGTCACCAACAGGTCTTCAATGTAGCGAGAAATTCCCGCACCGGAGGCGTCCTTCAGCTGGCTCCTAAACAAATATATACTAGTTCAGTGATAATGAACGCCATACTAATTTCCAAATTGTACACAAGAAACTAAAATAAAATAATACAAGACTAAGAAAGGCCAGAGGCTCCTGACTTGGGACAGGCGCAAAAATGCGGCGGGGTTAAACATGTTTGTGAGATCTCAACCCTCCCCCTATACCTCTAAATGTCCATTTTTGATAAGCATGCTCTCGTGTTGTGATAACTTTTTGCACCTATTCCTCGAAAGCCAACATTATTTATAGGTAAATTGTCGGTTGATCAAAGGATGTTGGCATTCAAGGAATAAACCTATACGCTGACTTATAAAAGTGTTTTAAAATTAGTCTTTCATGCTGTCTAGTCTGAGCAATGTTTGTAGGACGTTATAAATAAAAAAGGAAAACCGTCAAAACATTATGTGAACGGAAAATACATGGGCGTTGCATACGTGTCTCAAACGATTTAGAAAATCTAGAATATGTGTGAATAATGAATATTTATATTATTTAGACTTTAATATTGTTGTTTTTTGAATATTATATCTACAAGTTCATGACGATTTAGAGCTTGGCATTTCGTGTAGACACATGTTTCTTGTTGAAGACTAAACATGCGGTCTTGATTTATCTATAGTGTTTTTGTCGTTTGGTTGCCGTCAAATTGAAATATATCCCATATCTCTTATATTATGAGCTTTAACATCAGCTTATAAGAATTCATTATTGAAAGGTTTATTTGTAATTTTATATGAATATGCCGTAATATATTTATCGGTGTGAGCTGTACCACATCATGACTTATATATGAACTTTATTAATTTCGATCTAAAAAAAAGTTCCTAGAAATAGATATTTTAAAAAGTCTTAATAAATTCCAATGATCACAAATCCAAACTAAATCCATTTTTTTCCTGATTCTAACATACGTTGTTCCTTTTTTTTTGGTTTAATTTTGTAGTAATTTGCTAGTCAGTCAGATTCGGATTCCGGGTGACATTGCGTACGCTTTGTCCTTTGATTTAAAAATACATAATTTTAGCATTATTATTTTTTTTATCTTTGCTACGCTCGATGTTTTTGCTTCCGCTGTATCAAAGCTAGTGAATTAGTCAAAATGTCCGTACAATGTATAGTAATATTTCTTTTCATGACTTGTTTATTCTTCAATATAAGCGTTGGCTATTTTTATCTGACAATATCAAATTTGTCTAGAAAGTTCGCTGTAGTGTTCCATAAATGTCTTAGGGCTAGTGCACCAAAGCGGCCTGGTGGGTTTTAGACGTACCGGCAAGTCCCTGGACCACAATTGCACAACCGTCCTTTTGATGATCAATTTGTTAAATTGCTGGGACTATCATACTAATAACATAGTAGTCCCCGTTAATTTCAGAGCTCTACCGTTAAATAGTAATTATTACTAATGTTATAATTTTATTTTTACGCTGTCTTAATTTGTAAATAATTATTAAGTATAATATGTATAGTATAGCGTCGTGTAAGTCATTTTTGGGCTAGACATTGTTTGCTTTATAGTGTATTGAATAATTTTTATTGCAATCAATTTATAATTCATTACAAGGAAAAAGTGGACCGTATGTCATCGCACACAAGACAGCTGATTGGATAAATATGATAGGCTGTTACGCCTACATTGATACTGATGTCCAATCGAATACCAGCAGACACCTGTCAGTAAAAACAAATTTCAAGCGTGAATAATTAGAGATCTATTTGTGTATTCGATATTTGAAAAGTAAGTTAAACTATTCGTTTAATCTTTTTTAGGTGAATTTCAAAAACTGTTTTTTTCACTTTCTTATAGGAAGGTATTCAAATATGAGCGTACCACATGTAACGGAATTTTACAAGCATTTTATATAGCGAATTGTGTTTTCCGGAACCAGAGGCACTGCCGGAACGTACTATTTTCAATTAGATCATACAGGTTTCATCTACCATGTGCATAAAAAGCACTATCAAATTTTATTTGTAAATTGTAAAAGATTAAGAATATTTTTGTATATGTACTAAATAATCTGAAATAAAACAAAACATATTTCTCTCGGCCTGAATTCAATCGTAATCTGAAATAAAACAAAACATATTTCTCTCGGCCTGAATTCAGTCGTAAGCAAATTTTCATACTTTTTTTTTTTTTATCTATTTGCAAATGACGAAGAATTCTCCTTAAACTGTGATTCATTAATATTTAATATTACTTCCATGATTAAACCGACAGACTAACTTTAAAGGACAAAATACAAGAGTGTACTACCAGCCAAGGAAATGAGTTTAATTAGAGTAACTAATCTAAGTGGTCATCGATGTGTAATATTTGACACTGGGCATTATTTGTGGACCAATGCAATAAAATTAATGTATACTATCAATCAAAATTAAATACTTTTGAATGTAACAATATGCTACAAATTCATTTGATTCACTGAATTTTTATATTTTTTTTTTATCTAAATGAAAATGTAATAAACTGCTCCCGTTTAATATAAATAAGAAGATGTGGTATGTATGCCAATGAAACAACTCTCCGTCAAGTCACATGGTATAATTTAATTAGAGGTCAAAAGTACGGCCTCGACACGGAGCTTTGGTCCTCATTGAACAGCAAGCTATAACGGTCCCTAAAATGACAATACAATTAAGATGGAAAACAAAAGTATAATCTATAAGTACGGTAATTTCGCTACGTTTATTCGTCAATTCCGAATTACAAGTAAGCGTCTCACTGTTTATCAAAATGAGTAGTAGCACTTGTGCCTAAAAAAATCTGATTCGAAACTGAAATATAAACCATTAGATTTTATCCATCGTGTCTTAACTAACGTTGTTTGATATTTTTTCTATGATATGATTAACTCCTGTATTTATTTCGTGCTAAAAATATAACGATAAAAAAGATCAATGGAGTTATCGACATCGGTCTTTATATGTATATAATGGTCAATATAAACTGTCAATTAAATTTTTAAAATATACTTATATTGTTGTTGAATTTATTTTAAAAATAAAATGATGTTTTTTTGTAAATGTAATAATTCAACCCGGTTGAACCTTTTAAATTTTATATTAAAGATAAAACATGGAACTTCATTCATCATACGTCCATTACGTTCACGAATGGGTAACTGATATTAGAGTATAAGGCAGCATATCATTCGTTAATAAACTTCAGAAAAAAAAACGCAATTTGTAATCTGTGGTTTGAATTTTCGTCAGATGTGCCACTGACATAATGGCTGTATTATGGGTGAAATATTTGCCACTAGACGTTTAGTAAAACCCATTCAAATCCAAATCAAACCGCTCTATTTGATGCAAAAGAAACGTGACAGGCAGTGCTATCGAGGTATATGATCAGATTTTTTTCAGCCATCAGTGCACATGATAAATAAGTGATGCACGAAAAAAAAGGAGATGTACGATATACGCCAATGAGACAGCAACCGAACTACGGAAATAACCGAAAGCCATCTAAAGGGAGACGTGTCGACTTCAACAAAAGACAAATATTCCAACATTATGTCTTATAAGTGCTATCAATTATTTATTTCGGACAGAACTCGGACATCGTAGAGTCTATACATTTGTAACATATTGGACTTTCATGTTACGTATCGCATTGAAACATGAACGCGGACCTCGATGAGAACAAATGAATTGAAAGTTTGCAAGTTTACTATTTTATTTTCAACAGAATCACATTTTTTAAACCGTGCATCAATATTTTAATGTTTTTATTTAAATTTCTTTTAAAAATGTCACATCTATTGTTCATTCATTTGTTAACAATTGTGAAGCATGCAACTTTACTAAGAATACACACATTTAACTGAATTCGATAAAATTGGATGAAAAAAAACCCCGATAAATAAATAAAGTTTGTCTTGCTTGAGTGATTTATCTGTACAAAGCTCGGGTCTCAACGATGTTTAAAACGAATTGATGCCTGTTTGAAATAGTTTAACGGGGGCGTGGCCTAATAGTTGGACGTACATTACCAGCAACTTGATTTCAATTGATTCACCGCAAAGAAATCTATTTGACTGGCGTTAAAATGAATTGAAATGAATTGAAATGAAGTAAAAATATTTTTTAATTTTTGTCAATTTTTATCAAATAACAATTAATCTCATTTAAATAGCGTAAACACGTTTTTGTCCGTTCAAGCTAAATTCGGGTTACTAGTGGACCCAGGTGGTCGTGTCGTCTAGCGGGACGGCTGCAGTGCAGGCGATTTGGTGTCACGATATCACAGTAGCATGGGTTCGAATCCCGGCGAGGGAAGAACCAAATATTTGCGAAAGCAAATTTACAGATCTAACATTGTTGGGTTGATGTTTAGACGAGTTGTATTATACATTATTTACACAGCCATGTATCACCATCATTGATGGCGATCCGATGGATACATCTGTTGTAGGGTTGTCACTGACTCAGACGTACTTATGAATATAATTATTTTCTGTGACTGTATCTTACATTAATTTGTAGGATCCTTAACTATAGATTATTTAGCTGATCTGTAACAATAACATCTTCATGCCTTATATATCATGTACTGTAGTACGCCGCTAGATTAAAACTGACGTGGAAAGGTAACACATGTCCACCGAAAGCTCTTTTTTTGAGAGCCCAGGTGGTCGTGTGGTCTAGCGGGACGGCTGCAGTGCAGGCGATTTGGTGTCACGATATCACAGTAGCATGGGTTCGAATCCCGGCGAGGAAAGAACCAAAAATTTGCGAAAGCAAATTTACAGATCTAACATTGTTGGGTTGATGTTTAGACGAGTTGTATATATATATATATATATATATATATATTTTGATAAATAAAAAGTCCTTGGTACAGAAAATATAATTTTAAAGTAAAAAACACAAAAAATCACATCATAAATCGAACATTGTTTCTGTTAGCGCTTTCACCGCATCTCCAGCGGTTCATCAGACAGAATTGTTATCGTTAATAGTAACGACTTGTGACGTTACGTTATAGTAACGACTTGTGACGTTACGTTATAGTAACGACTTGTGACGTTACGTTATAGTAACGTCATGCGGTAATTGTATATATCTTACGGAATTTTATTAACGGATCGAATTTCACTTCCTATTTAGTGTGGGCTTATAAAGTTCAATAAAATAACAGAAACAATGTTCGATTTATGATGTGATTTTTTGTGTTTTTTACTTTAAAATTATATATATATATATATACATGTATATGTATATTCAGAAATAAATCATACCAACACCAATGGAATTTATTGAATGAATAGTGAAGGTCAATTTACAGTAATTTGGCTAAGTACAGCGATAACTTTGGCTCGTTGTAATTTAAAACTGAATATCGAAAAAAATGCATTCATCTTTTCTTATTTTTGAAATATTACTAATTAAATTAATTCAAAATAGGTAAAAATTTATTAGAAATCGCATCCGATAGACGAAAAACGTTCCTAAATTTGTTTTCAAATTTTCCAATCTCAAATTTCTATTCCATAGATTTTTCTTTTAAAAGCTTTTTGTTGTTGGTACACTAATTTGTGTTTAAATGAATTACAATAATCAAGGGGCCACCCACTTCGTTTGTACGGTTTATATCATTCAAAGTATTGTTCTAGGTAAATAAAAAATTAGCACTTAATGTCAAAAAAGAGTTACATCATCGTGTTAGAGACCATAAAATGTCGATTGTTTAGGTTTTTATCAAGCAACTTGATAACGGATTGGTAAATACCATAAAACAAAGTTGATGACCCCATGATTATTTTGTATATTAATTAAAACGGAAATTCATGTTCGCACAACATTAAGTGTTTGAGGGAAAATCTATGAAGTAGAAATTTCAGTTGAAAGGATTTTAGACAACTTAAAGAACGTTTTTGCTTCTTTTAAATGCTTGCTACATGTTCTATACAATTATTCTTTTATTTATAAAGAATACAATTAGTATTATTTCAGACAATAAAAGAGATGAATGCGTTTTTTTTTTCGATTTTCAGTTATATTTAAATGCTAAATTATACCACAATCTGTGACAGAGCCAATTTACAAGTTTACTAAACTCACAAAAATACTGAATTCAAAACGGAAAGTCCTTAACTAAATTGCAAAATCAGAAGCTCAAACACATCAAACGAATGGATAACAACTGTCATATTCTTGATGGGGAAACGACATTTTCTGATGTCGAAAAATAGCGGATTAAACATGGCTTTATAGCTAGTAAAACCTCTCACTTGCATGACCGGAACATTTGGAATTACAACTTACAACTTGTTTTGTCCAATTATTTAATAGTATACACTACAAAAGAAAAGTCTGAAATGGCCTTGATCTGTAGTCGACTGTACTGTTTTTGACACGACCAGTCTTAATTGGTCTTAAATTTACTCGACATTACTCGCCGACAGTCTGTACCATACTCGAATATTCATTTAAAATATCACACCCGATCAGAGAGTATTTAATTCAGAATAACATTCGTTCCAAATTGCAACATCCTATTTAACTAAAATCACAACGCCTTTTGACTCCATTAGATAAGTAAAACACAAGTTTATAAAAAATGGGATTTCTTTTTACCTGTAAAGTACACATATACTGAGGTAATTAAACCTTATTTAAGTGCTTCTTTTTTTTTTTTGATAATATATTTTTATTGCACTCTATTGCTGTTAACAATTTACTTAGTGTACAGCATTGCACTAAGTATCCCTGATATATAAGTTATTAGTTATCCAGAGAGAATATCTAATAAAAGTAAATTGATGTTACATTGCAATATTACAATATTTTAAATGATTTCATGTTTAAGTGCTTCTTGTATATCATGTCCTTAATTTTAACAACGAAATATTTATATTCAATTGAAATAAATGTGATCTGCAAAATTAGAACGCAAGTCCTTATCTAAAAGGTAATAAATGATTACTATAGTGCTATATATAGAATCTTAAAGAAAGTTGTCATTTTCTCACTTTAGGAGGTTGCTTTATATACTATGTTATGTATATGTATATATATATATATATACAAATCGTCTAAACATCAACCCAACAATGTTAGATCTGTAATTTGCTTTGGCAACTTTTCTGTTCTTCCCTCGCCGGGATTCGAACCCATGCTACTGAGATATCATGACACCAAATCGCCTCCACTGTAGCCGTCCCGCTAGACCACACGACCACCTGGGCTTCATAAAAATGAAGCTTTCGGTGGCCGGATGTTACCTTTTCACGTCAGTTTTAATCTAGCGTCGTACTACAGTATATGATATATCAGGCATGGAGATGTTATTTTTACAGATCAGCTAAATTATCTATAGTTAAGGATCCTACAAACTAATGTAAGATACAGTCACAGTCACAGAAAATAATAATATTAATAAGTACGTCTGAGCCAGTGACAACTCTACAACAGATATATCCATCGGATCACCAGCAGTGGTGGTGATACATGGCTGTTTACATTATTATAAACAACTTATCTAAACATCAACCCAACAATGTTAGATCTGTAAATTTGCTTTAGCAATTTTTTTCTTCCCTCGCACTGTAGCCGTTTTGATCAGCTTGTTTTATTTTTATTTGATTGTGATTTATATATATGTAAATGTTGATAATGAGGTGTTTAAGTAATATGTGTATCGTGATATTTTCGGTTCAATACTATATTTAATATGCAATTGTTATTTCAAACTTATTATTCAACTTACTAGTCAGGGGAAGTAACTATTGTTTAAACAGTTCCTTAATTGATGAAGTACAATAGATAGATACAAAAAAAAATAGGACTATGTTAGTAAAGATTAGGTCGAGTATTGTTCAGACTAAGTGGATTATTGTTGTTTATTCTGTAGTTTACTATGCTGTGTCATGTGTGCTGTTATTTGTTTGTCTTTTTTTCATTTTTAGCCATGACGTTGTCAGTTTGTTTTAGATTTATGAGTTTGACTGTCCCTTTGGTATCTCGAGTATAAGTTTAGACAGTAAAGTACGGACCAAATTACAGTCGAGTATTATAAAATCAATTTTAGCCTCATTTAGACTGCTTGACTAAAAATCAATAAGTCGAGAACAGATATAGGCAATTTCAGACTTTTACTGGTATGTCGTGATAGCTCACAACTTGTTATTATCTACATCATAATATTTTTCACTTAAACCATGTTTTTCATCTACACAGAGAAACGGAAAGGTTGTACTGGTATTGTTCATTTTTTTCCGTATGAATTTAAACTACGTAGGTCTCTTGAGAACATGGATGAGAGATACAAGAAATGATTTTACCAGAAACATGTACATCTTATTTAACTTTCTTTTCAATCATTAATAACAGAGAAGTTGAAATAATATGCATTTTGTTCTTAAAACAGAGAAAACCACAAATTTACCAAATTGACAGAATGGTAAATGTGACAAGAAAAAGCATTAAACTATGATAAAACTTTCTTTTATTAACACCTATCGTTAGTTTTTTTAAAGTCAAATTTATTCAAATTGTTCCACATCATCTTTATTGAAATTATGGAAAAAAGTTTATTTGTGGAACTGTGATTATTTTAAGGATAATAACCCCAAAATGGATAAAAAAAATTATGAAAAAACGGAAAAATCATCAAAATTGGGTACTTTTAAAGAGCCGTAGCAAAACAATAAGTGGACCACCACCATATAATTTTTTCAGTTAATACCAAAAAATCAAGTTTTAAAAGAAAAAAGTTCAATTCTAGAAATTTGAAGCTCCCCAGATGTGTATATCCTTAACACTTAACAAGTCAAAATATCTCTATGATTTTTACTTCTGTGCAATTGTTCCTTTGTCTACTGATAACCTTTTTTTTCCAATTTCAATACAAACACTTAAAAATATTTACTGTGTATTATCCTGTCGTTCATATATTTTATGTAACTAATTACAATATACTTATCTATTTGGTACATAACACTTACTTGTAACTGAAACAATAAAAGTAAAAATGCAATCTTAAATAAGTATAAAGAAATATCACTTTTTAAATATGTCTAACTATTGTTTTGAAGTGTTAATGATTTTTAAATAAAACTTTAAAGATGTGCTTATATCGTGTTACATGTATTTTATTTGTATCAATACAGTGCCAATAAAGGATAGTATGTGCAAAGCAATACTATGAGGTATGTACGAGTTTCAGTATTTAAACAGTTGTTAGAGAAAATTAAATTATTTATACAATCATCAAATTTTATTTGATATGCTTATTGTAGCTAGATGTACAAATACAGGTTCATAGAGACGGTCCGGAGTTTCTTCACAATGGTAACAAAATTTTACAGAGTTGAGTTCATTCAATAATTAAATAAGTCCATGTGTTCAGTAGTTCTTGATATTTGTTGAATATTTTGATAGAAAAGAGTAGATTTTTTATTAATTTTCTTTATCAACTATGCTAATTATATCTTGATGGAAACATGTTTAACTGGTAATCAAATCTCATCAGTTCGATAAGGAGAGGCAAATCAACAACAAACTTGAAGAATTACATGGTCTCTTATCGATGTACGTCAATGGAGTAAATTATGTCTGATGTACATGTTTCACTTGCAATGCAAATCATAATTTCGTCAAAGTTGCGTCATCTTGAATACGGTACGAAGTTTAAATTTGAGAATCAGACAACTGTTATTATAATTAAAGATCTAGGAAAACCTTGACATGTCGAAATGAGATAAGACCCATCGGCCTTAGTTGTGACTGTAAAGTTATGTGATGTAGAATCAGTATGTTAGTGCTGAAAAAAATCGGAAAATGATAAATGGATAGTTCAAATTGTTTGTTACAGTTACTAAATGGAAGATGTCAATTCTGAAAAAAAATCAAAATAAGAAGCATAACTTGTTCTTTCGGTTATATCCTTAATGTTATGTTCACTGTGATATATGAGATATAAGTACACATTGACATGTGGTTTATTGATTTACAAGACATCATCGATATACGTAATTGTTTGGTAAAAGAACATTGCAATTTTTTCATCAATGCCTTTGAGATAATTTTTGAAATCAAAGTTTTTGTTAGATCAGACATATATAGCAGAAGGTGTACATCCTACAATGTACAACTGTTTTATACTTATAAATGTGACACGAACACGAAATGACACTTCTATAATCTGTTGCAGTTTGATGGTGTATCACCTTTGTTACATAACTATGTAGATGTAATACATTTTCTAATAATATATTTCTGTACGGGCTTTATAAACCAGGTTTTTATCACACAATCTAATTTTAATACATGCATTAAAATGGTACCGTTAATTTTATTATGATTAATTCATTGGTTTTTTTTTGTATAATAAGCATTCATTGGTTTGTTGTACGTTAATACAAGTCGAGGAAATAAATAAAATCCGTTTTAAAACATTTAATGCCAATGTAAAATACTTGTAAACACATTTTAAAATTATTTAACAAACAAACAACACAGGACAACATAACCTCGAAATCATCATCAGTCCCGAATAAACTAAATAAAACAATGGTAAGTTCCACTCGGTTTTCACTACTGCAATAATTGTCACTTCAGTATTCCTTTTTCCTTTAGGATTCAAAAATATATTATTACTTTAAACCAGCATACAAGACAACAGATAATTCAAAATGGAAAGTCCTTTATCAAATGTTAAATCAAAACCTTAAACACATCAAACGAATAAAAACATTTGTCATATTCCTGACTTGGTACAATCATTTCCTCATACGGAAATGAGGGAGTAAATTTGGTTTTATAACTAATTTAACCTGTAATCTGTATGACAGTCGCATATAATTCCCTTAAATTGACAACAATGTGTGGGCGAAACAAATATAATATGTTATAAGGGGACCATTTTTCAATGCTAGTATAATAGATATAAATTGTTTATTTTCTCAAAAGACATTTTCAACAAGATACAATGAGCATTCGAAAATCATAAAAACCAATGAAAAAATACAACACCTGGACAAAAAAGGACAACAACAAACAGCAATTTTAAAACAATACATAGAAAACTCAGATGTAGCATTCGTCGTGTTGCTCATGTAAACATCTTGCTGTTTTGGGCAGTAAAATGTCCTCTGTGTTATTAGTATCCCGCAATCAAGTTATCATGAAAAGTCATTAGTTACCTGGTTGAAATTAGAAAATAAAACTAACAAACCTAATCAAACACTTCAAAAACTAAATCGAATGACAAGAAAATATCGTAAACGTGGTAATATTCAACCATATCCAGCTGATATTATGATGATCTTGTTTTAATATTGCAGTATGTATCTCATGGTCAGTGTTTACTATTTATTCTTTTATAACATGTGTAGTATAGAACGATCAAGTGATTGAGACACACAAAATGTATTTGTAAAACTTGTCTGTAGTAGATGACCGTTTTAGATATTTGTCATTTACAATAGACGTAGATAATACTTACTAATCACCCCTTTCCTTTCTGAAAAGATGAAACAGATCAATGGTGTTAGTTATATATGTATAAGTGAACGATGTCTAAACAAACAGACCAGTATATTTGCTTCTGTTCAATGTGAAAATGTGATGTGTCGTTCATTATTGAGTATTGTGTTTACGCTGTTCAATGTTGTTCTGGAATTTTCAATCAAACAGAACTTAAATGGTTTATCAAGAACTTTGAATAGTATTGTACGACCTTTCCTAAATTATTCTTGCACCATACATGTTTCCATTTGCTTAACATCAAAGTATTTTGCAAGTTGAGAGGTAGAATTCTGCTCTTAATCACTCTTTCTGTGTTATCATCAATGGGTTTAAGATATTTCTGAAACATTGCAATCATCTACAATGTATGTGGTTTTAAATAAGAACAAATGAAAGAAGTTGCATTTTCGAAGACCTAATATATTCTGCACTTCATTGCAATTAAGGAATAAAAAACGTTTTGTCTTCATAATTTGGATACACCATAAGATGCATAAATACATCTTTGTGTCATGTCCATAGAAACAAGGAACTTACCCACACGTGTTGCATTCGTACACGTATCTCCCTCGCTCTGTTGTGTTCACTTCCTGTTTGTAATCACTATAATGAGCAACACTAAGCTATTAATAACTGGTAGACACATAATCAGTGCAAAAATAGAAAACAGCATTTGAAATATATACAAGAGTCATATACCAAGTTAATGAATCTCGAATTAATTAATTAAGAAAGAAAAAGATCCGCGCACACACAGACAGAGATATTTCTTTTTTACCAGGAAGATATATTGCTTAAATTCAGGGAAGTTTTCTATGGTTCAGTGTAGAGGAGAAGCTGTTTACCTACCAAGAGTATCACAATTCACCATGTGTTGTAAGTGGGGGTTGTCGTTACGTAGTGTTCCTAATTTTTTGACAAGATCTTACATTTAATTTCGACTTTTTATTTAGTCTTATTGGTGTATGTCATTGCTTTAAACCAAATCGGATGACATCATCAAAATAATATAAGAGTTTACACCCAACAAGGAAACAATTCATTAACGTCATTCTTTTTTATATTCCAAATCCTTAAAGAATTATTCCTGATTTGCATACCCTTTTCCCTGTCTTTCTTACAGACAATAAAAAACTGAATGAAATGACGAACTATTTTAATTTAACCATTCATAAAACAGCATATTTGTAATCTCGTTTCAACTTGTTGAAGAACTATATACGAGTATTCCAATTATTTTGTAATAACTGATAGTTCTCATATTATACAATCAAAATCCCTTGTACAAACTTCATCTGCATTTCGGAAATGTGAATGATAAAATCATTCACCCCATCAAGAAAAGTCGATTGTGAAAGTGACTACTGGATTCGTTAACCTCTTAATCTACAGTCGATTGTGAATGTGAATGCTGGGTGGTTGAACTCTTCATTGACAGTCGACTGCGAATAACTTTGTCAATCGATAATATGTTAAAAAGAGGTGAAAATATCACAAGGAGGACAATTCCATATGAGGAAAGATATGCCATACAAAGACTATTTACAAAAGGACAAACTACCCTTAACAAAACAGTATGACTTTGTTATGGTGTTGTCAAACAGTATGGCGTATTTTTATTATACGTGCCTCAATAGTTCAAATTCAGTTGTGATGAATGACTTTTATATTTTCCTGATATCGTATAAGTATAAAGAAGTTCTAAATATTTCAACTAGACAGGCAGGTACATTTTAACAAGCAGTATATTTGCGAAAACTACAAAATCTAAACACCATTGAAAATAATTTATGATACTTGTATGCGTTTGCATATCATAAGAATATTTATTTACTTAAACGCAATCGTGATCGAGCCATTGTGTTCTAACGTACGTAATGGAAAAAAGAGGAGGGACATAAACCAGAGAGACATTCTAATTGATTTATCGAAAATAAAAATAAACTGGTGTACACAATATGTAAACAAACTTAATCAGCACCGTTGCAATTTCAAATGCTGATGTATGCAAGAAGATAATGTGTAATTCAATCAAACATTTGATAACAAGTTTACATTTATGAGTTTTGAACAGCGGTATACTACTGTTTCCATTATTTGCATTGTCAAATACGTAACTTTAAAAACTGTATAATATACAAATATATTTCCCTACCTCTTTGGTGAAGGCAATTCTCTTTCTCTGTTCATTGTTTGTTGTGTACGCATTTCCCTGATAAAAGATTTACCTTCCGGGAAAACATCCGAGGAAGACTGGAACTGGTGAGTTTTTGATATCTTCTGCCTACTATGAAAAGTTTTGCAATTTTCACAAAAGTATTGTTCACACTCCAAACAGTATTGGGATCCTGTAGCACTGATACATATCTCACATGTTCTTGAGGCTGCCTGTGCCATTTTTTCACTTATCGTCCGCAATGTAAACTACACAGGTAAGGTATATAACCATTGGTAACAACGTTCTACATTTGAATCAATAACGGTTATCTATGTATGTTGTGTATTTAGATGATAAATTGTGAAACATTAAATTTAGATTATAACGTGAATATCATTTGAACATTTTAGATAAAGACTTCATTGTATTGACTATATATAGCTAGTGTACAGTTATGTAAAGGACATTAGTTATTGATCTGCATTCTTTTTTTCTTTTAACAACATTATATATTTATTCATCAAATATGCGTGTTACATTGTTACACCAAGAAACCAAGCTTTTCTTGATGCATCCTGTAATATTCCACCGATTGCCCAGGTTAGCAATCAGCTGCTGGTATATATGTATATATTATAATAATATGTATAAATTTCTTGATCTGCATTCTTGACTCGGTAATCATAATTTAAATAAACAACACAAACTATTGTATTGAATTATACCATAATAACTGGGAATATGTATAGATGATATTACAAAATAAATGTGAACAAAAAAAAAAGATTTGGTATGATTGCCAATTAGTCAACTCTCTACAAGAGACCAGACGACACAAGAACTAGTAGCTAACGGTCACTGCACTAGAGATAAAGGATAAAACAGATACAGTGTTTCGGCCTCATATCTTGACTTACATTTGAAAATTGACAATGAGGGTAGGTTGAAAAAAACTTTCCATTTCTAAGAAGCAACATAACAGCAGCACCTGCATACGGGGAATATGTCTCCCAATTGATACAATATGCTCGTTCTTGTATTTCCTATCATGATGGTTACTGCTCAAAAGGAAACAAGAGTTGCAAATGGTGAACTCTCATTTTTAAAAATTGTTTTTTTTTTACTTAAATAAGGCCGTTAGTTTTCTCGTTTGAATTGCTTAACGTTGTCTTATTGGGGCCTTTTATAGCTGACTATGCGGTATTGTCTTTGTTCATTGTTGAAGGCTGTGTGGTGACCTATAGTTGTTAATGTCTGTGTCATTTTGGTCTTTTGTGGATAGTTGTCTCATTGGCAATCATACCACATCTTCTTTTTTATATTGAAATCATCCCTTCGTGAAAGTTACGGACGCCATCACGTGGTGGTTGGCCGTTGTGGAGTTACCGTTTCACAGATGATATTAGATATGTTCCTTACGTCGTAACTACTTTTGCCTCCCCTTTCATGAATGTGACCTAGCGAATTAGACTATTTACCGGATTTGTAATAACATTAGAACATGACGGGTGCCAAGTGTGGAACAGGATCTGCTTTCCCGTCCGTAGCACCTGAGATCACCTTTTTTTCGGTAGGGTTCGTGTTACTTATTCTTTAGTTTTCTATGTTGTGTCGTGTGTATTATTGTTTGTCTGTTTGGCGTTTTCATTTTTAGCCATGGCATTGTCAATTTATTTTCGATATATCAGTTTGACTGTCCCTCTGTCATGTAAATCATGATTATTAAATGATTAAATATAAGAAATGAATAAATTGCTTACTTTGTTTTAAAACTTGCAGAGGTTGACACTGTAAATGTTTAAGAAGGGTAAGCAGATCTGACTTCAAATAGTTAGCACTTTCGAATTCAAGCTACACTGAACATCAATGTTTTAATAAAAAGTCTTATCAAGTATCATAAGTTCAATAAACAATAACAAAAACATGTTTTAAAAGGAAAACATCACACTGTATTATACATAACACTCAGGCATAGATTACCTTAGCTGTTTTTGGCACACTTTTAGGAATTTTGGATCTCAGTGCTCTACAACTTCGTACTTTATTTGGTTTTTTTTTTTTTTTTTTAACTTTTTTTTTTTTTTTTTTTTTTTTTAACGTTTTTGGATTCGAGAGTCACTGATGAGTCTTATGTAGAAGAAACGCGTGTCTAGTGTATACATAAAAATTAGTCCTGGTATCTTTTATTGACGTAAAGCATAACAAATATCTCAGACAATAGGGAGTTTGGTCAGCAATGCTGTAATAAATTATGATTTATTTTGTTATCATTAAGAGAAATATTTGGTATCTGAATTGTTTTAGTCGGGTCAATTTCTTTCATGTTGATTAAATTATATGCCACAGAACAAAAAAACAACAACAACATAAAACAAACTTGAGCGTCTTCCTAAATTTTTTTTTGGCAGCATTTTGTTCAAGGTTATATTTGTCTTTCTGACATTGTTTTACATCTAACTCCTCTATTGGTTTTGTATTTACATGTTTCCCTATTTTCTCATCTTTTAAATTTTGTTTTGGAAAGGTACTTATTACGAATATAAATATTCTCTTAGGTTTGAAGTTTTTTTGGATGAACTTAAAAACCATTAATTTTGGAAAATGGGTGAGGTGAGGGGAGTAAAAGAGCAAAAAAATAACGATTTTTTAAAATTGTTTCTTGAAATCTAATGCGTGCGCCTACGTAACCCAGAGAAAGTATGGCGATTAAATGAGCAACAACAGTTCACATGACATTAAAAAAATCCTGGGTCACATTGGCTCACGCTCTTAAAAACTAAAAAATAGTTTTACTGAACACCTGAGAAATGAATAATAATTACAATACTTGAATAATAACAGAAAGTTTACCCCCTCACCTCCTCCAGTATCGAATAATAGTGGTTTTGAAGTTCATCCAAACAAACTTCAAACCTCATGGAATATTTTAACATGAAAAGTAGCTTTCCAAAAATGAGAAAATATGAGGCCAAAAATGGGTCATATCGTACCTTGTCCTTTGGGAAACGATCTGTATATCTATCGTGAGACTTTGAGATTTTTCACATTGCCTTGATTAACTGATTCTTAGTTTTCAATTTTCTATCTAGAGTTTGCGAAACAGAATTTTTTTGCTGTATTTCTGAATTGTCGAGTTCTTTTGTCATATTAGTTTGGAATATCCACTTTGCATCGTACTACTTTTCTATGTAGCAACATTCCAGCGGCGCTTGTATACGGATAATTTATCTCCCAATTGATACGATATTCCCGGGCTTGTATTTCCTATCATGATTTCCTTGATGGAGGATTGCTGTACACAAGGAAGCTATTGAAATTGAAATAATCCCTTCGTAAATTTACGGACGCTATCACGAGTTGGTCGGCCGTTATGGAATAACCGTTCCACAGATTGTGACTTACCAAACAAGACTGTTTTACTGGATTTGGAATAACATAAGCACCACGACGGGTGCAACATGTGGAGCAGGATCTGCTTACCCTTCTAAGACACCCGAATGCAACCCCAGTTTTGGTGGGGTTTGTCCTGCTTAGTCTTTACTTTTTTTATGTTTTGTCTTCCGTACTATTATTTGTCTGTTTGTCTTTTTATTTTTTTTAGCCATGGCGTTGTCAGTTTATTTTAAATCTATGAGTTTGACTATTGCTCTGATATCTTTTGTCCCTCCTTTGTTTATACTTAGCGGATTATAGGTTTTAAGCCAATATAATACATGAGTAACATTTAAAAGACAGTTTTAGAAGGTTCGTTGCAGTGATTTAATTCGTTACATATTAAATGAAAATGTTTGATGAGTTGTTCACATCTCATTCTAACTCAAATCATACAGTGCTTGATTTATTGCATATAAACTGTATTTAGTTTTGGATTGGTAGATTATATGTCATATCCGAAATTCATAATAACATCTTAACATTGTCCATTTGCTGATGTAGATAAATAAGTTGCATGTAAATAACTAAAATAAATAAAACACAATACGAAAAAAAAATAATATTTAGAATAAACCAATCACAGGTATACATAAGTAAATATCCAAATAACAAAGAAAAAATCAAGCGTTGTTTTAGATTATTCATCTTTATCAATATTTTCGTTCTTCTCTGTATCTGCGTTGTCTAGTGTTATTTTACACCATGTGTATGGGCCATATACCTGAAAGATAGAGGAAATAACATTAATGTTTTGCTAATTTAATTCAAATCATTTATTTTTCACATGTTTTATATCATCTTCGTCGGCCATTTGTGAATGTTGTGGTGTATACTATTTTAATATAGTTTAAGTATCTCTGACCACTTTAAGGCTTTCAAAGTTAAGGGTCACGTGATATGCTTTGATTGAAAGAAAACAGTCACGTGATATTTAAAATATATCATGTATTTGTTTAGTTCTTACAACAAAAATGTCAAGTATACTGATCGAAACCATAGCCCTAAGGAATGTGGGAAAGGTTTTGGAGTTTGACGTGGTTCAATTTTGACACATCAGTTATATCGTCAATATGTTCGATATGATTTATGTGAAAGAGAACTTCATCTCTATTATGGTATATAATATCAGCTGTGACAAGGTCATATATATATTCAATTTTTATGTTAATCAAATGATTTATTTAATCTTGTGTTCCAAGTACTTACCCGTTACAGGTAGCACAGCTAAAATGAGGAAATATTGTATTAATTTAAAAAATACAACACGAGGACCTTCAACATGAGTAAAAGTTTACGAATAAGATCTATTATGGATTTGCAATGGAAATTGTTCTGTTTTTGTTAGGATTTGAATAATAGAATTGTACATTTGTTATGTTTTGTTTCTTTAACCAAGCAAAGTACATACATTTACTTATAGTTCTGACGTATGAACTCTTCCTAAAAAGTCGTTAAATGGCACTTTTATAACTTGATACAACATGGCGAATGCTTCTTTTAGCGTCACTCATGTGTGAATGTATGTACCATGCTATGTATTTTATGTATGTTCATGACTAAGTTCGATAGTGTTGATGAAATCTAACACAACCTAACATTTTATTATTTATAACCTACTGCTGTTATTAAATTCTCTTTTGATGCAGTGAGAAATTATTTGAAGATGTAGTTTTACATCCCTGTTTTTTTTTTTCAATTATGATTATGGGGGTTATTCAGACGCCAAAACTTTTCATATTTTTGTTTAATATGTTGACATCAACAGGAATAACCGGTCGGTTATAGAGCATACTGGTTTAGAAGACTGTATTAGAACACTGTTATGTATGGACCAAAATGATTGAAAGTCAACAGTGAAATTAACATTAAAATGAAAACTCATCGCGTACTAGGCGCTCTGAAGCGTTTTCCGATTTGACCGCAAAAAGAGATGGGATATACTAACGGACATGCACTACTCTCTTAAAAGAGGAATAAAATGACAATACAATCCCAACAAAAAAACACCAAAATACAAACGAATTCACAAAATTCACGTAAAAACCTGTGATGATCTCAGTTTATCCGAAAGGGTATAAGATTAACAGAAATGCTTTTAATCATATCAACATAGAAGAACTGGTCATTGAACTGATGATACTCACAACATGCACAGAGATTAAAAGCACATATACCCCATCCGTGGTAATACTTAAAAAATTAGTTATAATTTGTTTAGTTAAGATTCATAAACAAATCCGCTTATTGAAAACGGTGTTCTATCATAAATTGAAGACAAAATAGTTTGATAGATGTCTGTTATCGTATAATATGAAGACACAGTGGTTAAATCTACTTTCACATGTTTCAATCTAAAGACATAATAAATTATTTGAGCTGTCAACGATGAGTCTATATTGAAAATGTAGTAAGTTTTCTTGTTATCTTTGAAAAATACCCCTTTGAAGGTAAAGGTGTTTTCAAGAATGTTTAACAAAATATGCCGATTGAAATTTTGGAAAGTCGCTTCTTCCGTTGAACAGAAGCTAGACATCGTTCACAAGTTTTGTCTTGCAGCAGGTTGACAACGGATTACTCACTTAGGTATAGCACATTTTAATACAAGGTTTATAATTATTCGTCAATACTCCATTAATTGGAGTCTAACACTGCTTCAGTGTTGATATTGATAACACAAATAGTACATTGAACATTTGTATGATATGAAGTATACCTTTAACAATGTCATTTATAATAAAGCACACATAATGTTTATTGATGGAACCTTTAAAAAGTCCAATAACAATGTGTATTGTCTTATTTTGTGCCAGTTTTTTTTATGCTAATTTTTATTCCGTTTTCAATCATAATACAAATGCCCCATTTAACAATCGACTCACAAACAATTTTGGTTACTGTTTTAAAATTGCTTTATTTAAGTTTTTTGTGAAACCTTATAAACACAAAATAAACAATGTAGGTTGACAAACGTTTAATAAAATGCATAAGTTACCCTCTAATTGATATCCTTACTCGTATACTGCTTTGAATTTACTTATTTATTTAAGTCGGGTATAAATGACAGTTATTATCACGTATTGAAAAAATACATGTACAAATGTAGGGTAGAAAATATCTAAAAGTAGAGGATTTGTAAACCATACCATCGTTTTCGAGTCCACTACTTCTTCGAGATTCTCAAACTTAACACAGTGTGTTTATACTTATACACAGTAAACTTATCTGTATGGTACATAACACTTACTATTCACTACAAAATAAAAAAGATATAAGTTCAGTTAGTGGGAACATCTTATCACTAAACAATAATCAATCATATCATTAATTCATCAAAATATTTACATTCTCAGAACTCTAAACAGTATTTCATGATTAACGTAGCTTCTAAAAAGAAGTATATATGTACAATTATTTATGTCGTATCAACACATACATATGTACATCATATAAAATATAAGTTGATAAGATATTAGTGTTTTACACAAGAGACAATCTGTCACATCAAGTTCGCTATGAAATTTGATTGACAATCCTTGTGATGATGGAATGGTACATTATGATATCATAGAGCTAGGACAAGCTTTGGGATAATGGAATGGTACACATGCTTCAAATTTTATCACATGCCTTTCCGTAACGTTATCGCATGGCATTCCGTTGATATTCGGCAAATTCCGGAAAATACACCTCAATGCTACGTTTTCAGTGAAAAACATAACAAAGTAGTGTACAAAACAATCCTTTGGATACTGAAAAGTATATTGTGTAAAAAAATAAATAATTATAATTTTTTTTTTATGAAATTAACGCATTGTTTTAACGTTTCAAACATAATTTAGAAAGTTTCTTTAACAAAAGATGACTTTTTCAAACAGTGTTCATAATAGGATTTAAAATCTAAATTTTAAATCAGTTATCGGTAGTGCTCATACCAGTGTCCGTCGTTATACTACTTCGTCAAGTAATAGTATTTGGTTTCTAGTTGGATTATCGATCTTTGCAAGTGATTGATTACCCTATAATCCTCCTTTTGACGTCAACATTTAGGAAAACCAGACGCATTTTTAGGCATAAATTTATATTCTAAAACCCGCCCACCCTCCCTTAAATTAGTAGAATGCAATTCCTACGGAAGATACTGCTGTTTGGTTTTGTTTGTTTATTTCAGAATTGTATTGTCTACATCGATTAAACCATCACTCAATGTGGAAAGATGTACACAAGTTTTAATGACGAGACGGTCATTCAAGAAAAAAGACGAATCCTGGACGATGAGGGGACTTGCATCCATATAGAAATTGAATGGATAACTTGGAAAGAAATTTATTACATTCAAACATGTAAACTTTGCGTTGGTAGCGATAACTTCTGATATCCAGGGTTAGTCGCTTGATTTATGGCAGATTTCGCTGCGCTTAGATAACATATTTGCAGTTTACAAACTTATTATTATCGTATGATTGTATTATCCTCTGATTTCCAGGGTCAATAGCTTATCTTGAACTTACCTTTTTCATATATGGTCTGCCACCTCAAACATATTCGGTGATCATCATATAACATTTTCAAAGACACATATGCATTTTTATCAGTTAATTTTAGTTCATATCACAAATTGCATTTCATATACATGTAATAGTACATATATCTTATCACAAATTGGATTTCATGTTATAGTACATATATCATATCTGTTAATAAATGCTGTGGCCATTTCCTGCCAATAACAATCTTGTTTTTGTATGAGCATCTAAGATAATGTATATTGTTGAATAATTTATGTTATCGATTCGTTCATATTAAAGTACTTTTCTTCTCTGTTTGCTTATGATAGAAAGATCTAAATCTAAATCTGGGGTCCGACGTCAGTGAACCTTTCAATCTTTGAACTTTTTTTTGGAACCACGTAAAAGGATCATTTTAATGAATCTGTTATTTTTCTCCATTGTTGAAGCATATGATAAAAAGATCATAAATTGTCAATTTTCATATCTCATGCATTATCAGCCCTCTGTCAATATCAGCCCTTGAGCTAGGGCTGATAATACATGCGATATGAAAAAAATATTATAATAATTGGATACTATCATAGAGCTAGGACAATAACGATTCTCTTTATTTCTTCAACAACTGGTGGTTAGTTCTCTCAGTGACAATTATACCACATCGCCTTATGTTGATGTCATAAAAAAACAGGCCAAATGCAAAAAGAACTTTTCTTTCAGAAGGCATTGCTGCAATCTCAGTGAGCCTGTTATTTAACAATAATCAATACTAAAACTTCATTTAAACAATTATCAATGTCTACTTTGTGTTTACACTGATCAATTTTGTTTTTTTATCTGGTATATAACACTAACTATTTGCTGAAAAATAAGAAAAATACACGTTTCATTTCTGAAGAATTATACTAAGCTATTAATTCTATTGATTATTATGTTATTCGATATTTATAAATAAACCTGTTATTAATTTATTGTAGCTTGATTTTATATTGACACAAGATTACTTAATTTTTTGTAGATACTATAAAAGTAGTCGTTTTTATAATAAGAAAGAATATAATATTCGTCCTTAAAACGCATTCGTTGAAAACATCAATATTGAAAATCATCAATAGTTGATGCCTTGTTTAGAATATATCAAAGATAACGCATATTTGAAGATTAAACACACCAAGGGGTGTCAAGATTGATCAAACGAAAGACCGACATAAATGTGTGTAATGGGACACGAAGAACCCGTAAAATATGCAGCGTCTGGTTATGAATGACTTTAACCAAAATGTTATGTTCAAGTGTTTCTGTATTAACATTATTTGTGATGGCTTATAGAAGATATTGTATAGACACCTACTAACGAAACTATATAGTGCATAATGTTTACTTCAAAATGTTGTCTGTAATTAAAAATAGAAAGTATATGTTACACACAAAGGACTTAAAAAAGAGGGACGAAAGATACAAGAGGGACAGTCAAACTCATAGATTGAAGACCAATGAAAACAAATTTACAACGCCGTGGCCAAAAACAAAAAGACAAACAGACAAAAATAGTACAGAAGACACAACTTAACTAAAGACTAAAGACTAAGCAACACCAACCCCACCGAATATTGGGCGTGATCTCAGGTGCTCCGGACGGGTAAGCAGATTCTGCTCCACATTTGCCTGTCGTCGTGTTGCTTATGTAATTACAAACACTTACCGTTTATATCTTTTATCTCATCTGAAAGGTATAACAGACCAAATTAGACAGGTACATATATATATACGACATATCCCCTTTCTCCTTAATAAACACTACTATTACGAACTCGTTGCATCGTTGGAATTGTAAAGTAATTACCTATGTTTTTATAAATACAATAAAATAAATTTGATTCTTAATAATAGCTGAGATATAGAGTCTGACTACATGTTCTTTCACCTAAGGGCAACAGATGTATACCGCTGTTCGAAAGTCATCAATCGATTTGTGAGAAAACAAATCCTGGTAACAAACTTAAACAGATGAAAACACATCAACTATAGGAAAGCAACTAAACAACAGAAACACCAAAGTGCAACAAAAAAACAAACGACACACACAAACAGATTTAGTTTTGAACTACAAAATAACTATCTACCATTTTCCTGACCTGATACAGCACATTTTAAGAAATGGCTAGCCAAACCTACATGTTTGAATATAGTAAATATGTTGATAGTTTTAACTAATCATACTACCACACCTGTGTATTTCAATTTAAAAAAAAATTCTCAACTGGAAAAAGAGATTTGCTCTGCATTTATAGAATCACATATCAGCGGGGAGTTTTTTGATTTTTTTTTGTTAAATATATAGTGTTATTACTTTTGTTATAATCTTTATTTACTATTTATTTTCGTGGTCTGTCTATAATAAAACTCCTTTATTTAGAAAATACAAAAAAGTAAACATTGGAGACAACATTACAAGCATTTATCAATATTGCGCAATATACCAGTTTGCAAGTTGGCCAGTTCATTCTTGCATTAACTTTAAATGTCTCTCCAGATTAAAATGTTGCAGAGTCCCGTTCCTTCATTTAGTCTAGCCACATCTACAATCACAGTCGCTCTCTACACATTGTTGCCAAACGATGTGAATCTAACTTTGAAAAGCAGTGGTTAACGAGTGGCAATAGTTTTTTTTTAACTTCAGGATCAGTTCCTTTGGTTATTTAGATTTAAAATTTGAAGAAATTAAAAAGCGTTGTTTAAAATATTGAAGTTCTAGGATTGACAGTCATTTGTAATTTTCATTAGAATAAGTTTCCTTCTGACGCCTCGATTTTGTGACTTGAATTATCACTACGTCGAGTATTTCAGCAATATTTACCGGGTAATCTTGTTAACGACAATAATGTTTCAATAATGCAAGTCTTTTCTCCTATAGTTTCCTTGGCTACTATAGTACATACGCGTCTGGTCAGATTTAAAGGGATATTTCTGTGTGCTAGATGGCATATTCTGATATTCCAAGATTGATAAATGCTTGAAATTCAACAATTTAATTTTTTTTAGAATATTCGACACATTTTTATAATTTGAATTTTGAGAAAAGAAAACTGTTTCTGATTATTTTTCATGGCTAATTTCATTGATTCTAGCAAACCGTTGATAACGGTCCAAAATATGTTAAGGACACGGAACAGTCATACTTAACTCCGAATTATACACAAGAAACACAAATTTAAAAATCATACAATACTAACAAAAACTACATAAATAAAACACAAATATAGACAATAGAAATAACGTCTCGGTACAAAAATTGCACCTATTAGTAAAAGTAGCAGCGGTAATCTTGCATATAATCTTAGAGACGAAACCATCAGAATTTTATTATTTGACAGTATGCACGTCTTTGAACATAAGTAAATACATGTGTATTTAAAGATGAACAAAACTTTAACAATATCATCAACAGATGAAGTATAACTGAAAAAGGTAAAATGTATAGAAACGTTGCCATATGGCGACGTCCACAAAGGGTATCTTTTATATATGAGCAATTGAAATATGTGACAAGCCTTTATTTTTTAAGAAATGAATTGTAAGCATAGGTTTCTTTCCAATTGATCTAGATATGTGAAGAAATAAAAAGAAGTTATCCGTTATTCGATTTTTAAATCTTTCAATTTAAGCATGGATACAATTTGATTTCATCTTCTTTTAGAATCATGGATCGTTTGCATGTCTATTCAAACTCATTTTTTTACGATTTAGTAAAGATTCAACATGGAACCATATAGAGAATAATGATACATCTACAAAATAAACACAGAATATGAACGCCCGCCTTCTATTTCTAGTTTAATACAAAACCTTAATCTGAACTATATTCTCAACATCAGGCATGTCCATGTTAGTTAACACATACTGAGTAACGTCATAATGCTGTTTTACATTGCTAACATCTATACTTTAGCGAACATACGAACTTACGCGAAAAAAATCGACTTTAGCGTATTGAATGGTTGACCGATATGGAATAACCGTTTCACAGATGATATCGTTATGTTCCTTTTGCCGTGACTACAACAGCATTCCCTTTTCACGAATGTGACCTACCGAATTAGACTATTTACCGGATTTGTAATCAACACGACGGATGCAACATGTGAAGCAGGATCTGCTTCCCTTCCGGAGCACCTGAGATCAACCCAGTTTTGGTTGGGTTCGTGTTACTTAGTCTTTAGTTTATGCTGTGTCTTCTGTACTAGTATTTGTCTGTTTGGTTTTTTTTATTTTTAGCCATAGCGTTGTCAGTTTATTTTCTATGTACGAGTTTGATTCTCCCTCTGATATCTTTCGTCCCTCTATTTGAAGCGTCGGGCTTAAAAGAGTTCCTTTGAATAGCAATGCCCATCGTACTTTAGCTTATCAAAACATTGCACTTTAGCGTGGACAATCGAATATTAGTAGGTTCGTCGGGTTTGAGCGTCCCAATCAACTGTTAAATTCCTATATAAATACATAACTTTACACCACGTCAGAACAAAAAATATTAAGTAACTAACCCACATCGTTGACATCTGTACAGATATTTCCCTATTTCTTTCAATTGATTACTACATATAATGGTTTGATTAAATTTTTAAATCATTATATTACAAATTAAAATAAAATACTCATCTAAACAGTATCAATATAGTATTAGACAAATAAGTAGAACACTATATTAACAATGATAACTCGACCTTTAAATTGAAATAAAACATTTATTTTCTCTCTGTACAAAGATTTTGCAATTTTTATTTGATAAACTAGAAATACTGTAAAAATAAACAACATTTCTTTCCAATTATCGTTCTTATATACCTACATAGAGTTAATTTCATTCAGAACGACGAATCATTCTTTCTGAATTTTACGGTGCTTATTGTTATGCGTTTACTTTTCTACATTGACTAGAGGTAAAGGGGGAGGGTTGAGATCTCAAAAACATATTTAACATTTTTACGTCTGTCTCAAGTCAGGAGCCTCCAGTCTTTGTAAGTGTTGTATGATTTTTAATTTAAGTTATTTGTGTATAATTTGGAGTTTAGTATGACGTCCATGATAAATGAACCATTATATATATTTGTTGAGGGGCCTGCTGAGGATGCCTCCGGGTGCGGGAGTTTCTCGCTGTATTGAAGATGTATTGGTGAACTTCTGCTATGGTCTGCTCTATGGTCGGGCTGTTGTCTCTTTGACACATTCCCCATTTCCATTCTCAATCAATTTTAATTCGACGAATCAAACAAGACGACTCTAAGTTTCAATAAAATTTTCTTCAATGCATAACATAATTACCTCTATCGCACCGCGGGTAAATTATCACGTTGTGACGTTGTGATTGGTTTAACGCCGTCACCTGGCGACCCCTTATGAGACCGTAGGGGGTTATTAAGTTTCATAGGGTGTTCATGACGCTTTAATGGTGACGTCATCTACTAATGTTTTTGTGTTGCATTGTTTATTTTTCAACAAAACGCAGCGGAAAAAGTCCAGCGTGCGATAAATTTGTTATACGGTTTACTACTGACCCCCTAGCTCCATAGAGGTTGATTATAATACATAGGGGATTCGGCCTACGGCCTCACCCCCTATATATTTTACTAACCCTCTATGGATCCGAAGGGGGTCAGTAGTGAACCATAAAACGTATAGTAAAAGGTCAATATTGTCTTGATTACAATGCAAACTTTAATTTATTTAAACATTTAATGGGTTTGATAGCTCTCGTGTGTTGTTGCCAATTTACGGTTAACTTATTTTAATTATCCATATATACAGATTTAATGCAGAAACAATCTTTTTCATCGTTTATTTGACTGAAATACCAAAAATGACCGTTGATGAATATTTAAACTTTGACATTTTGGTGCAGGAAAATTGTTACCGTTAAAGTTATCTCAAAACAAATCATATGAGGTCTTATTAATTAATCTATCGCTTCAAAAAAGGGAATATTATTTTTATATTATATTTAATTAAGGCAAAACCTTTCATAATTAATAAAGGTTTATCACATTCGTTTGTAGGATCGTTGAAATCCTATTTATTCACATTTAATAAGAAAACATACTTTGACCAATGGATACTCGTGTTTCGTGTTACATGTACAATCATCATGGTTTTGTTCTCTTTTCATACCAGTTCTATTTTTTATATTACATATTTATAGACCTTTTACTATATGTAATGACCAAATGGACAAATAACATTATTTTATATAGAATCACACGGGAGTTTGGGGTGGGGGGTGGTGTGGAGGGGATATAATATTAAGTGTACGTGATTTAATCTAAAAGAAGAATTGATGGTACTTTTTATCAACACAAACAAGATTAAGAACAAATCAAGGTGACTGAAGAAAACAGAAAAGGAAGAAATTATTTTCCCCGATTTTCCCCAGTATTTTCTATATTTGAAAATGCCTGTTCAAGTCAGTAATATTGTAATACCACAGTTGTTGTCCATTTGTTTAATGTGTTTTATCCTTTGATGTTGCCATTTGATTAGGGACTTTCCGTTTTGAATTTATGAACGCCGAGGAAAATTCAAAACGAAAGATCCCTAAACAAACACATAAATAAACATGTAGTAAAACACACTTAACTTCCATAGTACAATAACACATTGGCGGGATGTATTGATACCGAGTCATGACAAAAAGATATCTCGAAAAAATGAACATGACAGTAAATGTTGAATCTTTACAACGAAAGGATCACTATACATTTACCACGTACATAAGATGATTAACAACTGTTCCCAATCAAGCCCATCATTTCTTTCAATCGACTTTATTTTGATATCCCGAAAACAAGGAATTAATATCACAAATGTTGCCTAAATAATCAATAACGACCTAAATATGGATGCAATGAAAATGGCAACGTCTCATACAAAAAGCTCCTGTTACTCAATTAGGTAATACAACCCAAGGCTCTTTCAGTTTTAAACATTTGACTTTCTTCACTTTACACATGTATTCCCATTTAAAACTAAAAGACAAGTTGATAGAGTAGTTATTCTTTGTTTCATAAAAAAGGAATGACCAACATAATATCATGTATAATTGAGAGATACATCGTTCTTTGTAAGAAATCACTCTAAATCAACAAAATATTCCCTGCAAAATTGAAGATCTTTTCTGGATTTACTTCCATGAGGAACGGAAAAGCCGAAAAAATTGAAAACTAAGGATGTATAAGGACCGAAAACGTTAAAGAGATAAAATCAAAACGGACATTAATAAAGCTAAATCTCTCTAAGGCAAACGTTACCTGAGGTAGGTGAAATCTTAGTGTCTCTATGATATCAAAATTTATAAATTGGCAATTGAAGAAATAAAAAAACAAGATGTGGTATGATTACCAATGAGATAACTCTCCACAAGAGGCAATTTAAGACAGTTTGTTATAGATCATGTCAGTACCTAAGTTCGGACTACTGAGCGCTTTTCACAGACATAACCAAGATACTTTATATCTTGATTGACAGCACATTTGTGACGTGTTTTTTTTCCGGCAGACAAACGACATTCCTTATTGGAACCAGCAGTGCCCCTCTTCGTGTCGACTTGTTTTGATTAATCGGGTTCGTGTTGGTGAGTCTTAATTTGTCTATCGAATATTTTGTAAGATTGTCTATCGTTTCGTACTCGTATTTTTTTACCTTGAAGTTGTCACTTTCTCTTTGATCGACATATTTCAAATGTTCCCTTTGTGACGTTAGCCCCTTTTTGAACAATGGTTTGTATTTGTACATTGACAGTCACACAACATCTCCTTATTGTAACTTAATGGTTATTCTGTCTTTAAAATTGATCAAATGTTGCACTTTGTAAATACAGCTGTTTCGCAAACCACGCCTCTTTTGGGGAGATATGTATTATTCATATACATTTTGTTTTGATTTACGTACTGGTTCCAAGATTCAATTATTAATTGAGATTGTAATTTTTGTTAATTAACTTTTGATCAAATAGGTAGGTGTCAAAATATATATTTTACATGTTGTGTATAACTTTAAAAAATAGGTTAAATAAATGGTTATCGAAATGCTAAATGGTTATCGAAATGCCCGACATAATTATGCTGTTTTCATAGTGTATATGTCTACTGTTATGATATTGTAATTATTGTATTTATTTATGTTGGCCTGATTTGTATTGTGTGGCCTGATAGTTGTTTACAGAATAATTTTAGAATTGTGCAGTTTGGAAATCTCTGGAACAATTACAGAATGATTGGAACTTTCCAGAATGATCCTAATAAAAGATGCATTATATAAACTTCTACATTTTACTAGAAACTTCTGTTGTAACTTTCTAGGATGTTCCATTATAGACTGTTCTAGAATCTTCCATGACAAATATATATATATATATACAGACACTAAAGTTAAACTAACTCTTGGACTTACTCTTGGACTTGGACTTAGACATCGATAGACATTAATATTCATAGCATTTGGATTGACACTTTTATTCTACAAACAACATCATACTGGATTGTGACCGTAATATTCAGATTGGATTCCGAAAGATATCCGGATACAGATAAAGATAAAAGATTGGACTCATATTTTGACAGTTAAGTTGACAGGAATATTTGTGTAATACTTCTTGTAAACTTTTGTATAATAAATATTGCTAAATTTTACTATTGATTTGTGTCTTTTGTTGGCTACAATTTAAAGGCGATTTCTGGCCGTAACAGAAATTGGGGGCTCGTCCGGGATCACGAAAATATCTTATTCAAAATTTATTCAGTATTTTTATTATAACTAGCCAACAAAATTCTACAAAATGGCATTTGATGCTGGTAAATTTTTGAAAACGCCAGACTTGGAGGGGTTTGATAATTTAAAGAAGGAGGAATAAGTGTTGCTTACTAAACATCTGAAATTAGATTTTAGAGTGTCTATGAGAAAACAAATTATAAAAAATTTGGTTATAGACAAATTAGTTGACACAGAAATTTTAGGTGAAGAGGCTCTTAAACTTAAGGTAGACAATATTGACGCCTTTAAATTAAAACAGCTTGAATTAGAACATGAACTCAAATTAAAAGAACATGAATTTAAATTAAAACAAGCAGAACTGGAAATGAAGGAAAGGTTGGAAATAGAGAAAAAAGAAAAAGAAGATGAATTTAAATTAAAAGAACTGGAAATGAAGGAGAGGGAGAAAATAAAAGAACTTGAAATGAGAGAAAGGCTAGAGATGGAAAAACTGAAAATTGAAATAATCAAAGAAGAAAGCAACTCTAAAGTCCAATCAAAATCAGATTATTTTGATGCAGCAAAAAATATACGTTTGGTTCCCAGATTTTGTGAAAAAACAGTTGATAAATATTTTCCACAGTTTGAGAAAATTGCTCGTAATTTGAATTGGCCAAAGCCGTATTGGACTACAATGCTACAAAGTGTTTTTGAGGGTAAAGCCGCTGAAATATACTCCGCACTTCCATCAGAAAAAAGTTCTGATTATGACACGGTAAAACAGGAAGTTTTGAAAGCTTATGAGCTAGTGCCAGAAGCATATAGACAGAAATTTAGATCTTATAAAAAGTTTGATTCACAAACCTATGTGGAATTTGCTCGGGAAAAAGAAGATCTATTTGATAAATGGCTTACTTCAAAGAAAACAGATAACAATTTTGATAACCTAAGACAATTGATGTTATTAGAAGAGTTCAAACAATGTGTTAATTTAGACTTAAAAACACATTTAGACGACAAAACTGTTGGGACAATACATGATGCAGCTGTAATTTCAGATAATTATACCCTTTCACATAAAAGAAGTTTCAAGGGTCAAAATGTTAATACTTCTAATGGAAATTACAAAAATCAAAGCACTGAGCGTACTGATAGTAAGCCTATTGCACAGAATAAGAGGCAGTCCAGTTATAATATGTCTAGTCCAAAATTTGATACTTTTAAGAAGAAGTCACTGATTTGTGCTTATTGTAAGAAAAATGGTCACCTGATGGCTGATTGTTTTAGACTCCAGAAGAAGAACGAACGAGATAATAAGCCGAAGTCCAGTGCTTGTACGACACCTTATATTACCAGTACGTTAGAATGTCCTGCGAGTCAGGCTTTTAAGTCCAGTTTTTGTGATTACATGGAGGAATATAAACCCTTTATGTCTGATGGGTTTATTTCTATTGTTGATGATACCACTCTTCAGCCTATTAAGATTTTATGGGACACTGGAGCTTCTCAGTCTTTATTGTTAGAAGGTGTGTTGCCTTTGTCCGAGAAGACTTCTGTTGGTGCCTCCGTTTTGTTACAAGGTGTAGAGTTAGGTTGTATAGATGTTCCTCTCCATCGTATTTATCTGAAGTCAGATTTGATAACTGGACCAGTTATTGTGGGTGTTCGTCCTAATCTCCCTGTTGAGGGTGTTACATTATTGCTAGGAAATGATCTAGCTAGGAACAAAGTGGTTGCTGAACCAATTGTTACCAGTGAACCAGTGGTGGATGTTAAATCATCTGAAGATGATGCTGAATTGTATCCAGCTTGTGTTGTTACTAGGGCGATGGCTAGAAAACAACAAGATGAGAATTTGCAAGAAGACCAGTTTGATTACATGGACCTTTCTGACACTTTCCTAGCTGACATTGAAGGTTCTGGTAGCTCAGAAAAGGCCATAATAAGACCACCTAATGTTAACAAGAATGTAATTATGCCATGGCCAGACGTAAACAGTCATTCATTAAACAGAAAGAACCTTTTGGAAGAACAAAATAAAGACCCTGAGGTTCTTCAGCTCTGCAAGAGGGCTCAACCACAGGAGGAAGCAGACAAAGTGGCTGAATGCTATTTCCATCAGGACGGCATTTTAATGAGGAAGTGGAGGCCTCCTGATGCTACCCTAGAAGAAGAATGTAGAGTGGTATACCAAGTGGTGGTGCCTAAAGTTTATAGGCAAGAAATTATTGGTCTTGCCCATGACACCCCCTTGGCTGGACACTTAGGTATAAGAAAAACTTGCCTTAAGATCTTGCAGAATTTCTACTGGCCAAGACTTAGAAATGATGTTGCAGAATACTGCAAATCATGTCATATATGCCAGATTGTTGGAAAGCCTAATCAGAAAATACCACCAGCATCACTTCTGCCTATTCCAGCCTTTGACGAACCTTTCAGCAGAGTTCTAATTGACTGCGTTGGACCTTTACCAAAGACCAAAACTGGAAATGCGTATTTATTGACAATCATGTGTACATCCACTCGCTTTCCTGAGGCTATTCCGCTAAGAAATATCAAGACACCTACTATTGTCAAAGCACTTATAAAATTTTTCACATTAGTAGGACTTCCTAAGTCTATACAGTCCGACCAGGGATCAAATTTCATGTCAGGTTTATTTCAGCAAGTCGTGTACCAGTTAGGAATTGCTCAGTATAGATCAAGTGCGTACCATCCAGAATCTCAAGGTGCCTTAGAACGTTTTCATCAAACATTGAAGAACATGATTAGAACCTTTTGTCTTCAATTTGACAGAGACTGGGATGATGGAGTTCACTTTTTACTTTTTGCAGTCCGAGAGGCTGTTCAAGAATCCCTTGGATTTAGTCCCTTTGAGTTGGTATTTGGCCATACTTTAAGGGGACCGTTAAAATTGATTAAGGAAAAGTGGCTTACTGAACATACTGACTTGAATCTTTTAGACTATGTATCTAGATTTAAAGAAAAATTGTATACTGCTTGTCAAATTGCTCAGAAAAACTTAAAAAAATGTACAGAACAAGATGAAAATATGGTATGATAAAGATGCCAGGGATAGAGTTTTTGCGCCTGGTGATAAGGTACTTGTATTTTTGCCAGTCCCTGGACATCCTTTACAGGCTAAATATTGTGGTCCTTATACAATAGAGAGTAAAATCAATGATTTGAATTATATTGTAAAAACTCCAGGTCGGCGTAAACAAAACAGAGTGTGTCATATTAATATGTTAAAACCATATTTTGAGCGTACTAATGAATGTGATAGTAAACCAGTTGCCACTTTAGGCATGGTTAAATTTGAGAACAACCATGACAAACCAGATGTAATTGAACCACCTTTTAGTTCTAAAACTTTGGAAGAGACAGTTAGATTGAAAAATTCAGAAATTTTGTCAAATTTAGACTCAAAACTTGCACATCTGTCTTTTGATCGTAGAGAAGAAATAAAAACTTTGGTATTTTCTTTTAAAAATCTTTTTCCAGATGTGCCAAACAAAACCACTGCTGTTTGTCATGATGTTGATGTAGGAGATGCTTCTCCCATTAAGCAACATCCTTACCGGCTCAATCCACTCAAACTTGAAGTTATGAGAAAAGAAATTGAATATATGCTTGACAATGATATTATTGAGCCGAGTAACAGTGAATGGAGCTTTCCTTGTCTCCTTGTGCCAAAACCAGATAAAACCTTTCGTTTCGTGACTGATTTCAGAAAAGTAAATTCAGTCTCAAAATCTGATTCCTATCCGATTCCAAAGATAGACGATTGTATTGACAACATTGGTCAAGCAAAATTTGTGAGCAAATTTGATTTGTTGAAAGGTTATTGGCAAGTTCCATTGACACTGAGAGCTCGTGAAATATCAGCTTTTGTTACACCAGATGGCTTATTTCAATATACTGTAATGCCGTTTGGCATGAAAAGTGCACCATCTACATTTCAAAGAATGATTAATAATGTTATAAAAGATTTACACTGTTGTTATGCTTATATTGATGATCTAATTGTATGTAGTGATAGCTGGGAACATCATTTAACACATTTGTATGATACTGTTGATAGATTGTCACAATCAAATTTGACTGTTAATCTTGGTAAAAGTGAATTTTGTCAGGCCACTGTTGAGTATTTAGGGCATACAGTTGGCCAAGGTCAAGTGAAACCTATTATGGCTAAAGTGGAAGCCATTTCCAAATTTCCTCCTCCTACAAATAGAAAACAACTTATGAGATATTTAGGCATGATTGGATTTTACAGAAAATTTTGTTCAAATTTTGCTACTGTGGTTCAACCATTGACTCATCTTTTACGAAAAGATTATAAATTTATCTGGAGTGAAAATTGTCAAAACGCTTTTGAAAATAGCAAATCACTTTTAATTAATAGTCCAGTTCTGATTACTCCAGACTTTGAAAAACAATTTAAACTTGCCGTTGATGCAAGCGATGTAGGAATTGGAGCTGTTTTATATCAAGAGACAGATGATAATGTTGAGAAACCTATATCATATTTTTCTAAGAAATTAGATAAACATCAGAAAAATTATTCAACTATTGAAAAAGAGTGTTTTGCAATGTTGTCAGCACTTCAACATTTTGATGTATATTTGAATCCCACTGTATATCCTATTCTTGTTTGTACTGATCATAATCCTCTCACCTTCATACATAAAATGAGAAACAAGAACCAGAGGTTGACTAGGTGGAGTTTGCTGTTACAGGAATATGATGTAATTGTAAAACATATTAAGGGTAAATATAATGTAATAGCAGATGCTTTATCTAGAGCTTATTAAAACACTTTGTATATACTTCATTTTATTCATGATAAGTTTTTGTTACACTAAAACTTCTTTTAAGGGGGGAGGTGTTATGATATTGTAATTATTGTATTTATTTATGTTGGCCTGATTTGTATTGTGTGGCCTGATAGTTGTTTTCAGAATAATTTTAGAATTGTGCAGTTTGGAAATCTCTGGAACAATTACAGAATGATTGGAACTTTCCAGAATGATCCTAATAAAAGATGCATTATATAAACTTCTACATTTTACTAGAAACTTCTGTTGTAACTTTCTAGGATGTTCCATTATAGACTGTTCTAGAATCTTCCATGACAAATATATATATATACAGACACTAAAGTTAAACTCACTCTTGGACTTACTCTTGGACTTGGACTTAGACATCGATAGACATTAATATTCATAGCATTTGGATTGACACTTTTATTCTACAAACAACATCATACTGGATTGTGACCGTAATATTCAGATTGGATTCCGAAAGATATCCGGATACAGATAAAGATAAAAGATTGGACTCATATTTTGACAGTTAAGTTGACAGTAATATTTGTGTAATACTTCTTGTAAACTTTTGTATAATAAATATTGTTAAATTTTACTATTGATTTGTGTCTTTTGTTGGCTACAATTTAAAGGCGATTTCTGGCCGTAACACTACAGTGATAATAATTATATGAATACCAGGAAGCTGAAATCAACTTATGGGTTGCAGTTTTAAAAATACCAGAAGATACTATTGCATAAATGTAGTTGTGTTACATTTATATACAATCAATTCAAACAGGTTAAACTAGCAAATTCTAAATAAAATACAGTCATGAGAGTGGATAAAGTTCATATTAGTTACTAATATAGGAAAATCCAAAAATACCGAAAAGTTTGAATGATTCATATGGTGCAACGAATAAAGCTTCATACATATGTGGTTAAAACCTCAATGTAGCTAACTATTTTAAATATTTTCATATATGTAACTAGAATCATATATATTTATATCATCAAAAGAAACATGCGAGCATACATAAGCTTCAAATTGTGTTCTATTGTTCAAGAAATACGTTTATGTTCCTTTTTCTAGTAAATGATGCAGGCTTTTTCTTTGCTATTTTGCTATAGGCTTATACCATCTGCAATAAAATGAATAAAATTAATATTATTTGATGCTTTAACATGTTTAAATATGCATCAAAATAACATCATAATGGTTATTTTTTATTTCAAAATAAAAAACAGTTGTTTTAGATCTTATGTGTAGCCTTTGCATTTTGAATGCAAATGGTTCGTCCTTTATGTATTCCGAGTTCGTGTGCATGTTTTGCTAAAACATTTGGAGCATTTTCAGTCTTCAAAATTATTTTCAGTGTTTTTTAGTTTTTAAGTGCCAGACTGCCTAGGGATTAGGCTGTGATGAAAACATGACATAAAAAACCCAATCAAGTTGACAATGTATATTGGTGCACGAATATAACATTTGTTTCTTTTTCCCGTGATCGTAATTCAACTTATAATTATGTTGAAAAGTGCATGAGTATGTAAAAACTAAGAAGAGCTGACTCTAAATTTTTGCTATCATGCTAACTTAAAGTTGTCTATATATTTCAGGAGTTACCAGACAGGCAGAAATGAAAGACCTATCAATAGTGTCATTCAAAAGAAATAATTTGTAAATAAATTTAATCTTTCATGAACCCTTACAAACAGAAGTTAAGCGGACTACTGCAGGACAAGTCTATTCTCTCCACATTCCTGTCGTGCCGTTACATAACTCAATTAAAAAAATGCGTAGTAAATGCTAATTGGAAGATTCAAACAAAACAACTCAAAATAAGCATGTCATACTTCTTTTAATTATATTACTAATACTTTTAACACTACGATCTCTACGCCTTTGTATGACTTATTCATATTATTTTAATGTTAGTTTCTTGTGTACAATTTGGAACTTAGTATGGCGTTCATTATCACTGAACTAGTATATATTTGTTTAGGGGCCAGCTGAAGGACGCCTCCGGGTGCGCGAGTTGTTGTCTCTTTAGCACATTCCCCATTTCCATTCTCAATTTTCTGTACTGCCAAGCAATAGAAAAGAAATATGGATAGTAAGTTTTATCTAAAGTACTTACCCTCCACACGAACAGCTAAAATAAGAAAATATTATATTATGTAGAGCGAGTCACTCGGACTTACTAGTCGAACTTATCAGTGAATGTTTTCACGTTTCAATTACTTCACATACTTTCATGTAGGGATCTCTTCAAATTATAATACGGTATTATAATGCCAATTATTAAAATTAGTAGGCTGACTTTTTATTACTACCACCTAATTTCATTATGCTTTTTCTTTATAGCTGCCTCATTGGAAATATTTAATCACATGTTCTTATGTTTACTTCCTGTTTTTTTTTATAAAGGATTTGTAATCAATGCGTAATCAATCTGATTAAAGTATCCACGTTTATTTGATCCCATGGAATTCACAATGACATTGTTCTTCATTTTGAATTCAATTTTCAACATTACATCATACAAATGCACCACATCTTAATATTGGCCGTTTGCCATATATTGTCTATAACAACAAATGCTCAAAGCTATTATTCATACTTATCGGTTTGCTAAGTGACACTTACCGACAAAAGGTTATGAACATTAAAACATTGAAATTGTCAATGATATGAAACTTGTTTTAGAGAATGTAAAGGACGAACACGTTGTGTGGTCAACTATGAATATTTTAGTATCGCATTAATTTAGGAACGTTGTCATTTATTGTTTTAATAAATGTAGGCAACATCTTCAATTTGTTTTAACTTGACAAAGGTGATGTTGATGATAATCTCTGAAAGACTGCCTGGCTATTTTTCATTTGGAAGCTATTTTTCTGATGTGTTTCCCAAGTTTGTTGCATATTCAATCTTTGTGATCGATGATTATATAAATTAAAATATAGGTGTCATAAAGATACTCCCAGGGAAGAACAATAAGCTGTGTCATCAAACAAGTGAGTATAATAAGTCATACACTAATAATATAATTTAGAAAACTCTGCTGAGATAATGCTTGCCCCAAAAAGTGGTAACATTTTACAATACAGACTATAAACGTGAGTTGTAAAATTGACATATTTAATCAGTACATGTACACGAACAAACTATAAAAACTGTATTGCAGGTGGTGGATTTGGAAAAAGTTCATAGTTATGTAGCTATACGTCTCCCTAGATTTGGATTGACAGCATAATTAATATGCCAAATGTCAAAGACAACTTTAAAAGGCTTTATATATATCAATATATAGCAAAACAACAAATAACACGGTCAAATGCCTTCAAATACCAACCAAAGAATACAAAAGGAAGCTAGTACATGAATCAAGCTCAAAGTATGAATTTATTAATACACACATGGTTTTGTAAAGCTGAATAAGTACGAATCGACGATGTTGTGTTAAAAAAACATACCATATGCAGTGCCAAAATGAAACGCAAGATGTAACATAATGCTTAAAATAATGTTTACAAAAGTAGTTGCTACATCGACATGCCATATCAATACGCATTTAAGATATAACGTTGGTTCTTTGAAATGATTTGTCTTATATCAAAGCAAAACTTTGAATTTGTATAAGAACATTTAAACTAATAACAAAGTTTTGAAAATACGGATATTTTAGAAAAATGACATGGTTTACATGCCAGTATACAATATTAAACATGTACAAATAGACATGCATCGGATTTAATGCTTTTGTAAAGCTACATGCATGATTGTGCTTTCATTAGTTTCAATAAACAAGTACTAAATAAACCAATCCAGTCTTGTAATGTGATACACCATCTGAAATAACATAAACAGTACCAATTTTTCTGCAACAGATGCGCAATCCTACAATCAATCTCTGTTCAATGATGATCAAGGACAAAATATTTGAAAATCTAAAGCTTATTAAACATACGAAGAGCTTTAAACAAAACAAAAACTACAAAAAAGTATAATCCGAATAGGTTTTGTTACTTATATATAATTATGTCTTTAATCATTTTTTTTTTTTATATTTTCCCATTCAATAAAAACGTCAGATACAATTTCACTATCACTTATTCTTTTATTCTTCATTTTTTTTAACTCATCATAATATACTTATCTGTTTGGTACTTTACACTTACAATGCACTGAAAAATATCAATATAAATACAGTTAAAATCTCATTAAAAAATTGAGAGAACCATAAAAGGGCAAATACTCATTTAAAACACCAGATGTAACGTTTTACTTAATAGGTTCAGCATGTTGTCTTGAAATGTTGTTTATATTTAGAAGAAACTGTGATATCCTGAATGTGGGAGCTGCATGTTTTAATTGTTTTTTTAATAGATACAATAAACGGTTATTTACTTAGACATAACTGTCTTCAATAAAGTGCGGACACTTGTTTTGTATGTGTAATCATAATAAAATAAACAATGGAAATGGAGATTGTGTCAAACAGACAACAACCCGACCATAGAAAAAACAACAGCAGAAAATCACCAACAGGTCTTCAATGTAGCGATAAATTCTCGCACCCGGAAGCGTCCTTCAGCTGGCCCCGAAATAAAAATATATACTAGTTCAGTGATCTCTCTAGTTCATCTCTATTTCATGTTATTATTTCAAAACAAGAACAGTTTTCAAGGACGTTTCGTCCCCGAGGGTATCACCAGCCCAGTAGTCAGCACTTCGGTGTTGACATGAATATCAATTATATGGTCCTTTTTAAAAAATTCCTGTTTACAAAACTTTGAATTTTTCGAAAAAAAACTAAGGATATTCCTATCCCAGGAATAGATTACCTTAGCTGTATTTGCCACAACTTGTGGGTCCTCAATGCTCTTCAATTTTGTACTTGTTTGGATTTATAACTATTTTAATCTGAGCGTCACTGATGAGCCTTATGTTGCCGAAACGCGCGTCTGGCATATTTAATTATAATCCTGGTACCTTTTAAGGCCAATAAGTCGATGCCACTGCTGGGGTACGTTTCGTCGTCACCAGCCCAGTAGTCAGCACTTCGGTGTTGATATGAATATTAATAATATGGTCACTTTTATAAATTTCCTGTTTACAAATCTTTGCATTTTAAAAAAAAAAAACTAAGGATATTATTATCCCAGGAATAGATTACACAAGGAAAATTGCAACATATGTTGTTCATATGTTTTCAAAACATATGGAAAACATATGATATTCATATGTTTTGAAACATATGAAAGCATATTGAAGCAAACATATGTTTTCAAATGTTTTATAAATCCTGTTTACATATGTTTGAAAACATATGAAAAACATGATTTTCATATATTTTCATATGTTTCAAAGGACATGGGAAAGTAAATGTTTTGAGAAAATGTCAAAATTTGTAATTTGACTATCACATACATTTATTCATGTATTATCTATATAATGGATTTCTCAAACATGAAAGTGCAATATTCTACTCTTCCCACTAAATGCCACATGCAACGGTGTCAACGTGATGATCGTAACTGCAATTACGATCATCCCAATATGGCGAACATTGGGAAATTTTAAAAGGCCGGTTTCTCCACTTTAACAGCTTATTTTCATATTTGTATTAGGTAAAAACATATCCTTATAAGCATTGCCATTGAAATATTTCTTCGTACATGATGGAAAAAGAACAAGAAGAATGAAAATCGAGATACAAGAAATCGCGATGATGATCGTAACGTTTATATTTTTTTTATCAACGATGATCATAATTATTATCAAAGATGATCGTAACTGTCTGTTCCAACGAAGCATTTTTTAAAACATACCAAAATAATGTAAATTCGTCCCTAATATAACTTAATAGTTATTTCTAGAATATTCAGTGAATGTTTTGGTCTTGTCTGTATTCTCAAACTGTATCATGAGGATGACAATTATATTGACTTTATATAAACGTATTCCATTTTGAATGTTAACTAAATTACTAATAAGAAAAAAAAAACTTCAAGCATATAAGCCTGCTATTTCCCTCCTATGTCATTTATGTTGGACAAATAGCGGTGTTCCAGACCCTCATACTCGGGGGGGGGGGGGGGGGGGGGGAGGGACGCTTTAATACTTAATTGATAGGGGTGCCGCTGGGGTTCTGTTAAATTACCTTTTCATATAGTTTATAAATTTTAAAAATGTATACCTTTTCCCATATTGTTAGAATTGTGTGTGGAGTGTAATGTAAAAGTTGAATATCAAAGTGCCAAAAGAGAGAAAATATGTCGATAAAATACAGCCCGGAACACCAAAAAAGATGACAGACGAAACTATTGCAACTTTATTCAATTTATCATATACTCTTGATAGTTTCCGAACTTTTCATTTTTTTTAAGCTTGAAAAGGTGAATTATTCTAGCGGCACGTCCTATCACCTTGTATATCGGAAGTAGACCCACCTAGCCCTCATATAACGTAAATGTACGAAAGCTTGCATGGTACGTCGAATACGAAAAGCCGGAAATCTTTTCACGGTTATCGTTTTTTTATATTATGACGCTAAATCCTTGGACGCTCACGCGGTCATCTGCTGCTGTTTTGTTTTAAGTTTTGAAGAATTGACAGAGATAGATGATACAAATAACTTTGGTTTTTCACACTGGTGAACCAACATTTACTATAAACAGATACATTGAAAAGGGTGACTTGTCGATTAACTGGAAGAAACCGGGGAACAAATTCGCAACATGAAAAATTTATGAAGTTCAACGCAACGAAAGTGTTTTTGTTTTGATGGATAATTTTACGTACCCTAAACGCACAACGAAAGGTAAATATTATTAGGCACATTTTGTTTGATTATTGGATAAAAGTAGGAAGATTTATTTTTCACGAAAAACTATAATCCGACTAAGACTGTAGACATTTATAAACACGAGAACGATATTGTAATATACATTTAATTGCATTGGGTAATCCGTTTCATTACCTATTTCTATATATCATGATAAGGATGTTACAAAATTAAGACACACATACATACCAAATAACTATAAAATTTGTATACCCTTTAGACAATAAGACACACTTGGAAAAAAGAGGGGGGGGGGGACATCATATACTTGATAAAATGTATTGAAATTGTTTATCTAATGTCACTACAGGACTTAATTAATAAATTACTTTTACTGATGCAGACCTGTATAATCGTGTCGTGTGTGGTATTTGTATTTGTTTATCAGTTGTTTTAAAACCATGAAACTGTGCAAACAAATTTATTACCTCTCTAGCAATAAATACTTAGCTATTTTACATTTAATAGATAGGGGTGTCCCTGGGGATCAACTACTCCCCTCTTTTCATATAATTTAGATTTAAAAAATGTATATATATATACCTTTTGCGTAGGTAATAATGTACATGTAACCTTTTCCCAATTTTAAGTATGAGTGATTCCAGAAAAAGTAACATATTATGGAATTACCGAGAAAACCATCCCATTTGATTAAAGCTCAAAGCTGAGGCTCCAAGTCCTTATGATATGTTTACTTTAAGGCAAAACAAGACTTGCAACTTAAATAAATTACAGGGCTTTGCATATGACAATTTAAATATAATAAGCCTTAATTAAACTTAGTCTGATACTACTATTACTGAGACCTATAACAATAAACATCTATTAATTAACAGCCTTATCATACATGTATTATACTTCTGATAGTTGTTCACACCTATTCATATATTTTTAAGCTGAAAAATATGACCCAGTTTATTACAGCGGCAGGTCTTATCACCTTGTAAATTAAGAAGTGGACTCCTAGAGTGCATGAATGGTCTACTTTACATATACTTACATGTAAATATAGAAATAAGAAGATGTGGTATGATTGCCAATGGGAAGAGTCATATTCTCCACCAGAGATCAAACAACATAAATTTAACAACTATTAATTATGATACAAGTCTGAAGATGGCTTGAACAATGAGCAAATTAAAGCCCATACAACAATGTCAGCTACATGTATTATATTAAAGACATTTAATGAAAATGACAAATGTAAAACAATGCAAATTTAAATGAGGAAACTAGCAGACTGATATTAATTTATAAACAAAACCAGGAACAAATAAACAAATATGATATACAGCAACAAAGTGAACAAACGACAACTTGGATCGCTGAATTACAGGCTCCTGACTTCGGACAGGCACATACAGCATTGATTTGGTGGAATCCGACTATTGATTATTGATGCAAAACCCTCACTTTAAGGGAGCTATAATTTTTTTCTTATGTGTGTTTGGGGGGAGGGAGAGGTTTGGCATGCATGAAATTTGAAAAAAAAGGCAAGATGAGACACTTTGAAAAAAAAAGACAGGATGACAATTGATATAAAAAAAGTCAGGATAAACTATAATTAAAAATTTTCTTTTTTAGACTTGGTTTTCCCGTTTGAATGGTTTTACACTAGTTATTTTTTAGGCCGTTTTTTGTAGTTTGCTGTTTTCATCACTTCATACAACGGTCATATGGATTTAATAAACATAAGATGGATTATATACAAAGAAGATATGGTATGATTGCCAATGAGACAACTCCCCCACAAGAGCCCAATGACACAGAAATGAACTATAGGTCACCGTACGGCCTTCAACAATGAGCAAAGCCCATACCGCATGGTCAGCTATAAATAAACGAATTTAGAATGTAAGACAATTCAACGAAAAAACTAACGAACTAATTTATGTAAAAAAAATGAACGAACTAAAAATATGTAACACATAATCAAACGACAACTACTGAATAACAGGCTCCTGAACATTCAAATAATTTAATACTTTTTATATAGTTATTTTTTTCAGGGCAAGTCTAGATCTGTTGTTTTAGTTCAAAAAGATCAAAAATAGCCAATTTTGCCATATACATTTTTTTTATTGCAATTCGGCAAATATATTGTAATTTCATTTTATTAATGCAATTTGGCAAATATATTGTAATTTCATTTTATTAATGCAATTCGGCAAATATATTGTAATTTCATTTCATTAATGCAATTTGGCAAATATATTGTAATTTCATTTTATTAAATTGCAATTTGGCAAATATATTGTAATTTCATTTTATTAATGCAATTCGGCAAATATATTGTAATTTCATTTCATTAATGCAATTTGGCAAATATATTGCAATTTCATTTTATTATACATTTGTACATGTCATACATTATTTCTTTTAGCATTTTCAATGAAAGTACATCTTGTACATGTACTTCAAGAAGTATAATAATCTAAGCAACAGATAATAATTCATTTGCGACATTGCTTTCTAGATTATATAATGGAATCATAGATGTTCATATTGATTGATGTACATATAACATGTATAAGGAGCAGTAAGCAATAATTATTTTGTGATGAGAGGTATGTAATGAAAAGGATAACTTTGTTCAAATATTTTTTTGTTGTCAGACTCTGTATACATGTTGCAAGTTTTGAGGTCATAGAGTTGAATGTTTTGATTCTTGTTGTGAGCTATTTCTATAAGCTGTGAGAAATTATTATTTTTTAAAGGTCAATTTTAAAGAAAATAGCGTTGATAGCTCTATTAACACTTTATTGCTTGTTCTGTTTTTTGTCTTTCAACAACAGTCGTGAGGGTGAATCTTAGGCAGGCTGTTTTTATTAGAGGCGAAGTCATAAAAATTTTGTTTAAAATTGTGATTTGGTCAGTTTAAGAGGAACCAAGCAATCAATTCCTCAGTCATGGTTGGTTGATTTTGATATTTTTACTTAACTTAAATGTGAAAAGTTTCTGATTAGGAAAGTTTGAGTGTACCAATTATGATAAATCATTGATATTTGGTATGCAGTTGTATATATCAGAGTACTAGCACCTTTCATATCCCTTGTTTTTATTTTGCCCAGCCCATCAGTCATACATGTAGTATATTAGTATTGATTTTGAAACTTTGTCAAGTCATAGATGATGGTGTGTGACTTTGGATGTTTTAGCATCAGACATGGGGTAATGCAAATTTGTAGTTGTAATGCATGGAAAGGAAGGTTTGGATGATTTAGGGGGTTATGGTCCCAACAGTTTAGAAATTAAGGGCCTACAAAGGGTGTTAAATAAGCATTTTGCTAGTTTTCAAGTTAGTCCAAAACGGGGTCCAAAATTTAGTTTTTGGTTTTTGATTTAAAAAAAAATTGAATATATGGGGTTCTTTGATATGCTAAATCTAACCATATATTTACAGTTTTGATTTTTGGGCCCCGTTATCAAATTAGTCCACATTTAGGTCAAACGGGTCCAAAATTAAACCTTGTTTGATTTCATCAAAAATTTAATTCTTCGGGTTCTTTGATATGCTCAATCTAACAATGTATTTATATGTTGGATATTGGGCCATAAAACTAAAAGTTAAATGTCCAATTTCCAATTTGTAAGCTCTTAGACCACATTCATTCTGTGTCAGAAACCTATGAAGTGTATATTGAATTTCTCTTGATTTGGTCTTTTCTTTAGATACTAAAAGTATAGGTGAACTACTTTATGTTTATGGAATGATTGTAAGGTGTTTATATTTGTCTTGCCAGATTAAATTATTATATAGGTTAATATAAGCATATCCCAAGTCAATCATTACAATTTTGGCCGATCAAATTTTTTCAAAAGAGTTATGAGTCTTGGAATCAATGGATTTATTAAGTTTATGGAAAATGGTCTCGTATATGCTCTCAATTTTCTTTATAAAACTTTTAGTAACTATTATAGTAATGCCTTTGTCTTTGAAGTTTGATGGTCAGTTTGAAATATTTAGTATACAAGAAAAAGAACGCCCCCTCCAAAGCACATTTCTTTTATTTATAAATATTTTTGAGATCAAAATAACATGTTTTTGTTAATATTGCCTCTTGATAGATAAAAAAAAGTGAAACTAGCTAGACATTCAAACTATTTTTTTACTTCCAGGAACTGATAAGTAAAGAAACAGAATCAAAGAATATTTATTTTAAATGAATACAATATTGAACTTACAGTCAATCTAGTTGTTTTTCTTAATCGTGCAGGATATTTCCAAAAAGCAGCTGCATTTACAGGCACCAGTAAAAGCCAGCAGTGAAGACAGTTACATATCTGTGTATTTTGATATAGCAATAGAAATATCACATACATCATATGAAAATAGAATATAGACAATAGAAATGGGGTATGTCAAAAGGACAAAAATATGAAAATAGAATATAGAAAATAGAAATGGAATATGTCAAAGAGACACACATATGAAAATTGAAAATAGACAATGAAAGTGGGGTATGTCAAAGAGACAAAAATATGAAAATAAAATATAGACAATAGAAATGGGATATGTCAAAGAGACAAAAATATGAAAAAAGAATATAGACAATAGAAATGGGATATGTCAAAGAGACAAAAATATGAAAATAGAATATAGACAATACAAATGGGATATGTCAAAGAGACAAACATATGAAAATAGAAAATAGACAATTGAAATGGATATGTCAAAAGACAAAAATATGAAAATAGAAATTGACAATAGAAATGGGATATGTCAAAGAGACAAAAATATGAAAATAGAATATAGACAATATAAATGGGATATGTCAAAGAGACAAACATATGAAAATGGAAAATAGACAATTGAAATGGATATGTCAAAAGACAAAAATATGAAAATAGAATATAGTCAATAGAAATGGGGTATGTCAAAGAGACAAATACCTGATAATAGAATATAGACAATAGAGAAATGGTGTATGTCGAAGAGACAAACAAACGAAAATAGAATATAGACAATAGAAATGTGGTATATCAAAGAAACTAACGTGTGAAGATTGAATATAGACAATAGAAATGTGGTATATCAAAGAGACTAACGTATGAAGATTGAATATAGACAATAGAAATGGTGTATGTCGAAGAGACAAACAAACGAAAATAGAATATAGACAATAGAAATGTGGTATGTCAAAGAGACAAAAATATGAATTTAGAAGAAACAACTTATTTTTTTCAATAAAAAATAATTTCTACTTGATACAAAAATTATGGAGCACTGTTATTTTCTGCATACAGGAATGCCTGTATACAGTTTTTTTTTTTTTTTATTTCTTTGAACTTTTGATTCTGCCATGTATTTTCTGTGGAGTTTGGTATTTTGGGTTAATTACTTTTTAAAGCAACAACTTATCACAATGAATTGTTAACACTCAAAATGAGTTCCTGACAACAACAAAAAGGACAACAAAGAAAAACCTATTAAAACATAACCCTTAAAAACCCATCGAAAAAAAACCACAACATACATTTAAGCTAGGTATGAAAACATTTGAAAAACATATGTTTGTAAAAAAAATGATTCTAAAAACATATGTTTTTCATAAGTTTTTCATATGTTTTCCTTCTTTTTTTTTATATATGTGTCGAAAACATATGTTTTCAAACATATGAAAAACATATGTTAAACGTATGAAAACATATGATAAACACAGGAAAACATATGTTGCAATTTTTCCTATGTACCTTAGCCGTATTTGGCACAACTTTTTTGAATTTTGGGTCGTAAATGCTCTACAACTTTGTACTTAATTGGCTTTATAACTATTTTGATCTGAGCGTCACTGATGAGTATTATAATGCAGACGAATTTTCCTATTTCGGTAAAAAAAAAACACAAACAGCATTCACTTTTACTTGTTCTAATTTTCTTAACTTTTATCAACTTATCACAATATACTTATCTGGTTGGTATATAACACTTACTTTGCACTGAAAAATAAATCCAAATTAGTATTAAATATGAGGAGTAACATAAGACAATCATGATACAGCAAAAGCAGTTGATGAATTTTACTAATACGTTCAGCATATTGTTTTGAAGTGTATTTTTTACTTAAATGTGGTTGCTGTTAACACGAAGCTTAAATAAGATATCAAACAAAGTGGTGAACATCAATATCGCCTTTAAAAAATGTAAATGGCTGTTCAAACCTTATAATTTTGTCTTTTGGAGATAATAAAAAATACCTGATATCATTAACTTGTTTTGTATATGTTTTGTTTCGCCCACTGTTAAATAATATAGAAATCATAGAAAATAACATAACAAAGTATGTCTAATTTGTTCTGTTTTGTCAGATACACGTCTCTTTTATAAACAAAGTGCTTCAAACGTTTGCAATTGTTAATGTTGTTTTAATATTTTAAAAGACAGAATGATAATGGAAATGCATAACGTATACAATTTCCGAAATTCTTCTCAACATATGTATACAACACACTGGTAGTATGCAATGTAACATTAAACGCGGATATGTGTTATATTTAATTTCTTAATAGAGGTATGTAAGTGTTTATGATCAATAACAATCTAAAATTGCAGGATTTAAAACACCCTTTTGTTATTGAGAAATGAGAAATGAGAAATTATAAGTGTGTCGTTAGACATACATCATTTGTTTCTTTTTGATTGGGTACTACAAAAATACATATTATAAACCTACTATAGTATTGAAAATATAAGTCGCTTTTGCAGACCATTTATTGATGTTTAGGTACGAACTGCATAGTCAAAATAAGGACACGCAAGAGTGTGACAAAAGGGACAAAATTGAATAGTTGGGACGTTACTACCACATTTAGGTTTACACAAACCTGCATAAATAAGCACACGCTTATAGCTTTACAAACTATGTCTCGAATATCATAATCATGTCAGATTATTTCAAAAGCTAAGTCAGGAGACGATTTGAAATGTGCAGTGGAATAAATTGTTTCATATAAAGTTCGACGATAATGTCATACCAATAGCATTATTATATCCATAGCATATAACTAACGAATATTTGCTAATATAACTACGTTTTAATCCAATATTTACAATGTATACAATCATTTCGTATTACAATTTCACAACATTGTTTTCGATGTTAACTTATCGCATGATAAAGACGATCTGTTTACGTCTGAACATTAGACATAAAATTTCACGCTAATTTAACCTGATTCCCAGAGAATGACCAAAACAAAGTAATTAAATCAAATCAGGTGCACGTGCAGACGATTTTACTTGAACTCTAAATGACTAGACTGACCTACTGAAGGTGTCATAAAATTTAAGAATACCGTTAAGATTAACAATTAACTTTCTACACAGTTATAAATTCTTTGGAAAATACTGTTATCTTTAACTAATCTTAGCAGACGAAAATGTAGCTCTATTTCAACATAATTATATTGAAAATTAACGATAAAAATAAACTTGCAAAATTATAAGTGCAATCAATAAAAACCGATTTCTACTCTATTAAAAATCCTAACTATAAACAATCATACTAATAAAAACTAAAAAGCTATTGTTTTCAATTCAGCTGGCACAAATGCTGTGATTTTTGGCCAAAAAAATAATATGTGTGGTTCCAGTTACACCTAAAATAATAGTTATCTTAGGTAGATAATTATTTTTCTTTTCTTTTATGCATTTGTTTTTACACTATGTACATGGGAGTAACATTTTGACTTAAAAAAGCGCTTGATGGAAAACAACAAAAAAGTTTTTTATGGTAGGCTGTTATTCAGACTAAAACGTATGGGAGGTAGGGTAATTTGAATCACACATGCCTTTTTCAATATTTTCCTCATAATCTTTCTCAAGAGTCATTTTAAAAAGTACAAATAATGGTAAATAACCAATCAATGTTTAAACATTTTTTTTTAAATATTTCTCTTTTAAATAGCATGTTGCTCGTTAAGCTTTGCTACTCTATTAACAAAATTTTATAAACATCGTTAAATCATAAATTGTATATATAAGTGAATGCTATATTTATTTGTTTATAACTTTACATTTACCGGCCAAAAAGGGAAATAATTAATCATAGAATACAGCATACTATTTAGCAATGTAGTATAAAAATGACAGTACAATTAATTGAATTAAAGCGATTGTGGAGCATGTTGAGATGTCAGCTTGTTCTTTCAGACTAGTGAGTATTATAGTCCTTTATCAATTATTGAAATGTGAAAAGGAATAACTTCAAAGTGTCGATTTATAAATTCATAAATTACAAAGAAATCCTCTTTAGGAATGTTGAACTTGAGTTGATTTGACCAGTTTTATATATCTTCTCTATGGTCATATAGTTCTTTAAAAGGATGGTTATTATTCGTCCGTGGGTTTCATCATCTCAGCTTTCAGCGTCTCCCATGCAGTGAAATCTAGGAAATAGTGCACGAAATCGTCCCGTTGGTTTTTCGTTATTTTGTTGTTGTGTATATTGTTGTTGTTCTCTTTATACTTTTGCCATGTCATTGCCAGTTTGAATGATGAGTTTGAATCTCTCTTTGGCATCTTTAGCCTCTTTTGTAGACGGAACACGCGTCTGAGATAATCTCTCTTTGTCATCTTTAGCCTCTCTTGTAGACGGAACACGCGTCTGAGATAATCATTTAAAAGGTATATTTATTGATTTACTTAACTATTCTGCTACCACTAATTTATAGAATGAATTGCATATTATGCATGTGTACGCTATACTTATCTGTTTTGTATTTGACACTTACCAGCTGAAAAAAATCAAATAAATAATTATAAAATAAAGCATACAATTCAGCAATAAATTAATACAACGTCAATGGAATAAGTTGAATAAGTAGTAATGTGAGAGAAGAACATTTTAAGATTAGAGTTGTCAGCTAGATTATTAAAAAGTATTTCGGTCAGTAATGATGCATAATATTGATATGGGAAATTTGTATGATTTGGTGCCTTATAATAAAGAATGTGTAAATCAAATTTGGTTCATCATTCTCAAGAAAGTTGACGTAAAAACGATATAATCATATTTTTGTATGTTCTCTATGGACATAAATTTCAACAGTTTTTGTAATGATACGTCATAGGTTTTATACATTTCTGCTATGGGTATTTCCTATAAAGGTTAATCTAGAAAACAGCGAATGTCGTCGTGACGTATACAGTTTACATATGACTAATTAGTTTGAACGTCTATTTGGTAGCTTCTACCTCTTTTGTAAAGGAATGGACGTCTGACATTCATCATTGTAATGTTATAATTATTGTTTACTTTACCATACTAATCACATCTTATTTTATTGTAAATTAATGTAGAAAATCAAGAATGCAATGTTTTTTTTAGACATATGCATGGTATATTAATGCTTATACTTTACACCTTTGTTTTAATATCTTCATATAATGAACTTCATATATATATATAGTACGCCGCTAGATTAAAACTGACGTGGAAAGGTAACACATGCCCACCGAAAGCTCTTTTTTTGAGAGCCCAGGTGGTCGTGTGGTCTAGCGGGACGGCTGCAGTGCAGGCGATTTGGTGTCACGATATCACAGTAGCATGGGTTCGAATCCCGGCGAGGGAAGAACCAAAAATTTGCGAAAGCAAATTTACAGATCTAACATTGTTGGGTTGATGTTTAGACGAGTTGTATATACATTATGTACACAGCCATGTATCACCATCATTGATGGCGATCCGATGGATACATCTGTTGTAGGGTTGTCACTGACTCAGACGTACTTATGAATATAATTATTTTCTGTGACTGTATCTTACATTAATTTGTAGGATCCTTTACTATAGATAATTTAGCTGATCTGTAACAATAACATCTTCATGCCTTATATATCATGTACTGTAGTACGCCGCTAGATTAAAACTGACGTGGAAAGGTAACACATGCCCACCGAAAGCTCTTTTTTTGAGAGCCCAGGTGGTCGTGTGGTCTAGCGGGACGGCTGCAGTGCAGGTGATTTGGTGTCACGATATCACAGTAGCATGGGTTCGAATCCCGGCGAGGGAAGAACCAAAAATTTGCGAAAGCAAATTTACAGATCTAACATTGTTGGGTTGATGTTTAGACGAGTTGTATATACATTATGTACACAGCCATGTATCACCATCATTGATGGCGATCCGATGGATACATCTGTTGTAGGGTTGTCACTGACTCAGACGTACTTATGAATATAATTATTTTCTGTGACTGTATCTTACATTAATTTGTAGGTTCCTTTACTATAGATAATTTAGCTGATCTGTAACAATAACATCTTCATGCCTTATATATCATGTACTGTAGTACGCCGCTAGATTAAAACTGACGTGGAAAGGTAACACATGCCCACCGAAAGCTCTTTTTTTGAGAGCCCAGGTGGTCGTGTGGTCTAGCGGGACGGCTGCAGTGCAGGCGATTTGGTGTCACGATATCACAGTAGCATGGGTTCGAATCCCGGCGAGGGAAGAACCAAAAATTTGCGAAAGCAAATTTACAGATCTAACATTGTTGGGTTGATGTTTAGACGAGTTGTATATATATATATATATATATATATATATATATATATATATATATTCAGAAATAAATCATACCAACACAAATGGAATTTATTGAATGAATAGTGAAGGTCAATTTACAGTAAATTGGCTAAGAACAGCGACATCTTTGGCTCGTTGTAATGACATTTTCTTATGTGGAAAAATAGCGAATTGAACCTGGTTTTATAGCTAGCAAAACCTCTCACTTGCATGACCGGAACATTTGGAATTACAACTTACATCTTGTTTTGTCCAATTATTTAATAGTATACACTACAAAAAAAAAGTCTGAAATGGCTTAGATCTGTACTCGACTGTGTGTTTTACACGACCAGTCATAATTGGTCTTAAATTTACTCGACATTACTCGACCATACTCGAATATTCATTTAAAATATCACACCCGATCAGAGAGTATTTAATTCAGAATAACATACAGTCCAAATTGCAACATCCTATTTAACTTAAATCACAAGGCCTTTTGACTCCACTAGATAAGTAAAACACAAGTTTATAAAAAATGGGATTTGTTTTTACCTGTAAAGTACAAATATACTGAGGTAATTACACCTTATTTAAGTGCTTCTTGTATGTCATGTCCTTAATTTTAACAATCAAATTTTAAATGCAATTGAAAAAAAGATGTACTGCTAAATTAGAACGCATGTCCTTATCTAAAAGGTAATAGATGATTACTTTTGTGTTATATATAGAATCTTAGAAAGTTGTCATTTTCTAAATTGATGAAGTTGCTTAATATACTATCTATAATACTAAAATAACGAGGTCCAATTGGTCAGCCGTCATCGGGTAAAAACGACAAATCCAAGAATTCAACTTTTTATATAGCTTATATAGGACAATAAGGCGTATAGGTACAGTTTTCAATTTGTTAGTGGGCATGACGTAAAACACCGATTCAAAGAGTGCAACTTTATTTATAACTTATGTAGGACAATGCTGTTGATTAAAAAATACTCCATTCAAGGACCTTTTGATTTCCAAATAATTAATATGACCAATAATTGATAAGTTCCAGGTCGACGGATTCAAGCAGAAAGATTTTGAAAGCAGAGAAAACTGTGCATCTTATAAGCGGCATGACTATCAGATGACAATACCAATACTAAAATAAGGCTTACGCATATTTATATACTTTAAATCAGTCACGGCCCGCGATATCACGACTCCACTCTAATATATTTAAGATTAAAATATGTGCACTGTATTATTAACTAAGACCAACCGACACCAGAAGTATATACTAGGCTTAAATTAATAGTGAAAACTGTAACCATAAAATATATCTGAAACATTCATAAAATATTCAATAAAATAATAAAATATAAGTCACAATTCAGTTTTGAGATGTTTTAATCAGCTTGTTTTATTTTTATTTTAAGTGTGATTTATATTATATGTAAATTTTGACAATGAGGTGTTTAAGTTATATTATGTTTATCGTTAAATATTCGGTTCAATACTATATTTAATATACATGTGTTCTTTCAAATTGTTATTCAACTTACTAGTCAGGGGAAATAACTGTTGTTAAAACAGTTCCTTAATTGATAAAATACGATAGATAGATACAAAAAATAGGTCTATGTTGGTTAAGATCAGGTTTAGTTTTGTTCAGACTAGGTGGAGAATTGATCAGACTAAGTCGAGTATGGTTCAGACTAGGTCGAGTATGGTTCAGACTAGGTCAAACATGGTTCAGACTAGGTCAAACATGGTTCAGACTAGGTCAAACATGGTTCAGACTAGGACGAGCATAGTTGAGGCGCGTATAAAATGGTGAAGTACTTGCCTAGTAAAGGTCGAGTATAAGTTTAGACAGTAAAGTATGGACCAGACTACAGTTGAGTATTACAAAATCCATGTTAGCCTCATTTAGACTGTTCGACTAAAAATCAGTTCAGTCGAGAACAGATATCGTCAATTTCAGAATTTTACTGGTATGTCGTGATAGCTTACAATTTGTTATAATCTACATGGTCATATATTTCAAATGTTTTGTTTTATAATACGCCTTCAGCTTTAACCGTTTCTGCTTTGAGCGTTTCCCATCAAAGTATACCTACAGAAAAGCAATTGGAATAACCGCGGTTGTTTGATTTTGGTATACTGTTATGTGTGTATATAGATTCAGACCTATTTACTATTTGTGTTTGGTATCTTTTACCTCTTCTGAAGACTGGACACACGTTTGCAATCATCATTTCGTTCATATCTTTTGTATAACTAATTACAATATACTTATTTGGTACATAACACTTACATGCGACTGAAACAATAAAAATAAAAATGCAATCTTAAATAAGTATAAAGAAACATCACTTTGTAAATATGTCTAACTATTGTTTTGAAGTGTTAATAATTTTTAGATGAAACTTTAAATATGTGCTTATATCGAGTTAAATGTATTTTATTTGTATCAATACAGTCCCAATAAAGGATAGTATGTGCAAAGCAATACTATGAGGTTTGTACGAGCTTCAGTATTAACAGTTCTTAGAGAAAATTAATTTATTTATACAATCATCAAATTATATTTGATATGCTTCTTGTAGCTAGATATACAAATGCAGGTTCATGGTGACCGTCTGGAGCTTCTTTACAATGACAACAACATTTTACAAAGTTCAGTTCATTCAATAATTAAATAAGTCCATGTTTAGTAGTTTTGATATTTGTTGAATATTTTGATAGAAAAGAGTAGACCTCTCTTTATTAATTTTCTTTATCAACTATGTTAACTATATCTTGATGGAAACATGTTTAACTGGTGATCAAATCTCATCAGTTCGATAAGAGAGGCAAATCAACAACAAACTTGAAGAATTACATGGTCTCTTATCGATGTACGTCAATGGAGTAAATTATTTCTGATGTACATGTGTCCCTTGCAATGCAAATCATAATTTCGTCAAAATAGCGTCATCTGGAATACGATACGAAGTGTAAATTTGAGAATCAGCCAACTGTTATTATAATTAAAGATCTAGGAAAACCTTGACTAGTCGTAAGTGAGATAAGACCTATCAGCCTTAATTTTGACTGTAAAGTTATGTGATGTCAAATCAGTATGTTAGTGCTCAAAATGGAAAAATGATCAATGGATAGTTAAAATTGTTTGTCACAGTTACTAAATTGAAGATGTCAATTCTGAAAAAAAATCAAAAAAAAAAAGCACAACTTGTTCTTTCTGTAATATCATTTATTTTAAGTTCACTGTGATATATGAGATATAAGCACATATTGTCATGTGGTTTATTGATTTATAAGACATCATCAATCAATGCCTTGAGATAATTTTGAAATCAAAGTTATGATTATTTTTTTTCTAGTTAGATCAGACATATATAGCAGAAGGTGTACATACTACAATGTTCAACTGTTTTATACTTAGAAATGTGACACGAACAGCGAAATGACACTTCTATAATCCGTCGCAGTTTGATGTTGTATCACCTTTATTACATAACTAGGGAGATGTAATACATTTGCTAATAATATATCTCTGTAAGGGCTTTATAAACCAGGTTTTGATCACCCAATTTAATTTGAATAAATGCATTTTATGATTGATTCATTGAATTTTTATATAATAAGCTAGCATTGGGTTGTTGTAAGTTAATACAAGCCGAGGAAATAAATAAAATCCGTTTTAAAACACTTAATACCAATGTAAAATCCTTGTAAACACATTTTAAAACTATTTAAAAAACCAAACAACAAAGGACAACATAACTTCAAAATCTTCATCAGTCCCGAATAAACTAAAAAAATAAAACAATGTTAAGTTCAACTCGGATTTCACTACTGCAATAATTGTCACGTTTTACTTCAGGATTCAAAAACATATTCAGGTAAAGATATATTATTACTTTAAACCAACATACAAGACAACAGATAATTCAAAATGGAAAGTCCTTTATCAAATGGCAAATCAAAACCTTACACATATCAAACGAATAATTTTTTTTGTCATATTCCTGACTTTGTACAATCATTTCCTCATACGGAAATGAGGGAGTAAATTTTGTTTTATAACTTAACCTGTATTCTGCATGACAGTCGCATATAATTCCCTTCAATTGACAACAATGTGTGAAAGCAACAACTATAATATGTTATAAGGGGACCATTATTTCGATTCCAGTATTCTGTTTATATTATATAATATAATTGTTTATTTTCTCAAAAGACATGTTCAACAAGACACAATGGGCATTCGAAAATCATAAAAACCAATGAAAAAATACAACACCTGGACAAAAAAAGACGACAAGACAAACAACAATTTTAAAACAATACATAGAAAACGCAGATGTAGCATTCGTCGTGTTACTCACAAGGTAAAAATCAGGTTTTGAAAGATAAAAGATTAATTCTAGAAATTTTGAGCTGATCAGAGGTGTATATCTTTAACACTTAACAAGTCAAAATATCTCTATGATTTTTACATCTGTGCAATTGCGTCTTTGTTTACTAAAAACCTTTTTTTTTAATTTCAATATAAACACTAAAAAATATTTACTGTGTATTATTCTTTCGTTCATATCTGTTGTGTAACTAATTACAATATACTTATCTATTTGGTACATAACACTTACAAGTAACTGAAACAAAAAAAAAAGAATGCAATCTTAAATAGGTATAAAGAAACATCACTTTGTAAATATGGCTAGCTATTATTTTGAAGTGTTAATGATTTTTAGATAAAACTTTAAAGATGTGCTTATTTCGAGTTACATGTATTTTATTTGTATCAATACAGTCCCAATAAAGGATAGTATGTGCAAAGCAATACTATGAGGTTTGTACGAGTTTCAGTATTAACATTTGTTAGAGAAAATTAAATTATTGATGCAAACATCAAATTGTATTTGATATGCTTCTTGTAGCTAGATATACAAATAGGGGTACTTAGAGACGGTCTGGAGTTTCTTTACAATGGCAACAAAATTTTACAGAATTCAGTTCAAATTGAATGAGTCCATGTGTTTAGTAGTTGTTTGATATTTGTTGAATATTTTGATAGAAAAGAGTAAACCTCTCTTTATTAATTTTCTTTATCAACTATGCTAACTATATCTTGATGGAAACATGTTTAACTGGTAATCAAATCTCATCAGTTCGATAAGGAGAGGCAAATCAACAACAAACTCGAAGAATTACATGGTCTCTTATCGATGTACGTCAATGGAGTAAATTATTTCTGATGAACATGTTTCACTTGCAATGCAAATAATTATTTCGTCAAAATGGCGTCGTCTGGAATACGATACGAGTGGTCAATTTGAGAATCAGACAACTGTTATTATAATTAAAGGAAAACCTTGACATGTCGTAAGTGAGATAAGACCCATCAGCCTTAATTGTGACTGTAAAGTTATGTGATGTCGAATCAATATGTTAGTGCTGAAAAATGGGAAAATGATAAATGGATAGTTGAAATTATTTGTCAAAGTTACTAGATGGAAGATGTCAATTCTGAAAAAAAATCAAAATAGGAAGCAAATCTTGTTCTTTTGGTTATATCCTTAATTTTAAATTCACTGTGATATATGAGATATAAGCATACATTGACATGTGGTTTATTGATTTACAAGACATCATCGATAATCGTAATTGTTAGGTAAAAGAACATTGCAATTTTTTTTTTCAATGCCTTTGAGATAATTTTGAAATCAAAGTTATGATTAATTTTTTTCTAGTTAGATCAGACATATATAGCAGAAGGTGTACATACTACAATATTCAACTTATTATACTTCGAAATGTGACACGAACAGAGAAATGATACTTCTATCATCTGTCGCAGTTTGATGCTGTATCACCTTTGTTACATAACTATGGAGATGTAATTCGATTGCTAATAATATATCTTTGTACTGGCTTTATAAACCAGGTTCACACAATTTAATTTTAATACATGCATTTTATGATTGCTTCATTGATTTTTTTTATATAAAATAAGCAAGCATTGGTTTGTTGTAAGCTAATACAAGCCGAGGAAATAAATAAAATACGGTTTTAAACACTTAATGCCACTGTAAAATACATGTAAACACATTTTAAAATTATTTAAAAAACAAACAACAACGGACAACATAACTTCGAAATCATCATCTGTCCAGAATAAACTAAATAAAATAATGTTAAATTCCACTCGGATTTCACAACTGCAATAATTGTCACTCTAGTATTCCCTTTTCCTTAAGGATTCAAAAATATATTATTACTTTAAACCAATATACAAGACAACAGATAATTCAATATGGAAAGTCTTTTATCAAATAGCAAAGCAAAACCTTAAACACATCAAACGAACAAAAACATTTGTCACATTCCTGACTTGGTACAATATTTTTTTCATACGGAAATGAGGGAGTAAATTTGGTTTTAAAACTAACTTAACCTGTAATCTGTATGACAGTCGCATATAATTCCCTTAAATTGACAACAATGTGTGAGAGAAACCAATAAAATATGTTATAAGGGGACCATTTTTTCGATTCCAGTATTCTGTTTATATTATATAATATCATTGTTTATTTTCTCAAAAGACATGTTCAACAAGATACAATGGGCATTCGAAAATCATAAAAACCAATGAAAAAATACAACACCCGGACAAAAAAGACAAAAAGCCAAACAACAATTTTAAAACAATACATAGAAAACTCAGATGTAGCATTCGTCGTGTTACTCATGTAAACATCTTGCTGTTTGGGGAGTAAAATGTCCTATGTGGTATAAGTATTCCGCAATCAAGAAAATCATGAGAAGTCATTAGTTACCTGATTGAAATTAGAAAATAAAATTGTTGAAAACTTACAAACTGAATCAAACACTTCAAAAACAAAATCGAATGACAAGAAAATATCGTAAACGTCATAATACTCAATCATATTCAGCTGATATCATGAAGATCTTGTTTTAATATTGCAGTATGTATCTAATGGTCAGTGTTTAATATTTATTCTTTTATAAAATGTGTAGTATCGGAACGATCAAGCGATTAAGATACACAAAATGTATTTGTTAAACTTGTCTGTAGTAGATGACCGTTTTAAATACTTGTCATTTACAATAGACGTAGATAATACTTACTTATCAGTATTCTTTTTTTTTCTGAAAGATAGAACAGATCAATGGTGTTAGTTATAAATGTATAAGTGAAAGACGTCTAAATAAACAGGCCAGTATGGTCCGAGACCACAATTGACGTCCCTTGATTTTCGTTGTTCACGAATATAGTCCCTAGTGTTGACAGTGGGTTACTTGCCATTAAATTTTATACCCCTTCCAAATTTATTTCTCCATGTTTAATGCCTCAATTTGCAAGTAGGGGGGCGAAATTACACTGTAAAAAAATGGGTCCAGAATTTTAAAGGAAAGTAGTGATTTGGTCCAGCTGAAAAAGGTTAAAAATTAGCACTTCGGAAGCTGTCAAAAGATTTTAAGACGCCCTAAACATAGAATTGTCCATATTTTGAGTTAGAGCCGATGAAGTTTTCTATAATTTTGATATAATTTGTCCCAAAAGTAGTACAGCACACTGTAAAAATTTCTTTGAGAAAGCGCAGGTGGGATTTTTTTTATTTTCATTTATGTTCTAAGGGAAATGCACTACGAAATAATTGTGTTCTCGGACCGTATATTTGCTTCTGTTCAAAGTGAAAATATGATGTGTCGTTCATTATTGAGGACTGAGGCTGCTCAATTTTGTTCTGGAATTTCCAATCAATCAGACATCAATGGTTTATCAAGAACTAAGTATAGTATTGGACGATCTTTTTTTTTAATTGTCCTCGCATCATACATGCTTCCCGTTAAGAATGTCATCTATGTAAAATTGAGAATTATGGAAAATCAAATGATGAATGTGTCAAAGAGACAAAAACTAGACTTAAGAGTAAAAAACAGCCGACGGCCACCAATGGGTCTGTAACACAGCGAAAAAATACTGCAAGTTCTGTGAAAATAGACCTCATACTAATCTCCAATCACATTAATGAACTGAAATAAAATTAGAAAGACAAACAAAGACCAAAGGCTCCTGAATTTAGAAAGACGCAAAAATGCGGCGGCGTTAGAGAAGTTTAGTGAGATCTCAACTTTTCCTATGCTTAAATATCAAAGTATTTACAAGTTGAGAGATAGAATAATGCTCATAAACGCTCTTTCTGTTTTTTTCATCAATGGGTTTAAAATATTTATGAAACATTGCAATCATATACAATGTATGTGGTTTTAAATAAGAACAAAGGACAGAAGTTGCATTTTCGAAGACCAAACATATTCTGCACTTCATTGAAGTTAAGGAATAAAAAAAAAACGTTCTGTCTTCATACTTTTGATACGCCATATGATACATAATATTATATACATCTTTGTGTCATGGCCATAGATACAAGGAACTTACCCACACTTGTTGCATTTGAACAGGTATCTCCCTCGCTCTTTTGTGTTCACTTCCGGGTTGTAATCACTATAAATAGCAACACTTAGCTATTACTAACTGGTAGACACATAATCAGTGTAAAAATAGCAAACAGCATTTGAAATATATACAAGAGTCATATACCAAGTTAATAAATCTCAAATTAATTGAAATAATAATCTATAAGAAAAACAAATCCGCTCACACCCAGACTGAGATACATTTCTTTTTCCAGGAAGAGATATTGCTTAAATTCAGAGAAGTTTTCTATGGTTCAGTGTAGAAGAGAAGCTGTTTACCCACCAAGAGTATTACAATTCACCATTTGTTGTAAATGAGGGTTGTCGTTACGTAGTATTCCTATTTTTTTTTTACAAGACCTTATGTTTAATTTCGACTTTGTTTTTAGTCTTATTGGTGTATGTCGTTCCTTTAAACCAAATCGGATGACATCATCAAAACAATATAAGAGTTTACACCAACAAGGAAACAATACATCAACGTCATTCTTTTTTATATTCCAACATTGTCCAAATCCTTAAAGAATTATTCCTGATTTGCATACCCTTTTCCCTGTCTTTCTTACAGACAAAAAAAAACTGAATTAAATGACGAACTATTTTAATTTAACCTTTCATAAATCAGCATATTTGTAATCTTGTTTCAAATTGTTGAAGAACTATATACGAGTATTCCACTCATGTTGTAATGACTGATAGTTCTCATATTAATACAATTGAAACCCCTTGTACTAACTTCATCTGCATTTTGGAAATGTGACTGATAAAATCATTCACCCCATCAAGATAAGTCGATTGCGAAAGTGACTACTGGATTCGTTAACAACTTAATCTACAGTCGAATGTGAATGTGAATGCTTAAGTGGTTGAACTTAATGTGAATGCTTAAGTGGTTGAACTCTTCATTGACACTCGATTGCGAATAACTTTGTCAATCGATAATATGTTAAAAAGAGGTGAAAATATAACAAAGCGGACAATTCCATATGAGGAAAGATATGACATACAAAGACTATTTACAAAAGGACAAACTACACTTAACAAAACAGTATGACTTTGTTATGTTGTTGTAAAACAGTATGGCGTCTTTTGATTATACGTGTCTCAATAGTCCAGACAATTGGGATGATTGACTCTTATATTTTGTATAAGTTTAAAGAGGTTCTTAATATTTCAACTAGATAATCAAGGACATTTGCAACAAAATCTAAACACTATTGAATAAATAATTTATGCTTCAAGTATGCGTTTGCATATCATAAGAAGACTTATTAACTCAAATGCAATCGTGCTCGAGCCAGTGTGTTCTAACGTACGTAGTGGAAAAAAGAGGAGAGACATAAACCAGAGACATTCTATAAGTATACAGAGGTTTTAAATATTTCAACTAGACATGAAGGCACATTTTAACGAGCAGTATATTTACGAAAATTAAATGCAACACAATCTAAACACTATTGAAAATAACTAATGCTTCTAGTATGCGTTTGCATATCATAAGAAGAATTATTATCTTAAATGCAATCGTGCTCGAGTCAGTGTGTTCTAACATACGTAGTGGAAAATAGAGGAGCGACATAAACCAGAGAGACATTGTAATTGACTTATCGAAAATAAAATTAAACAGTGTACTGGTGTACGCAATATATAAAACAAACTTAATCAGAACTCTTGCAACGTCAAATGCTTAGGTATGCAAGACGATAATGTGTAATTCAATCAAACATTTGATGACAAGTTTAGTTGTTTCCCCGATTTTGTTTTTTCTCCATGGATTTATGAGTTTTGGACAGCGGTATACTACTGTTGCCCTTATTTACATGGTCAAATACGTAACTATAAAAACTGTATAATATACAAATATATTTCCCTACCTCTTTGGTGAAGGCAATTCTCTTTCTATGATCATTGTTTGTTGTGTACGCATTTCACTGATAAAAGAAAAACTGAAATTTTTACATTATTTTCTCAAAATGTTCTGTCAAGTGTCAGGAGAATGACAGTTGTTAACACATAGTCATTTTCTTTGTATGTTGGCGTTTGTTTTTGTAGCAGTAAAGTGTTGTTATCGTTCTGTTGCTTTCCACTTGTAATTAATGTGTATTTCCCTCAGTTTTGTTCGGATTTTTTCCCCCTGTTTAATCGATTTATGACTATTGTAAAGTGGTATACTTCTATTGTCTTTATTTCTATTATAATATTGCATAAAATGCATGAACTTAGAATAACAAATTTTAAATAACGGGAAAAACATGTATATCTGTACTAGTTTGAAAGCAAGTTTTTTGCACATCTACATAAGTTTACGATTTGTCGAGATTGGTACATGCACAACTTAAAATATACACTACCATAGACCCCGTATTTATCTACTGGAGCACATTGTAAATCCATAATATTAAACAATACATTTGTAATGAACATATATTTGTATTTTATGAATTATCTCTCTTTCGCCTGACATATCTTTTTCAGATATAAGTTGATATTTTAGAATGCAACATGATTTTGATTTCGCAAAAATACATGTCTCATTAAGATACCATGGTTATATTAAAGCATGTATTACGACCACAAAAATGCTCAGTCATTTTTAGTAGAATTACCTGATTATGTAGTTACCAAACAGCTGTTTAACGTCGTTATCTGTTGCAGACTTAGCAGTATACTTTATGTTCGGAAACTCGGGAATTGGCTTTATCATCAGCTCTGCAATGTCATCTGTAAGTTTCTGTAAAGACTTTAACAAATTTCCATCGTTTCTCACCTTGTCGAGTTCATAAATCTGCTTGTCTAAATCGCTTCCTGCCTTCAAATCCATTCTAATATCTGCCATGATCTTTGTTAATTTGTCCTTTTCTCTCCTAAATTGGTCATTGACCGATGAAATCATCTCTGCGACACATTTGTCAACCATAGCCTTGAGCTTTGCACCTTCATTTGTGATAGCTTTAACTACTTCTTCCACCTTAACATCAAATTCCTTTATACCTTCTTCTATCTGCTTCATGTTTTGTGTTGACTCTTGTACTTTTCTACTTAGGTATGTTGTGTTCTTCTCCTTCAGCTGTGTTATGCTGTCCATAAGCTTGGAAAAAGCATGCCCTGTGTGACTGCCAGTCACACAACTACTGCATACTACTACGTTACATGTTTTGCATACAAAACTGAAGTCTTCATTGTGGTCCTTACATTTCGATTTACCTTCCGGGATCACGCCTGTTGAAGACTGGAACTGGTGAGTTTTTGATATCTTCTGTCTATTATGAAACGTTTTACAATTTTCACAAAAGTACTGTTCACACTCCAAACAGTATTGGGATCCTGTAGCACTTATACATATCTCACATGTTTTAGAGGCTGTCTGTGCCATTTTTTCACTGATCGTCCGCAATATATTCTACACAGGTAAGGTATATAACCATTGATAACGGTTATCTATGTATGTTGTGTGTTTAGATGATAAACTGTGAAACATTAAATTTAGATTATAACGTGAATATCATTTGAACTTTTAGATAAAGACTTCATTGTATTGACTATACATAGCTAGTGTACAGTTATGTGAATGACATTAGTTATTGACCTGCATTCTTGACTCAGTAATCATAATTTTAATAACCAACACAAACTATTGTATTGAATTATACCATAATAACTGGAATATGTATAGATGATATTGCAAAATAAATGTGAACAAAAAAAAAAATTTGGTATGATTGCCAATTAGACAACTTTCTACAGAGAACAAATGATACAAGAACTAGTAGCTAACGGTCACCGAACAAGAAATAAAGGATACAACAGATACAGTAATTCGGCCTCATATCTTGACTTACATCTGGAAATTGACAATGAGGGTAGGTTGAAAAAAAAACTTAACTACAAAAGAGATTATTTTAGCTTTCCAATTGTGAACTTTCCATTTCTAAGTAGCAACATTACAACAGCGCCTACATATATGTCTCCCAATTGATACAATATGCCCGTTTTTGTATTTCCTATCATGATGGTTACTGCTCAAAAGGAAAATATTAAATCAAGACTTCCAAATGGTGAAGTTGAAATCCTCCCTTCGTGAAATTTACGGACTCCATCACGTGTTGGTTGACCGTTGTTGAATTACCGTTTCACAGTTGATATCAGCTACGTTCCTTACGTCGTAATTATATTTCCCTCCCCTTTCATGTATATGACCTAGAGACTTACCGGATTTGTTATAACATGAGCAACACGACAGTTGCCAAGTGTGGAACAGAATCTGCTTTCCCTTCCGTAGCACCTGCGATCACCTCTTGTTTTTGGTAGGGTTCCTGTCACATATGCTTTAGTTTTCTATGTTGTGTCGTATGTACTATTGTTAGTCTGTTTGACGTTTTCACTTTTAACCATGGCATTGTCAATTTATTTTCGATTTATAAGTGTGACAGTCCCTCTGTCATGTAAATCATGATTATCAAATGATTAAATATAAGAAATGAATAAATCGGTTACTTTGTTTTAAAACTTGTAGAGGTTGACACTGTAGATGTTTAAGAAGGGTAAGCAGATCTGACTTCAAATAGTTAACATTTTCGAATTCAAGCTGCACTGAACATCAATGTTTTAATTAAAGTCTTATCAAGTATCATAAGTTCAATAAACAATAACAAAAACATGTTTTAAAAGGAAAACATCACACTGTATTATACATAACACGCACACATAAGGCATAGATTACCTTAGCTGTTTCTGGCAACACTTTTAGGAATTTTGGATCTCAATGCTCTTCAACTTCGTACTTTATTTGGCTTTTTTTTTTTACTGATGAGTCTTTTGTAGACGAAAAGCGCGTCTGGCGTATGTACAAAATTTATTCCTGGTATCTATAATGAGTTTATTTATACATAACACAAAAGATTTACCAACACGTACCTAGCGGGAAACCTGAAGTAAAAAAAAATTATTTTTTTTAATTTGTCTGTTTAATTAATATATTTTCAATAATGAATTATGAAGAAGACAGTATTATGATATTAAATGTTATAGCAATAAAGGTTTTTTGTAGAGTAAAAGGAAATTAGTTAACTTGCTAAAAATCAACAGTTATATAGTGACTTAAATGTAATTATTAGCTTATCACAATATTGCATGTCAACATGAAATCCGCTTCGTGAGGCGAAGTCCAATTGAGGTCTTTATTGACTAAATTCTGTTTGGATGCCTCAGTTCCATCATCACTAAAAATACTGACGCCGTGGTATGGCCTAGGGTAATTTATTGACGTAAAGCATAAAAAATATCACAAACAATAGGGAGTTAGGTCAGCAATGCTGTAATAAATTATGATTTATTTTGTTATCATTTAAAAGAGAAATATTTGGTATCTGAATTGTTTTAGTCGGATCAAAAAACAACAACAACTTAAACAAACCTGAACGTCTTCCTAAATTTTTTTTGGCAGCATTTTGTTCAAGGTTATATTTATCTTTCTGACATTGTTTTACATCTAACCCCTCTATTGGTTTTGTATTTACATTTTTCTCTATTTTCTCATTTTTTAAATTTTGTTTTGGAAAAGTTCTTATTACGATTAAATATTCTCTTACGTTTGAAGTTTTTTTGGATGAACTTTAAGGTGAAGGGGGAGGGAGATGGGGGGGGGGGGGGGGGGGGGGGGAGGGGGTTAAAAGGGCAAAAAGAAGGAAAAATTACGAGTTTTTAAAATTGTTTCTTGAAATCTAATAAAGTGCCTATGTAACCCAGAGAAAATTATGGCGATTAAATGGGACAACAACAGTTCACATGACATTAAAAACATTGGCGCAGGCACTTCAAAAACTAAAAAATAGTTTTACTGAACACCTGAAAAATTAATAATAATTACAATACTTGAATAATAACAGAAAGTTTACCCCCTCACCTCATCCAGTTGCGAATGATAGTGGTTTTGAAGTTCATCCAAACAAACTTCAAACCTCAGGGAATATTTAAACATGAAAAGTATCTTTCCAAAAATGAGAAAATATGAGGCCACAAATGGGTCATATCGTACCTTATCCTTTGGAAAATGATCTGTATATCTATGGTAAGATTTTAGATTATTCACATTGGCTTGATTAACTGATACTTAGTTTTAAATTTTCTACGTAGAGTTTGCGAAACAGTAATGTTTTGCTGTATTTCTGAATTGTCGAGTTCTTTTGTCATATTAGTTTGGAATATCCACTTTGCATCTTACTACTTTTCTATGTAGCAACATTCCAGCAGCGCTTGTATATGGAGAATTTATCTCCAAATTAATACGATATTCCCGGGCTTGTATTTCCTATCATGCTTTCCTTGATATTGATTGCTGTACACAAGGAAGCTATTAAACCAAGAATCCAAAACGTTGAAATAATCCCTTTGTAAATTTACGGACGCTATCACGAGTTGGTCGACCGTTATGGAATAACCGTTCCACAGATTGTAACTTACCAAACAAGACTTATTACCGGATTTGTAATAACATAAGCAACACGATGTGTGCAACATGTGGAACAGGATCCCTTCTAGGACAACTGAATGCAACCCCAGTTTTTGGTGGGATTTCTCCTGCTTAGTCTTTATTTTTTATATGTTTTGTCTTCCATACTATTATTTGTCTGTTTGTCTTTTTATTTTTAGCCATGTCATGGTCAGTTTATTTTCAATCTATGAGTTTGACTATCCCTTTGATATCTTTCGTCCTTCCTTTGTTTATACTAAGAGGATTATAGGTTTTAAGCCAGTATAATACATGAGTAACATTTAAAAGGTTCGTTGCATTGATTTAATTCGTGACATATTAAATGAAAATGTTTGATGAGTTGTTCACAGCTCATTCTCAATCAAATCATACAGTGCTTGATTTATTGCATATACACTTTGTTTATTTTTGGATTGGTAGATTATATGTTATATTGAATATTCGAAATTCATAATAACATCTTAACATTGTCCATTTGCTGATGTAAATAAATATGTTGCATGTAATGGAATAACTGAAATAAATAAAACACAATACGATAAAAAAAATATTTATAGTAAACCAATTACATGTTTTGTTAGGATATGCATAAGTCAATATCAAAGTAACAAAGAAAACATCAAGCGTTTTTTTAAATTATTCATTTTTATGAATATTTTTGTTCTTCTCTGTGTCTGCGTTGTCTAGTGTTATTTTACACCATGTATATGGGCCATATACCTGAAAGATAGAGGAAATAACATTTATCTTTTGCTAATTTAATTCAAATCATTTGTCTTTCACATGTTTTATATCATCTTCGTCGGCCATTTGTGAATGGGGTGGTGTATACTATTTTAATGTAGTTTACGTATCTCTGACCACGTTAAAGCTGTCAAAATGAAGGGTCACGTGATATGTTTTGCTTGAAAGAAAACAGTCACGTGATATGTAAAATATATCATTACATGTACTTGTTTAGTTCTTACAACAAAAATGTCAAGTATACCGATAGAGACCATAGCCTTAAGGAATGTGGTTAAGGTTTTGGAGTTTGACTTACGTGGTTCAATTTTGCCACATCAGTTATATAATCAATATGTTCGATATGATTTCATGTAAAAGAGAACTTCATCTCCATTGTGGTATATAATATCAGCCGTGACAAGGTCATATATGTATTCAAATTTTATCTTAATTAAATGGTTTATGTAATCTTGTGTTCTAAGTACTAACCCGTTACAGGTAGCAAAGCTAAAATGAGGAAATATTGTAATTAATTAAATAATTACAACATGTGGACCTTTGACATTAGTAAAAGTTTACTAATAAGATCTAATTATGGATTTGCAATGGAAATTGTTCTGTTTTTGTTAAGATTTGAATAATAGAATTGTACATTTGATAAGTTTTGTTTTTTTAAACCAATCAAAGTACATACATTTACTTATAGTTCTGACGTGTCACCCCTTCCTAACAAGTCGTTACATGGCAGGCACTATTATAACTTGATACAACATGGTGAATGCTTCTTTTAGCGTCACTCATGTGTGTATTTATGTAACATGCTATGTATTTTATGTGTGTTCATGATTAAGTTCGATAGTGTTGATGAAATATAACACAAACTAACATTTTATTATTTATAACCTACTGCTGTTATTAAATTCTCTTTTGATGCAGTGAGAAATTATTTTTAGAAGATGTAGTTTTACGTCCCTGTTTATTTTTCAATTATAATTATGGGGGTTATTCAGACGCCAAAACTTCTTTTTTTTTCATATTTTTGTTTATTACGTTGACATCAACATGAATAACTGGTCGGTTATAGAGCATACTGGTTTAGAAGACTGCTGTGTATGGACCAAAATGATTGAAAGTCAACAGTACAACTAACATTTAAACAAAAAAATCGTCGCTCTGAAGCGTTTTCCGAATTGACCGCAAAAAGAGATGGGATATACTAAGCGACATGCACTACTCTTAAGTGGAAAGAAATGACAATACAATGCCAAAAAAAAACAACACCAAAATACAAACGAGTTCACAAAACCTACGTAAAACCTGTGATCATCAAAGTTTCTCCAAAAACGGTATCAGATTAACAGAAATGCTTTAAATCATATCAACATAGAAAGACTGGTTATTGAACTGATGATACTCACAGCATGCACAGAGACTATTAGCAAAAATACCCAATCCGTGGTAAGACTTAAAAAACTTAGTAATAATTTGTTTAGTTAAGATTCATAAACAAATCCGCTTATTACGGTGTTCTGTCATAAATTGAAGACAAAACAGTTTGATAGATATCTGCTATCGTATAATATAAAGCCACAGTGGTTAAATCTACTTTCACATGTTTCAATCTAATGACATAATAAATGATTTGAGCTGCAAACGATGAGTCTATATTGAAAATGTAGTAAGTTTTCTTGTTATCTTTCCAAAATACCCCTTTGAAGGTAATGGTGTTTTTAAGTATGTTTAACAAAATATGCCGATTGAAATTTTGGAAAGTCGCTTCTTCCGATGAACTGAAGCTAGACATCTTCCAAAAGTTTTGCCTTGCAACAGGTCGACAACGGATTACTCACTTAGGTATAGCACATTTTAATATACAAGGTTTACAATTATTTGTCAATACTCCATTAATTGGAGTTTTATACTGCTTCAGTGTTGAAAGTGATAACACAAATTGTACATTAGACATCTGTTTGATATGAAGTATCCCTTTAACAATGTCATTTATAATAAAACACACATAATGGTTATTGAAGGAACCTTTAAAAAGTCCAATAACGATGTGTATTGTCTTATGATGTGCCAGTTTTTTGTATGCTAATTTTTATTGCGTTTTCAATCATTATACAAATGCCCCATTTAACAATCGACTCACAAACAATTTTGGTTATTTCTTTAAAATTGCTTTATTAAAGTTTTTTGTGAAACCTGCGTCTTATAAACACAAAATAAACAATAAATAATTTGATAAAAAGACAAGGACTTCATGTATATAACACATACTACAAGCTGCTATTTCAACGACATTGACTGGATATACAGCCCTTGTCCGGTCGGAATGAGTACCCAATCCTGAGTGACGATCCATAAACCTTCAGAGGAGGTATTCACCTGTGAAATGGTATTGACATAAAATGTGTACTTGATTTCCAGTCACGCATCGCATGACCTCGAATGATCGATATTTTTTTATATAGTTAAAAGTAATTGATGCAATCACTAACACATTGTTGGTTGCTCTGTCGGTCAGTACATTTATAAAACGCTTCCCTCATGCCTGTAGGTTGACCAACGTTCAATTAAATGCATAAGTTACTCTCTAATCGATATCCTTACTTGTATGCTGCTTTGAATTTACTTTTTTTTTTTATTTAAGTCGAGTATAAATGACATTTCTTATCACGTATTGAAATAAATACAAATTTAGGGTAGAAAAGGTCTAAAAGTAGAGGATTCGTAAACCATAACATCGTTTTCGAGTCCACTACTTCTTCGAGATTCTCAAACTTAACACAGTGTGTTTATACTTATCACAGTAAACTTATCTGTATGGTACATAACACTTACTATCCACTACAAAATAAAACAGATATCAGTTCAGTTAGTGGGAACATCTTATCACTAAACAATAATCAATCATATCATCAAAATATTTACATTCTCAGAACTTTAAACAGTATTTCGTGATTAACGTAGGTTCTAAAACGAAGTATATATGTACAGTTATGTATGTCGTATCAACACATACCTCAAATACAATATAAGTTGATAAGATATTAGTGTTTTACAAATGGGACAATCTGTCACATCAAGTTCGCTATGAAATTTGATTGACAATCCTTGTGATGATGGAATGGCACATTATGATATCATACAGCTAGGACAAGCCTTGAGATAATGGAATAGTACACATGCTTCGAATGTTATCACATGCCTTTCCGTAACGTAATCGCATGGCATTCCGGTGATACTCGGCAAATTCCGGAAAATACACCTCAATGCTACGTTTTCAGTTAAAAACATAACAAAGTAGTGGACAAAACAATTCTTTTGGATACTGGAAAGTATATTGTTAACAAACAAAAAATATTAAATAAACGCATTTTTTGAACGTTTCAAACATAATTTAGAAAGTTTCTTTAATAAAAGATTACTATTTCAAACAGTGTTCATAATGTATATTGTTGAATAATTTATTTTGTCGATTCGTTCATATCAAAGTATTTTTCTTCTCTGTTTGCTTATAATAGAAAGATTTCATATCGAATGTACTAAATCTGGGGTCCGACGTCAGTGAACTTTAATCATTAAATTTGTTTTTTGGAACCACGTAAAAGGATGATTTTAATGAATCTGTTATTTTTCTCCATTGTTGAAGCATATGATAAAAAAGATCATTACATGTCAACTTTCATATCTCATGCATTGTCAGCCCTCTGTCAATATCAGCCCTCAAGCCATGCGGCTCTTGTGCTGATATTGAACCTAGGGTTGATAAGACTTGCGATATGAAAAATGCCATATAATTGGATAATATCATAGAACTAGGACAATAACTATTCTTTTTATTTCTTCAACACTTAGTGGGTAGTTCTCTCAGTGACAATTATACTCCATTTTGATGTCATAAAAAACAGGCCAAATGCAAAAAAAACTTTCTCTTTCAGAAGGCATTGCTGCTATCTCAGTAAGCCTGTTATTTAACATTAATCAATACTAAAACCTCATTTACACAATTATCAATGTTTACTTTTTGTTTACACTGATCAATTTTGTTTTCTATCTGGTATATAACACTTACTATTTGCCGAAAAATAAGAAAAATACACGTTTAATTTCTGAAGAAATATTTTTAGCCATTAATTTTATTAATTATTATGTTACTCGATATTTATAAACCTGTGTAAAGTACATGTATATTAATTTATTGTAGCTTGATTTTATATTGACTTACAAGGTTACTTAATTTTTTGTAGATAATATAAAAGTAGTCGTTTTTATAATAGGAAAGAATATCATATTCTTCCTCAAAACGCACTCGTTGAAAACATCAATATTGAAAAACATCAATAGTTGATGCTTTGTTTAGAATATATCAAAGATAACGCATATTTGAAGATTTAACACACCTGGTCAAGGGGTGTCAGGATTGATCAAACGAAAGACCTACATTAATGTGTGTAATGGGACACGATAAACCCTTAAAATATGCAGCGTGTGGTTAATAATGACTTTAACCAAAGTGTTATGTTTAAGTGTTTCTGTATTACAATAATTTTTCATGGCTTATATAATATAGTGTATAGAAATCTAATAGCAAAACTATCTAGTGCATAATGTATACTTCAAAATTTTGTCTGTTATTCAAAACAGAAAGTATATGTTACACACAAAGGACTTAAAAAAGAGGGACGAAAGATACAAGAGGGACAGTCAAACTCATAGATTGAAGACCATTGAAAACAAATTGACAACGCCATGGCCAAAAGCAATAAGACAAACAGACGAAAATAGTACAAAAAACACAACTTAACTCAAACTAAAGACTAAGCAACACGAACCCCACCAAATACTGGACGTGATCTCAGGTGCACCGGACGGGTAAGCGGATTCTGCGTCACATATGCCTGCCGTCGTGTTGCTTATATAATTACAAATACTTACCGTTTAGATCTTTTCTCCCATCTGAAAGGTATAACAGACCAAATTAGACAGGTACATATATATACGACAAATCCCCTTTCTGTTTAAAAACACTAATTTAATGAACTCGTTGCATCGTTGGAATTGTAAAGTAATTACCTATGTTTTTTATCAATACATGAAAATAAATTTGATTCTTCATAACAGCTGAGGTATAGAGTCTGACTACATTTTCTTTTACATAAAGGCAACAGATGTATACCGCTGTTCGAAATTCATCAATCGATTTGTGAGAAATCAAATCCGGGTAACAAACTAAAACAGATGGAAACACATCAACTATCATAGGAAAGCAACGAAACAACAGAAACACCAAAGTGTAACAAAAAACCAAACGACGCACACAAACAGATTTAGATACGAACTACAAAATAACTATCTAACATTTTCCTGACCTGATACAGCACATTTTAAGAAAAATATGTGGGTTGAACCCGATTTTGTGGCTAGCCAAACCTATATTTTTGAATATAGGAAATATGTTGATAGTTTTAACTAAACATATTACCACACCTGTATTTTCAATTTAAAAAAAAAAAATTCTCGACTGAAAAAAGAGATTTGCTCTGCATTTATAGAATCACATATTAGCGGGGAGTTTTTTGATTTTTTTTATATATATAATGTTATTACTTTAATTTGTTATAATCTATATTTACCATTTATTTTCCTGGTCTGTCTATAATAAAACTCCTTTAATTAACGATACAAAAAAGTAAACATTGGAGACAACATTACAAGAATTTATCAATATTGCGCAATATACCAGTTTGCCAAGGACCAAGGACGCGGAACAGTCATTATTAACTCCGAATTATACACAAGAAACACAAATTTAAAAATCATACAAGACTAAAAAAAACTACATAAATAAAACACAAATATAAAAAATAGATATAACGTCTACAAAATGTATCTTATATAAATGAGCAATTGTGATATGTTACAAGCCTTATTTTTTTTAAGAAATGAATTGTAAGCATAGGTTTTTGTCCAATTGATATAAATATGTGAAGAAATAAAACAAGTCATCCGTTATTCGATTTTTAAAGCTTCCAATTTAAGCCTGGATGCAATTTGAGTACATCTTCTTTTAATATCATGGATCTTTTACAGGTCTATTCAAACTCATGTTTTTACGATTCAGTATAAATTCAACATGGAACCATATAGAAAATAATGATACATCTACAAAATAAACACAGAATATGAACGCCCGCCTTCCACCCTTCCTTTGTATTTCTAGTTTAATACAAAACCTTTATCTGAAGTTATATTCTCAACATCAGGCATGTCCGTGTTAGTTGACACAGATTAACGTCATAATGCTGTTTTACTTTGCTTACATCTATACTTTAGTGAACATACACACTTACGCGAAAAAAATCTACTTTAGCGTATTGAATGGTTGACCGTTATGGAATAATCGTTTAACAGATGATTTCGTTATGTTCCTTTTGTCGTGACCACAATAGCCTTCCCTTTTCACGAATGTGACCTACCGAATTAGACTATTTACGGGATTTGTAAGCAAGACGACGGGTGCCACATGTGAAGCAGGCTCTGCTTCCCTTCCAGAGCACCTGAGATTAATCCAGTTTTTGGTTGGGTTCGTGTTAATTAGTCTTTAGTTTTCTATGCTGTGTCTTCTGTACTATTATTTGTCTGTTTGGTTTTTTTTTATTTTTAGCCATGGCGTTGTCAGTTTATTTTCTATGTATTAGTTTGACTCTCCCTCTGGTATCTTTCGTACCTCTATTTGAAGCCTCGGACTTAACGTGTTCCTTTGAATAGCAATGAATTTTACGGTGCTTATTGTTATGCGTTTACTTTTCTACATTGGCTAGAGGTAAAGGGGGAGGGTTGAGATCTCAAAAAACATAATTAACCATTGTTACGTCTGTCTCAAGTCAGGAGCCTCTGGTCTTTGTTAGTGTTGTATGATTCTTCATTTTAGTTTTTTGTATATTATTTGGAGTTTAGTATGACGTCCTTGATCAATGAACCATTATATATACTTGTTGAGGGGCCAGCTGAGGACGCCTCCGGGTGCGGAAGTTTCTCGCTGCATTGAACATCTATTGGTGAACTTCTGCTATGGTCTGCTCTATGGTCAGGCTGTTTTCTCTTTGACACATTCCGCATTTCCATTCTCAATTTTAATTCGACGAATCAACCAGGACGATTCCAAGTTTCAATCAAATTTACTTCAATGCATAACATAATTACCTCTATCGCACCGCGGGTAAATTATCACGTTGTGACTGGTTTAACGCCGTCACGTGGCGACCCCTTATGAGACCGTAGGGGGTTAGTAAATTTCATAGGGGGGGATCATGACGCGTTAATGGTGACGTCATCTATTAATGTTTTTGTGTTTCATTGCTTATTTTTCAACAAAACGCAGCGGAAAAAGTCCAGCGTGCGATAAATTTGTTATACGGTTTACTACTGACCACCCACGGATCCATAGAGGTTGAATACAATCCGTAGGGGATTCGGCCTACGGCACAACCCCCTATAGATTTTACTAACCATTTATGGATCCGTAGGGGGTCAGTAGTGAACCATATAACTTATAGTATAAGGTCAATATTGTCTTGATTAAAATGCAAACTTTAATTTATCTTAACATTTAATGAGTTTGATAGCTCTCGTTTGTTGTTGCAAATTTGCGGTATACTTATTTTAATAATCCATATATACAGGTTTAATGCAGAAACAATCTTTTTCACCGTTTATTTGAATGAAATACCAACAATGACCGTTGATGAATATTTAAACTTTGACATTCTGGTGCAAGAAAATTGGTACCGTTAATGTTATTTCAAAACAAATCATATGAGGTCTTATTAGTTAATCTATCGCTACAATAAAGGGAATATTATTTGAGAAGAATTAATATAACTAAGGCAAAACCTTTCATAATTAAGAAAGGTTTATCACATTCGTTTGTAGGATCGTTGAAATCCTATTTATTCAGATTTAATTGGAAAACATATTTTGACCGATGGATACTCGTGGGGAGGGTATATAATATTAAGTGTACGTGATTTAATTTAAAAGAAGAATTGATTGTGCTTTTCATCAACACAAACAAAAGATTAAGAACAAATCCAGGTGACTGAAGAAAACAGAAAAGAAAGAAATTCTACATTTGAAAATGCCTGTCTCAAGTCAGTAATACGACAGTTGGTGTCCATTCGTTTAATGTGTTTTATCCTTTGATGTTGCCATTTGCTTAGGGAATTTCCGTTTTGAATTTCTGAACGCCGAGGAAAATTCAAAACAGAAGATCCCTAATCAAACACATAAGCTAAAAAGATATCTCGAAAAAATAAACATAACAGTAAAGGTTGAATCTTTAAAATAAAAGGAGCACTATACATTTACCAAGTACATAAGATGATTAACAACTGTTCCTTCTTGAAAATCAAACCCATCATTTCTTTCAATCGACCTTATTTTGATATCCCCAAAACCAGCAATTAATATCACAAATGTTGCCTAAATAATCGATAACGACCTGAATATGGATGCAATGAAAATAGCAACGTCCCAGACAAAAAAGCTCCTTGTACTCAATTAGGTAATACAATCCAAGGCTCTTTCAATTTTAAATATTGACTTTCTTCACTTTTCACATGTATTCCCTTTCAAAACTAAAAGACAAGTTGATAGAGTAGTTATTCTTTGTTTCACAAAAAAGGAATGACCAACGTAGTATGATGTAGAATGGAGGGATACATCGTTCTTTGTAAGAAATCATCCTGATTCAACAAAATATTCCCTGAAAATAAGAAGATCTTTTCTGGATTTACCTCCATGAGGAACAGTAAAAGCCGAAAAAATTGAAAACTAAGGATGTATAAGGACCGAATAACAGTTTTAGTCATAACAGAAGAATTGTCAGTTTTTTTTATCCATTCATTTGATGTGTACGTGAACTTAAGATTTTGAAATTTGATTATTGACTTTCAATTTTAAATTGAGATTGTAATGTTTGCTTTTTTACTTTTAATCAAATATGTGTCAGAATATTTATTTTACATGTTGTGTATAACTTGAAAAAACAGGTTAAATAACTATTATTTCTGCACATTTTTAATCTGGTTTCGAATCAATTGATTATCGAAATACCCGACATATAATTATGCTGTTTGCATAGCTTATATGTGTACAGTAATAATAGTTATATGAATACCAGGAAGCTGAAATCAACTGATGCGTTGCAGTTTTAAATATACCAAAAGATACTAATGCATAGTTAGTTGTGTTACATTTATATACAATCAATTTAAACTAGCAAATTATAAATAGAATACAGTCATGAGAGTGGATGAAGTTCATATTAGTTACTAATATAGGTAAAAAACAAAAAGTGTGAATGATTCATATGGTGCAACGAGTAAGCTTCATACATATGTGGTTAAAACCTCAATGTAGCTTACTATTGGAAATGTTTTCATATATGTAACTAGAATCATATATATTTATATCATCAAAATAAACATGCAATCATACATAAGCTTCAAATTGTATTCTATTGTTCAAGAAATACGTTTATGTTCCTTTTTCTAGTAAATGACACAGGCTTTTCCTTTGCTATTCTACTATACGCTCATACCATCTGCAATAAAATGAATAAAATTAATATTATTTGATGCTTTAACATGTTTAAATATGCATCAAAATAACATCATTATGGTTATTTTTATTTCAAAATAAAAGCAGTTGTTTTAGATCTTATGTTTAGCCTTTGCTTTTTGAATGCAAATAGCTCATCCTTCATGTATTCCGAGATCGATAATACTTTATGTGTGCATGTTTTGCTAAAATATTAGGAGCATTTTCAGTCTTCGAAATTATTTTCAGTGTTTTTTTAGTTTTTAAGTGCCAGACTGCCTAGGGATTAGGCTGAGATGAAAACATGACATAAAAAAACCACTCAAGTTGACAATGTATATTGGTGCACGAATATAACATTTGTTTCTTTTTCATGTGCTATTAATTCAACTTATGATTATGTTGAAATGCATGAGAATGTAAAAACTAAGAAGAGCTTACTCTAAATTTTTGCTATCATGCCAACTAAAAGGTATCTATATATTTCAGGAGTTACCAGACACGCAGAAATGAAAAACCTATCAATAGTGTCATTCAAAAGAAATAATTTTTTTAATAAGTTTAATCTTTCACGAACCCTTACAAACAGAATTTAAAAGGACTACTGCAGGACAAGTCTATTCTCTCCACATTCCTGTCGGGCCGTTACATAACTAAATTAAATAATGCGTAGTAAATGCTAATTGGACGATCCAAACAAAACAACTCAAAATAAGCATGTCATACTTCGTTTAATTGTATTACTAATACTTTTAAAACTACGATCTCTACGTTTTTGTATGACTTAGTCATACTATTTGCATTCAGTTATCGCATACCAAATTTATTCGTTTATAGTGTATTAATGTACGTTTTTTGATTGAGTTAAGCCTGCCAATTGATACGTTATCTAGTGTTTTTCTATGTTGTGATGTTATGCTATTGTTTCAGACAAAGGGAGAAGGTTTTGATCTATTAAAACGTTTAATCCCGCTGCAAATGTTTGCACCTGTCCTAAGTCAGGATCTGATGTACAGTAGTTGTCGTTTGTTTATGTAATTTATAATTGTTTCTCGTTTCTCGTTTTTTTAATTTTATATAGATAAGACCGTTGGTTTTCCAGTTTAAATGGTTGTACACTAGTAATTTTGGGGCCCTTTATAGCTTGTTGTTCGGTGTGAGCCAAGGCTCCACGCGTGTTCTTTATTTGGATGGAGAGTTGTCTCATTGGCATTTACACCATATCTTCCTATATCTATGAACTGCCAAGCAATAAAAGAGAAATATGGATAGTAAGTTTTATATAAAGTACTTACTCTCCACAGTGCATACATCTAAAATAAAAAAAAAAAATATTATGTAAAGCGAGTCTCTCGGACTTACTAGTCGAACTTATCAGTGAAATTATTCACGTTTAAATTACTTCACATACTGTCATGTAGGGATCTCTTCAACTTATCATACGGTATTATAATGCCAATTATCAAAATTAGTAGGCTGACTTTTTGTTACAATCACCTAATTTCATTATGCTTCTTCTTGATAGCTGCCTGATTGGAAATATTTAATCACATGTTCTTATTTTTACTTCCTGTTTTTTTTTTTTTTTATTAAGGATTGGTAATCAAGGCGTAATCAATCTGATTAAAGTATCCACGTTTATTTGATACCATGGAGTTCACAGTAACATTGTTCTGCATTTTGAATTCAATTTTCAACATTACATCATACAAATGCACCACATCTTAATATTGGCCGTTTGTCATATATTTTTTATAGCAACAAATGCTCAAAGCTATTATTCATACTTATCGGTTTGCTAAGTGACACTAACCGACAAAAGGTTATGAACATTAAAACATTGAAATTGTCAATGATATAATAATTGTTTTAGAGATTGTAAAGGACGAACACGTTGTGTGGTCACACATGAATATTTTAGTATCGCATTAATTTAGGAACGTTGTCACTTAATGTTTTAATAATTGCAGGCAACATCTTTAATTTGTTTTAATTTGACAAAGGTGCTGTTGATTATAATCTCTGAAAGACTGCCGGGCTATTTTTCATTTGGAAGCTATATTCCTATGTGCCTGGTGTATTTCCCTAGTTATGTTGATGTATGCATATTCAATCTTTGTGATCGATGATTATATAAATTGAAGTATAGGTGTTATAAAGATACTCACAGGGACGAACAATAATCTGTGTCATCAAACAAGTGGGTATAATAAGTCATACACCATTAATATAATTTAGAAAACTGTGCTGAGATAATGCTTGCCCCAAAAAGTGGTAACATTTTACAATACAAACTGTAAACGTGAGTTGTAAAATTGACATATTTGATCAGTACATGTACACGAACAAACTATAAACACTGCATTGTAGGTGGTGGATTTGGGAAAAGTTCATAGTTATGTGGCTTTACGTCTCCCTAGCCTTGATTGCCAGCTCTAACACTTAATTGATAGGGGATGCCGCTGGGGTTCTGTTACACCACCCTTTTCATATAATTTAGATTTTAAAAATGTATACCTTTTCCCATATTGTTAAAATTGTGTGTGGTGTGTTATGTAAAAGTTGAATATCAAAGTGCAAAAAGAGAGAAAACATGTCGATAAAACACAGCCCGTAACACCAAAAAAGGTGACAGACAAAATTATTGCAACTTTATTGATCGTATCATATACTCTTGATAGTTTCCGAACTTTTAACTCTTTTTCAAGCTTGAACAGGTGACCTATTTCAGCGGCATGTCCTATCATCTTGTATATCGGAAGTGGACCCAAAGAGCCCTCATATAACGTAAATGTACGAAAGCTTGCATGGTACGTCAAATACAAAAAGCCGAAAATCTTTTCACGGTTACCGTTTTTATGTTATTATGACGCAAAATCCATGGACGCTCACACGGTCATCTGATGCAGTTTTTTTTAATTTTGAAGAATGGACAGAGATAGATGATACAAAGATGGTTTTTCACTCTGGTGATCAACATTTACTATAAACAGATACATTGAAATGGGTGACTTGTCGATTAACTGGAAGAAACCGGAGAACGAATTCGCAACATTGAAAATTAATGAAATTTATGAAATTCAATGCAACGAAAGTGTTTTGTTTTAATGGATAATTTGACGTACCCTAAATGCACAACGAAAGGTAAATATTATTAGGCATATTTTGTTTGATCATTGGATAAAAGCAGGAAGAATAATTTTTCACGAAAAACTATAATCCGACTAAGACTGTAGATATTTATAAACATGAGAACGATATTGTAATATAAATTTAATTGCATTGGGTAATCCGTTTCATTACCTGTTTATATATCTCATGATGAGGATGATACAAGATTAAGACACACATACATACCAAATAACCATATAATTTGTAAACCCTTTAGACAATAAAACAAACTTGGAAAAAGGGGGGAAGGACATCATATACTTGATGTAATGTATTGAAATTGTTTATCTAAAGTCACTACATGACTTAATTACCTTTACTGATGTAGACCTGTATAATCGTGTCTGATGATGTGTGGTATTGTATTTGTTGATCAGTTGTTTTAAATAATTATCAAAGGTACAAGGATTATAATTTAGTACGCCAGACGCACGTTCCGTCTACATAAGACTCATCAGTGGCGCTCATATCAAAATATTATAAAGCCAAACAAGTACACACTTGAAGAGCATTGAGGATCCAAAATTCCAAAAAATTGTGCCAAATACGGCCAAGGTTATCTATGCCTGGGATAAGAAAAGCCATGAAACTGTGCAAACAAATTTATTACCTCTCTAGCAATAAATACTTAGCTATTCTACATTTAATATATAGGGGTGTCCCTGGGGATCAATTACTCCATTCTTTTCATATAATTTAGATTTGAAAAATGTATACATACCTTTTCATACATTGCGTAGGTTATAATGTGCATGTAACTTTATCCCAATTTTAAGTATGAGTGATTCCAAGACATACAGGAGCGGACAAGTATCACATTATGGAACTTCCGATAAAACCATCCCATTTGATTAAAGCTCAAATCTGAGGCTCCATGTCCTAATGCTATGTTTACTTTAAGGCAAAACGAGACTTGCAACTTAAAAAATTACAGGGCTTTGCATATGACAATTTAAGTACAATAAGCCTTAATTAACCTGAGTCTGAGACTACTATTACTGAGTACTATAACAATAAACATCTATTAATTAGCAGCCTTATCATACATTTCTGATAGTTGTTTACACCTATTCATATATTTTTAAGCTGAAAAATATGACCCAGTCTATTACAGCGGCAGGTTTTATCATCTTGTAAATTATAAGAAGTGGACTCCTAGAGTGCACGAATGGTCTACTTTACATATACTTGATTTTAAACATATACTTAAATGTAAATATAGAAATAAGAAGATGTGGTATGATTACCAATGGGAAGAGTCATATTTTCCACTAGAGATCAAACGACATAGAAGTAAACTATAAATTATGATACAAGTCTGAAGATGGCTTGAACAATGAGCAAAGCCCATACCACAAAGTCAGCTACTTGTATTATATAAAAGACATTTAATGAAAATGACAAATGTAAAACAATGCAAATTTAAATGAGGAAACTAACAGACTGATATTGATTTATAAACAAAACAAGGAACAAATAAACAAATATGATATACAGCAAGAAAGTGAACAAACGACGACTTGGACAGCTGAATTACAGGCTCCTGACTTGGGACAGGCACATACAGCATTGTGCAGGATCTGGTGGAGTCAGACTACTGATTATTGATGCAACCCCCCCTTAATCGAGCTATTATTTGTTTTTTTTATATGAGTTGGGGGAGGTTTGGCCTGGAAGAAATTTGAAAAAAGGCAAGATGAGACACTTTGCCAAAAAAAAAAAGACAGAATGACAAATGATGTAAAAAAAAGTCAGGATAAACTATAAATAGGAAAAAAATTCCCGTTTGAATGGTTTTACATTAGTAGTGTTTTTGGGCCCTTTTTGTAGTTTGCTGTTCGGTGTGAGCCAAGGCTCTGTGTTAAAGGACGTACCTTGACCTATAGAGATTGTTTACTTTATAAATTGTTACTTGGATGGAAAGTTGTCTCATTTGGCAGTCATACCACATATTCCTATATCTAGGGCTGAATAGAATGGAAAAATAAAAATGCAGTACAATATTTTCATCACTTCATACAACGGTCATATGGATTTAATAAACATAAGATGAATTATAAAAAAAGAAGATGTGGTATGATTGTCAATGAGACAACTCTCCACAAGAGATCAATGACACAGAGATTAACTATAGGTCACCGTACGGCCCTCAACAATGAGCAAAGCCCATACCGGTCAGCTATAATTGACAATGTAAGACAATTCAACCGAGAAAACTAACGGCCTAATAAATGTACAAAAATGAATGAAAAAAAAAATATAACACATAAACAAACGACAACTACTGAATAACAGGCTCATTCAAATAATTTAATACTTTTTATATATTTTTTTCAGGGCAAGTCTAGATATGTTGTTTTTGTTTTAAAAGATAAAAAATACCCATTTTCCTATATACATTTTTTTAATGCAATTTGGCAGATATATTGTAATTTCATTTTATTATACATTTGTACATGTCATACATTATTTCTTTTAGAATTTTCAGTGAAAGTAAATCTTGTACATGAACTTCAAGAAGTAGAATAATCTAAGCAACAGAAAATAATTCATTTGAGGCATTGCTTTCTAGATTATATAATGGAGTCATAGATTGTCATATTGATTTATGTACATATAACATGTAAAGGGAGCAGCAGGCAATAATTATTTTGTGATGAAAGGTATAACTTTGTTTAAATATTTTGTTGTTGTCAGACTCTGTATACATGTTGCAAGTTTTGAGGTCATAGAGTTGAAGGTTTTGATTCTTGTTGTGGGCTTTTTCTATAAGCTGTGACTAATTATCATTTTTTAAAGATTAATTTTATAGAATATAGCGTTGAAAGCTTTATTAACACGTCATTGCTTGTTCTGTTTTTGTCTTGCAACAACAATCGTCTTAGGCATGCTGTTTTAATTAGAGTCGAAGTCATAAAAATTTTGTTTAAAATTGTGATTAGGTCAGTTTAAGAAAAACCACAAAAAAAATCCCTCAGTCATGGTTGATTGAATTTGATATTTTTACTTAAATTAAATGTAGAAAATGTCTGATAAGGACAGTTTGAGTGAACCAATAATGACAAATCATTGATATTTGGTATGTGCGTATTGTTATGCGTTTACTTTTCTGCATTGGCTAGAGATATAGGGGGAGGGTTGATATCTCACAAACATGTTTAACCCCGCCGCATTTTTGCGCCTCTCCCAAGTCAGGAGCCTCTGGCCTTTGTTAGTTTTGTATCATTTTAATTTTTAGTTTCTTGTGTACAATTTGGAGTTTAGTATGGTGTTCATTATGACTGAACCAGTATATATTAGTTTAGGGGCCAGCTGAAGGACGCCTCCGGGTGCGAGAATTTCTCATTGAATTGAAGACCTGTTGGTGACCTTCTGCTGTTGTCTGCTCTATTGTCGGGTTGATGTCCCTTTGCCACATTCCCCATTTCCATTCTCAATGTTAGTTGTATATATCAAAGTACTAGCACCTTTCTTATCCCTTGTTTTTATTTTGCCTAGCCCATTAGTCATACATGTAGTATATTGATTTTGAAACTTTGTCAAATCATGAATGATGGTGTATGACTTCGGATGTTTAAGTATCATGCATAGGGTAACGTAAATTTGTAATTGTAGTGCATGGTAAGGACGTTTGGGATGATTTAGGGGGATATGGTCCCAACAGTTTAGAAATTAAGGGGCCTACAAAGGCTGTTAAATAAGCATTTTGCTAGTTTTCAAGTTGGTCCTAATCGGGGTCCAAAATTTATTTTTTGGTTTTGATTTCAACAAACATTGAATATATGGGGTTCATAATATGCTAAATCTAACCATGTATTTACATTTTTTGATTTCTGGGCCCGTTATCAAATTAGTCCACATTGAGGCCAAAAGGGTCCAAAATTAAACTTTTTTTGATTTCATCAACAATTGAATTTGGGTTCTTAGATATGCTAAATCTATTCCATGTATTTATATTTTGTATATTGGGCCATACAACTATTAGGTAGATGTCCAATTTCAAATTTTTAAGCTCTTAGACCACATTTATTCTGTGTCAGAAAACTCTGCTGTGTATATTAAATTTCTCTTGATTTGGCCTATTTAGATACTAAAAGCATACTTTTATTAGGTGAACTACTTTATGATTATGGAATGATTGTAAGGTGTTTATATTTTTCTTGCCAGATTTAACTTATTCTATATGTTAATATAAGCATATTCCAAGTCAAATTATATAATTTTGGCCGATCAAATTTTTCCAAAAGAGTTATGGCCCTTGGAATCAATGTATATATTAAGTTTATGGAAAATGGTTTCGTAAATGCTCTCAATTTTCTTTATAAAACTTATAGTAACTATTATAGTGATGTCTTTGTCTTTGAAGTTTGAAGGTCAGTTTGAAATATTCATTATACAAGAAAAAGAACGTCCCCCCAAAGTACATTTGTTTTATTTATAAATACTTTTGAGAACTAAATAACATGGTTTTTTTTAATATTGCCTATTGATATATAAAAAAAATGTAAAAAGTAAAAAAACAGAATCAAAGAACATGTATTTTGAATTAATACAATATTGAACTTAAAGTCACTCTAGTTGTTTTTCTTAATCATACATGATATTTCCAAAAAGCAGCTGCATATACATGCACCAGTAATAGCAAGCAGTAAAGACACTTAAATATCTGTGTATGTTGATATAGCAATAGAAATATCGCATACATCATATCAAAATAGAATATAGACAATAGGAATGGGGTATGTCAAAGGGACAAAAACATGAAAATAGAATATAGAAAATAGAAATGGAATATTTCAAAGAGACATACATATAAAAATAGAAAATAGACAGTGGAAATGGGTATATCAAAGAGACAAATATATGAAAATAAAATATAGAAAATGGAAATGGATTATGTCAAAGAGACAAAAATATGAAAATAGAATATAGACAATAGAAATGGGGTATGTCAAAGAGACAAAAATATGAAAATAGAATATAGACAATAGAAATGGGGTATGACAAAGAGACAAACATATGAAAATAAAAAATAGAAAATAGAAATGGGGTATGTCAAAGAAACAAAAACATGAAAATGGAATATAGGCAATATAAATGGTGTATGTCGAAGAGACAAACAAAGGCAACAGTAGTATACCACTGTTCAAAACTCGTAAATCTATGGACAAAAAAAAAATTCGGGGTAACAAACCAAAACTGAGGGAAACGCATTAAATATAAGGGGAGAAGAACGACAAAAACAAACGAAAATAGAATATAGACAATAGAAATGTGGTATGCAAAAGACACAAAAATATGAATATAGGAGAAACAACTTAATAAAACAAAGTTCTTCTTGATATACAAATTATGGAGCACTGTAATTTTTTCTGCATAAAGGAATGCATGTATACAGTTGTTTTTTTGTATTTCTTTGAACTTTTGATTTTGGCATGTATTTTCTGTAGAGTTTGGTAATTTGGGTTATTTATTTTTTAAAGCAACAATGAATTGTTTACACTCAAAATGAGTTCCTGACAACAACAAACAAGACAACAAAGAAAAACCTATTAAAACATAAACCTTAAAAACCTAACGCAAAATAAAAAACACAACATATGTTTAGGCCAGGTATGAAAACATACGAAAAACATATGTTTGTAAAAAAAATGATTTTAAAAACATATGCTTTTCATATGTTTTTCATGTTTTCCTTTTTTTTTTTATAGATGTTCGAAATGTTTTCATGTCGGGCCTAAACCAGTCTACATATGTTTTCAAACATATGAAAAACGTATGTTTTCAAACATATGAAAAACATATGTTAAACATATGAAAAACATATGTTAAACATATGAAAATATATGTTGCAATTTTTCCTATGTACCTTAGCCGTATTTAGCATCACCTTTTGGAATGTTAGGTCGTCAATGTTCTACAACTTTGTACTTAATTGGCTTTATAACTATTTTGATCTAAGCGTCACTGGTGAGTATTATGCAAACGAAACGCGCGTCTTGGGTATTAAATTATTATCCTGGTACCTTTGATAACTTTCAACATATCATTTTCCTATTTCGGGAAAAAACACCACATACAGCATTTACTATTACTTGTTCTTATTTTCTTTACTTTTGTCAACTAATCACAATATACTTATCTGTTTGGTATATAACACTTACGCTGTCCTGAAAAATAAATCTAAATTAGTTTGAAATATGAGGAGTAGCATAAGACAATCATGATACAGCAAAAGCAGTTTATGAATTTTACTAATACGTTCAGCATATTGTTTTGAAGTATATTGTGTTTCCTTGAATGTGGTGGCTATTAACACGAAGCTTAAATAAAATATCAAACAAAGCGGTGAACATGAATATCGCCTTTATAAAATGTAAATGGCTGTTCAAACATTATCATTTTGTCTTTTGGAGATCAATTTTTAAAGTTGTTTTAATATTTTTGAAAGACAGAATGATAATGGATGCATAATGTATACAATTGCCGAAATTCTTCTCAACATATGAATACAACACACTGGTAGTATGTAATGTAACATTAAACGCGGATATGTCTTATATTTAATTTCTTAACAGAGCTATATAAGTGTTTTTGATAAATAACAGCCTAAAATTGCAGGATTTAAAACATTCTTTTGTTATTGAAAAATGAGAAATGAGAAATTATAAGTGTGTTGTTAGACATACAACATTTGCTTTTAATTGATTGGGTACTATAAAACATACATATTATCAATATACTATTGTATTGATAATATGAGTCGGTTTTCCTGACCATCTATTGGTGTTTAGGTACTGACTGCATATTCAAAACAAGGACACGCAAGAGTGTGACTAGGGAACAAAATTGAATATTTGGGACGTAACTACCACATTTAGGTTAGACATACAACATTTGCTTTTAATTGATTGGGTACTATAAAACATACATATTATCAATATACTATTGTATTGATAATATGAGTCGGTTTTCCTGACCATCTATTGGTGTTTAGGTACTGACTGCATATTCAAAACAAGGACACGCAAGAGTGTGACTAGGGAACAAAATTGAATATTTGGGACGTAACTACCACATTTAGGTTAACACCAACCTGCATAAATAAGCACACGCTTATAGCTTTACAAACTATGTCTCGAATATCATAATCATGTCAGATTATTTCAAAAGCTGGCACAAATGCTGTCAGTTTTTGGCCGAAAAAATAATATGTGTGATTCCATTTACACCTAAAATAATAGTTATCTAAGGTAGATAATTGTTTTTTCTGTTCTTTTATGTATTTGTTTTTACATTATTTACATGGGAGTAACATTTTGAAAAAAAATAAATTTAAAAAGCGCTTTATTGAAAACAACAAACAAGTTCTTTAGGGTAGGCTGTTATTCAGACTAAAACGTATGGGAGATAGGGTAACTGGAATCACACATGCCTCTTTTTATTATTTTCCTCATAATCTTTCCAAAGAGTCATTTTAAAAAAAACACCACAGATAATGATAATTAACCAATCAATGTTTAAACAATTTTAAACTATTTCTCTCTTAAATAGCACGTTTATCGTTAATCTTTGCTACTCTATTAACACCGTTTTATAAACATCGTTATATCACAAATTGCATATATAAGTGTATGCTATATTTATTTGTTTGTAATTTAACATTTACCGGCAAAAAAGGGAAATAATTAATCATAAATTCAAAGTGTCGATTTATAAATTCAAAAACTATAAAGAAATTTAGGTTTCAACACCATTTAGGATTGTTGAACTTGGGTTGATTTGACCAGTTTTATATATGTTCTCTATGGTCATATAGTTCTTTAAATATGATGGTTATTATTCGTCCTTTGGTTTCATCACCTCAGCTTTTAGCGTCTCCCATGCAGTTAAATCTAGGAAGTAGTGCACGAAATCGTCCCGTTGGTTTTTCGTTATTTTGTTGTTGTGTATATTGTTGTTTGTCTCTTTATACTTTTGCATTGTTGTTGCCAGTTTGACTGATAAGTTTGAATCTCTCTTTGGCATTTTTAGCCTCTTTTGTAGACGGAACACGCGTCTGAGATAATCATTTAACAGGTATATTTATTGATTTACTTAAGTATTTTACCACCAACATTGTATAAAATGAATTGCATATGCATTTGTACGCTATACTTATCTGTTTTGTATTTGACACTTACCGGCTGAAAAAAATCAAATAAACAATTATAAAATAAAGCATACAATTCAGCAATAAATTAATACAACGTCAATGTAATAAGTTGAATAAGTAGTAATGTGAGAATACAACATTTTAAGATGAGAGTTTGTTATGTCAGATTATTAAAAAATATTTATGTCAGTAATGATGCCTAATATTATATCATTTAAAGTATTGTTCTAGGTAAACAAAAAATTGCACTTAATGTCAAAAAAGTGTAACATCATCGGGTTAGAAGCAGTAAAATGTCGATTGTTTAGGTTTTTATCAAGCAACTTAATAACGGATTGGTAAATACCATAAAACAAAGTTGATGACCCCAGGATTATTTTACATATTAAATAAAACGGAAATTCATGTTCCAACAACATTAAGTTTTTGAGGGAAAATCTATAAAGTAGAAATTTCAATAGAAAGGATTTAAGACAACTTAAAGAACGTTTTTTTAGATATAATTTTCTTATAATTTACCAAAATGAAGATTTTACTATGTTTTTTTTAAAAATATCATAAAATGTATGGGTCACCGTGGTATTTTTCAAGCTATCAGTCGTTGCAAATTCCCTAAATTTGGTTAGTTTGTTCATGAAAAAACACATTAGTGTGCATAAAAAAGTTCTATGAGACAGATTTTTTAAATAAATTGTGAGAAATTAGGTTTCATAATATGTTTTAAGAAAATAAAAAGAAAACATGGTGTCACCGAACTTATTTTCTTGTCACAAATAAAAATTAAAAAATTCCCTTATCAACCCAGTATAAATTTTGTTCTTAAAGAGTTATCTCCCTTTCAATGGCTTATTTGAAAAAAAATATTTTAACCAAAAAAAAAAGGTTGTTATTTGTTAAAATATTTTGAATAATACAATAAATTAACAAGTTTTCTTTATATTAATAAACAGTCTAACCATTAAATTGCAAATCTGTTCCCAAATTTGCTGATTTGGGCAAATAACTAGACCGATTTTGTACTGTGATTGTACAATCCAAGGTGGGGGTATACCATGAATCTACCTTTAGTAAGGTATATTTATTGATTTACTTAAGTATTCTACTACTACCATAGTATAAAATGAATTGCATATATAAGTGAATAAGTAGTATAAATAAGCTCAAACACATCAAACGAATGGATAACAACTGTCATATTCTTGATGTGGAAAAGACATTTTCATTTTATAAATTCATAAATTATAAAGAAATTTAGGTTTCAACACCCTTTAGGAATGTTGAACTTGGGTTGATTTGACCAGTTTTATATATGTTCTCTGTGGTCATATAGTTCTTTAAAATGATGGTTATTATTCGTCCTTTGGTTTCATCACCTCAGCTTTTAGCGTCTCCCATGCAGTGAAATCTAGGAAATAGTGCACGAAATCGTCCCGTTGGTTTTTCGTTATTTTGTTGTTGTGTATATTGTTGTTTGTCTCTTTATAATTTTGCCATGTCGTTGCCAGTTTGAATTTGACTGATGAGTTTGAATCTCTCTTTGGCATCTTTAGCCTCTTTTGTAGACGGAACACGCGTCTGAGATAATCATTTAAAAGGTATATTTATTAATTTACTTAAGCATTCTACTAAAACCATTGTATAAAATGAATTACATATGTATTTGTACGCTATACTTATCTGTTTTGTATTTGACACTTACATGCTGAAAAAAATCAAATAAACAATTATAAAATAAAGCATACAATTCAGCGATGAGTTAATACAACGTCAATGGGATAAGTTGAATAAATAGTAATGTGAGAGAAGAACATTTTAAGATGAGAGTTTGTTATGTCAGATTATTAAAAAGTATTTATGTCAATGTTGATATGGGATATGTGTATGATTTGGTGCCTTATAGTAAATAATGTGTAAATAACATTTGGTTCATCATTCTCAAGAAAGTTGACGTAAAGACGGAATAATCATCTTTTTGTATGTGCTCTATGGACATAAATTTCAACAGTTTTTGTTATTATACGTCATAGGTTTTATACATTTCTGATATGGGTATTTCCTATGAAGGTTAATCTAGAAAAACAGCAAATGTCACCGTGACGTACACAGTTTACATATGACTAATTAGTTTGAACGTCTATTTGGTAGCTTCTACCTCTTTTGTAAAGGAATGGACGTCTGACATTCATCATTGTAATATATGTTGATTGTTTTACTTTACTACACTAATCACACCTTATTTTATTGTAAATTAATGTAGAAAATCAAGACAAGCAATGTTGGTTTTTTTAAGACATAACCCGCGTCTAGCATACATCATATCAGGGTGTGGAAATGCTATGCCCGACTCGCCCGACTCGTACATTTGAACAACCGGACAAGTAATTATTTTTGTCTTGGTTGCCCATGGACAAGTAAAAACATATACAACATTTGTACAAGACAAAGTTCAAATTAAAAAAAACAAAACATAAAATTAATTTCAAAATGTATAAAGATGTTTAATTTATGTAAAAGAAACCAATCTTCAGCAAGTAAAAAACATCAATGTTCATGACAATAAATATTACATGATACTGGAAATAGATCGATCACCAAAATAAATAAAAATAAGTATGCGAACCAGAGTCGCGTAACATTGCATTGGCTTTGTCCATTGACTCTGGATTGTCGATTAAGTTGTATCCATCATTTAACGGTTGTGTCATTTCTTTCAATTTTGTATCGAGATTCAGATTGACAAATACTTAATAAAAAGCTGGGCAAGCAAGACAAAAAGATTCATGAGTCGAGTAGAAAACCTTAAATGCAAGCGGAGGACACAGAGTATTTAAAAAAAATGAAACGGAAGCGAGAATCACTGTCCTCAAATTTAGTATATTATGTACCTACTGCCTACAACTTTTATTCCAAAACTGCTGAAAAATTGTCCTTTACATGTCATTGTATTGGTTGGTTTGCTGTTAGGTTTCTGTCCCACTGATGTTAACCCATTTCCTACTTTACTAATTTTTTACACATATAAACAAATGGATTTCATTCGTTTGTGATGCACAATAGTGCTAAGTAAGAATCATATATTAGCTAACAAGAAATACTTCAATAATTATTGGGATCATCAGGGCAATAAATTTATTTCCGGACAAGTAAAATTTTTAGTTTTACTTCCTCAGGGACAAGTACTCACAACAAATATTTCCACACCCCTGCAGTATACATGGTAAATTAATGTTTATACTTCACACCTTTGTTTTAATATCTTCATATAATGAACTTCACCAATATATATAGACAATGACTGTTTAGTGTCTTTAAATATCAGCTGTATTTCTACGAGGCTAGGAAACAAGTTGTATGCGAGCTTTTAGCGAGCTACTACACCTGTTTCGAGCCGAGTACAAATACAGCTGATATTCAAAGACACTAAACAGTTATTGTCTTTATACTGCAATTAATTCTGTATATTGTTTGTGATTTGAAAGACACAAAAACTAACATATTTAGCCATTATTTTTCGATTTGTAATCCCTTGAGGCCCGCGTAGTAATATCAAAATCACGCATTACGCTGAAGACGGGTTCGTAAAAAAGAATCTCCAATGGTCAACAATAATACATCGCTCAAGGTCAATAATTATCTATTTTAACATAACAACTAATTTCAGCAGTAAAAACAAATAACAAAACATTTTCCAATTTGAAACAGGAGTATACGAGTTGTCCTACGCTTCAGACTTGACATTCACTAAACATGCATGCTGAAATTGACATGGTTGATTTTGTAACACAATCATACACATTCAAGTTTTGAAATCGACATTTGTCATCGTCATTGGAATGCAACGGGAATACACATTCTGAGGTCACACAGGTTCAAACAATACTCAGTCCTACAGTGGGCGGAGCTTTAAAGCGATATCTGTTTAGTGTACAGCATAGCGATATCTGTAGGGCTGTATCTGTATAGTAGGATAAATATGTATATTCAGAAATAAATCATACCAACACCAATGGAATGTATTGAATGAATAGTGAATGTCAATTTAGAGTAAACAGGCTAAGTACAGCGACATCTTTGGCTCGTTGTAACGTAACTGAATATCGAAAAAATGCATTTATCTTTTCTTATTTTTGAAAAATTACTGATAAAATTAATTCCAAATAGGTAAATATTCATTAGAAATCAAATACACGAAAAACGTTCCTAAATTTGTTTTTAAATTTTACAATCTCAAATTTCTATTCCATAGATTTGTCTTTATAAAAGCATTTTGTTGTTGGTACATTAATTTCTGTTTAAAAGATTTACAATACTCGAGGTTTATATAATTCAAAGTATTGTTCTAGGTAAAAATAAATAGCACTTAATGTAAAAAAAGAGTAACATAATTGCGTTAGAGGCCATAACAAATCGATCGTTTAGGTTTTTATCAAGCAATTTGATAACGGATTGGTAAGTACCATAAAACAAATTTGATGACCCCATGATTATTTTACATATTAATTAAAATGGAAATTCATGTTCCAACAACAAGTTTTCGAGGGAAAATCTTTAAAGTAGAAATTTCAGTTGAAAGGATTTTAGAAAACTTTAAGAACGTTTTGTCTTCATTTAAATGCTGTCTACATGTTCTATACAAATATTATTTAATTTTTAAAGAATACAATTAGTATTATTTTAGACATTACAAGAGATAATTGCGTTCTTTTCAATTTTTAGTTATATTTAAATGCAAAATTATACTACAATCTGTGACATAGCCAATTTACTAGTCTACTAAACTCACAAAATGCCGAATTCAAAACGGAAAGTCCTTAACCAAATGGCAAAATCAAAACTCAAACACATCAAACGAATGGATACCAACTGTCATATTCTTGATTTGGAAAAGACATTTTCTGATGTGGAAAAATAGCGGATTAAACCTGGTTTTATAGCTAGTAAAACCTCTCACTTGCTTGATCGAAACATTTGGAATTACAACTTACAACTTGTTGTGTCCAATTATTTAATAGTATACACTACAAACAAAAAAAAGTCAGAAATGGCTTAGATCTGTACTCGACTGTACTGTTTTTAATACGACCAGTCTTAATTGGTCTTAAATTTTTACTCGCTGCCACTCTGTACCATACTTGAATATTCATTTAAAATATCACACCCGATCAGAGAGTATTTAATTCAGAATTCCAAATTGCAACATCCTATTTAACTGAAATTACAAGGCCTTTTGACTCCACTAAATAAGTAAAACACAAGTTTATAAAAAATGGGATTTAGTTTTACCTGTAAAGTACAAATATACTGAGGTAATTACACCTTATTTAAGTGCTTCTTGTATGTCATGTCCTTAATTTTAACAATAACATATTTAAATTCAATTGAAATAAATGTGTACTGCAAAATTAGAACGTATGTCCTTGTCTAAAAGGTAGGTGATTACTATATTGTTATATATAGAATCTTAAGAATGTTGTCATTTTCTAAATTGATGAAGTTGTGTTAAATACTATGTCATATATATATATTTAAGAATAACAGATGATCACTGTATTATCAACTAAAACCAACTGACACCATAAGTATATACTAGGCTTAAATTAATAGTGAAAACAGTAACCATAAAATATATCTGAAACATTCATAAAATTTTGAATAAAACAATAAAATATAGGTCACAATTCATGTTTTGATCAACTTGTGTTATTTTTATTATTTTTATTTTATTGTGATTTATATATGTTGATAATAAGGTGTTCAAGTAATATTATGTTTATCGTGAAATTTTCGGTTCAATACTATATTTAATATGCAATTGTTAGTTCAGTAAGATGAGGGATACACGAAATGATTTTACCAGGATATGTACATCTTAATTAACTTTTTTTTTCAAATTTCTTTGATATATATTTCTTTTCAATCATTAATAACAGAGAAGTTAAAATATTATGCATTTTGTTCGTAAAACAGAGAAAACCACAAATTTACCATATTGACAGCATGGTAAATTTGACAAGAAAAAGCATTAAAATATGATAAAACTTTCTTTTATTAACACCTATCGTTAGTTTTTTAAAGTGAAATTTATTCAGGTTGTTCCACATCATCTTCATTGAAATTATGGAAAAAAGTTTATTTGTGATTATTTTAACGATAATGACCCCAAAATGGGTAAAAACATTATGAAAAACGGGAAAATCATCAAAATTGGGTACTTTTAAAGAGCCGTAGCAAAACAATAAGTGGACCACCACCATATGATTTTTTTATGACCAAAAAATCAAGTTTTTAAAGAAAAAAAGTTTAATTATAGAAATTTTAAGCTCCTCAGAGGTGTATATACTTAACACTTAACATGTCAAAATATCTCTATGATTTCTACTTCTGTGCAATTGTGTCTTTGTCTACATCGTTCATATCTTTTGTGTAACTAACTACAATATACTTATCTATTTGGTACATAACACTTACTATTTACTGAAACAATAAAAGGTAAAATGCAATCTTAAATAAGTATAAAGAAATATCACTTTTTAAATATGTCTAACTATTGTTTTGAAGTGTTAATGATTTTTAGATGAAACTTTAAAGATGTGTTTATATCGAGTTACATATATTTTATTTGTATCCATACAGTCCCAATGAAGAATAGTATGTGCAGAGCAATACTATGAGGTTTGTACGAGTTTCAGTATTAACAGTTGTTAGAGAAAATTAAATTATCTATACAATCATCAAATTGTATTTGATATGCTCTTGTAGCTAGATATACAAATACAGGTACATAGAGACGGTCTGGAGTTTCTTTGCAATAACAACAAAATTTACAGAGTTCAGTTCATTCAATAATTAAATAAGTCCATGTGTTTAGTAGTTTTTGATATTTGTTGAATATTTTGATAGAAAAGAGTAAACCTCTTTATTAATTTTCTTTATCAACTATGTTAACTATATCTTGATGGAAACAAGTTTAACTTGTGATCAAATCTCATCAGTTCGATAAGGAGAGGCAAATCAACAACAAACTTGAAGAATTACATGGTCTGTTATTCATGTACGTCAATGGAGTAAATTATTTCTGATGTACATGTTTCACTTGCAGTGCAAATCAAAATTTCGTCAAAATGACGTCATCTGGAATACGATACGAAGTGAAAATTTTATAATAAGACAATTGTTATTATAATTAAAGATCCAGGAAAACCTTGACATGTCGTAAGTGAGATAAGACCCATCAGCCTTAATTGTGACTGTAAAGTTATGTGATGTCGAATCAGTATCATATGTTAGTGCTGAAAAATGGAAAAATGATGAATGGATAGTTGAAATTGTTTGTCACAATTACTAGATGGAAGATGTCAATTCTTAAAAAAAAAAAGAAGCAGAACTTGTTCTATCGGTTTTATCCTTAATTTTAAGTTCACTGTGATATATGAGATATAAGCACACATTGACATGTGGTTTATTTATTTACAAGACATCATCGATAATCGTAATTGTAAGGTAAAAGAACATTGCATTTTTTTTTCATCAATGCCTTTAAGATAGTTTTGAAATCAAAGTTATGATTATTTTGTTTTGTTAGATCAGACACATATAGCAGAAGGTGTACATCCTACAATGTTCAACTGTTTTATACTTAGAGATGTGACATGGACTGCAAAATGACACTTTCATAATCTGTCGCAGTTTGATGTTGTATCACCTTTGTTACATAACTATGGAGTTGTAATACGAATGCTGATAATATATCTCTGTACGGGCTTTATAAACCAGGCTTTTATCACACAATTTAATTTTAATAAATGCATTTTATGATTGCTTCATTGAATTTTTATATAATAAGCAAGCATTGGTTTGTTGTAAGTTAATACACGCCGAGGAAATAAATAAAATACGTTTTTAAACACTTAATGCCAATGTAAAATACTTGTAAACACATTTTAAAATTATTTAAAAAACAAACAACAAAGGCCACCATAACTTCGAAATCATCATCAGTCCCGAATAAACTAAATAAAACAATGTAAAGTTCCACTCAGATTTCACTACTGTAATAATTGTCACTTTAGTATCCCTTTTTCCTTAAGGATTCAAAAATATATTATTACTTTAAACCAACATACAAGACAACATATAGTTCAAAATGGAAAGTCCTAAACCAAATGGCAAATCAAAACCTTAAACACATCAAACCAATAAAAACATTTGTCATATTCCTGACTTGGTACAATCATTTCCTCATACGAAAATGAGGGAGTAAATTTGATTTTATAACTATCTTTACCACTTGACAGTCGCATATAATTCCCTTAAATTGACAACAATGTGTGGGCAAAACAAATATAATATGTTATAAGGGAACCATATTTTTCAAGTCCTGTATAATAGATATGAATTGAAAATGTTCTCAAAAGACATTTTCAACAAGATACAATGGGCATTCGAAAATCGTTTAAACCAATGAAAAAATACAACACCTGGACAAAAAAGACAACAAGCCAAACAACAATTTTAAAACAATACATAGAAAACTCAGATGTAGCAATTGTTGTACTAACAAATGTAACATATCCATGGTAATATGTCATAACAATATTTCCAGCTGATATCATTAAGATCTTGTTTTAATATTGCAGTATGTATCTAATAGTCAGCGTTTAATATTTATTCTTTTATAACATATGTAGTATAGAACAATCAAGTGATTGAAATACACAAAATGTATTTGTAAAACTTGTCTGTAGTAGATTACTGTTTTAAATATTTGTCATTTACAGTAGACGTAAATAATACTTACTTAGCATATCTTACTTCCCTTCTGAAAGATAAAACAGATCAATGGTGTCAGTTATATGTGTATAAGTGAACGATGTCTAAACAAACAGGCCAGCATATTTGATTCTATTCAATGTGAAAATGTGATGTGCCCTTCATTATTGAGGACTGATGCTGTTCAATGTAAAATTGAGAATGAAAATTATGAATGTGTTAAAGAGACTTAAGAGTAGAAAACAGCCGACGGCCACCAATGGGTCTGTAACACAGCGAGAAAGTCCTGCAAGTTCTGTCAAAATAGACGTCATACTAATCTCCAATCACATTAATGATCTGAAATAAAATTGAAAAGACAAACAAAGACCAGAGGCTCCTGAATTTAGAAAGAAGCAAAAATGCGGCGGCGTTAGAGAAGTTTAGTGAGATCTCAACTTTCCCTATGCTTAAATATCAAAGTATTTACAAGTTGAAAAGTAGAATTCTACTCTTACACCCTCTTTCCGTTTTTTTTCATCAATGGGTTTAAAAGATTTCTGAAACATTACAATCATCTACAATGTATGTGGCTTTAAATAAGAACAAATGACAGAAGTTGCATTTTCGAAGACCAAACATATTCTGCACTTCATTGAAATTAAGGAATACAAAATGTTTTGTTTTCATACTTTTGATACGCCATACATTGCCAAATGATACATATATACATGTTTGTGTCATGTCCATAGAAACAAGGAACTTACCCACACTTATTGCATCTGTACAGGTATCCCCCTCGCTCTATTGGGTTCACTTCCTGTTTGTAATCACTATAATGAGCAACACTAAGCTATTACTAACTGGTAGACACATAATCAGTGCAAAAATAGCTAACAGCATTTGAAATATATACAATAGTCATATACCAAGTTAATGAATCTCGAATTAATTGAAAAAATAATCTATCAGAATGAAAAAAATCCGCTGACACCCAGACAGATATACAATTTTTTACCAGGAAGATATATTGCTTAAATTAAGAGAGGTTTCCTATGGTTCAGTGTAGAACAGAAGCTGTTTACCCACAAAGAGTATCACAATTCACAATTTGTTGTAAGTGGGGGTTGTCGTTACGTAGTGTTGTTGATTTTTGACAAGACCTTATAATTAATTTCGACTTTTTATTTAGTCTAATTGGTGTATATCGTTCCTTTAAACCAAATTGGATGACATCATCAAAACAATATAAGAGTTTACACCAACAAGGAAACAATACATTAACGTCATTCTTTTTCATATTCCAAATCCTTATAGAATTATTCCTCTTCTTTTCCCTGTCTTTCTTACAGACAATAAAAAACTGAATGTAAGACGAACTATTTTAATTTAACCATTCATTAAACAGCATATTTGTAATCTCGTTTCAACTTATTGAAGAACTATATACGATTATTCCAATCATTTTGTAATGACTGATAGATCTCATATTATACAATCGAAACCCCTTGTACTAACTTCATATGCATTTCGGAAATGTGACTGATAAAATCATTCAACCTATCACGAAAGTCGATTGTGAAAGTGACTTCTGGATTCGTTAACCTCTTAATCTACAGTCGATTGTGAATGTGAATGCTGAAGTGGTTGAACTCTTCATTGACAGTCGATTGCGAATAACTTTGTCAATAGATAATATGTTAAAAAGAGGTGAAAATATCACAAAGAGGACAATTCCATATGAGAAAAGATATGACATACAAAGACTATTTACAAAAGGACAAACTACCCTTAACAAAACAGTATGACTTTGTTATCTTGTTGTAAAACAGTATGGCGTTTTTTGATTATACGTGCCTCAATAGTCCAGATAATAGTGATTAATGACTTTTATATTTTGCTTATATCGTATAAGTTTAAAGAGGTTCTAAATATTTCAACTCGACAAGCAAGGACATTTTAATGAAAATTAATTGCAACCCAAATTAAACACTATAGAAAATAATTTATGATACTAGTATGCATTTGCATATCATAAGAAGATTTATTAACTCAAATGCAATAGTGCTCGAGCCAGTGTGTTCTAACGTACGTAGTGGAATAAAGAAAAGAGACATAAACCAGAGAAACATTCTATAAGTATAAAGAGGTTTTAAATATTTCAACTAGACAAGCAGGAACATTTTAACGAGCAGTATATTTACGAAAATTAAATGCAACAAAATCTAAACATAATTGTAAATAATTGATGATACTAGTATGCGTTTGCATATCATAAGAACACATATTTACTTAAATGCAATCGTGCTCGAGCAAGTGTGTTCTAACGTTCGTAGTGGGAAAAAAAGGAGACACATAAACCAGAGAGACATTCTAATTGATGTATCGAAAATAAAATTTAACAGTAAACTGGTGTACACAATATAATTTATAATACAAATTTAATCAGAACCCTTGCAACGTCAAATGGTAAGGTATGCAAGAAGATAATGTGTAATTCACTCAAACGTTTGATAAAACGTTTACATTGTCAAATACGTAACTTTAAAAACTGTATAATATACAAATATAATTCCCTACCGCTTTGGTGAAGGCAATTCTCTTTCTCTGTTCATGGTTTGTTGTGTACGCATTTCACTGATAAAAGAAACACTGAAATTTTACATTTTTTCCTCAAAGTGTTTTGTCAAGTAGCAAAAGTATGACAGTTGTTTTAAAACACATAGTAATTTTCGTTGTATGTTGGCGTTTGTTTTTGTAGAAGTACAGTGTTAATGTTGTTCTGTTGCTTTCCACTTGTAGTTAATGTTTGTTTCCCTCAGTTTTGTTCGGATTTTTTTCCCAGTTTAATCGAATTATGACTATTGTAAAGCGGTATACCTCTATTGTCTTTATTTATATTATAATATTGCATAAAATGCATGAAATTAGATTAAAATTTCTAAATAACAAGAAAAACAGATATATCTGTAATTGTTTGAAAGCAAGTATTTTTGCATTTTTTACGTATTGTCATGGTTGGTACATGTACATGTATCAATACAACTTAAAATGTACACTGCCATAGACCGCGTATGTATCCGCACACTGTGAATCCATAATATTAAACAATACATTTGTAATGACTACACATTTGTATTTCATGAATTGTCTCTCCTTCGTTTGTCATATTATATCCAAACGTAAGTTGATATTTAAAAAAAAACAACATTATTTTGATTTTGCCAAATTACGTGTCTCTTTAAGATACTATGGTTATATTAAAACATGAATTACGACTACAAAATGCTCAATTATTTTTGGTAGAATTACCTGATTATGTAGTTACCAAACAGCTGTTTAACGTCGTTATCTGTTGCGGACTTAGCAGTATACTGTATGTTAGGAAATTCAGGTATAGGCTTTACCGTCAGCTTTGCGATGTAATCTGTAAGCATCTGTAAAGACTGCAACAATTTTCCATCGTTTCGTGTCTTGTTGAGTTCATGTAGTTTCTTGTCTAAGTCGCGTCCTGCCTTCAAATCCATTTGAGTATCTTTCAATAGCTTTGTTAATTTGTCCCTTTCCTTCCTGGATTGATTCTTGACCGATGCAATCTTCTCTGAGATACATTTATCAACCATAGTCTTTATCTTTGTACCTTCTTCTGTTATAGCTTTGACTATTCCTTCCACCTTCACATCAAATGCCTTCAGACCTTCTTCTATCTGCTTCATGTTTTGGGTTGCCTCATGTACCTTACTGCGCAAGTCTGTTGTATTTGTCTCCTTCAGCTGTGATATGCTGTCGTGAAGTTTGGAAAAGGCATGCCCTGAGTGACTGCCAGTCACACAACTGCTACATACCGCTACGTTACAGGTATTACATACAAAACTTACGTCTTCATTGTGGTCTTTACATTTTGATTTACCTTCAGGTATAACATCAGAGGAAGACTGGAACTGGTGGTGCTTTGTCCCTCTCTGCCGTTTATGAAAGCCTTTACAATTTTCACAAAAGTACTGTTCACACTCTAAGCAGTAATGAGATCCAGAGGCACTTACACAAATCTCACAAGTTTTAGATGCTGCCTGTGCCATTTTGTCGCTCATCATGTTGAATGTGTAATACACAGGTAAGGTATATAACCAATGACAACAACGCTCTATATTTAACTCAATATCGGTTATATATGTATGTCGTGTATTTAAATGAAACACTTTAAGTTATTATAAGGATATCATTTGAATAGTTTATATAAAGACTTCATTGTATTGACTACTGGACTATGGTACGGTGTTTATACTTTCATGTCTATGATTAATTATTTAAATAGACCAACTAAAATTTCTAATAAGTCCAAGTCATGCATATGAAATCAAAGGATATTTGTAGATTTAAAATCCATTGAATAAACCCATTAAATCTTTAAAGTATGTTTTGTATTGCAAAAATGAATTACTGTTTAACATGATTTAATAGTTGAAACGTTGTGAATTTGATATTTAACTTTAACTACATTCAATTGTAATATTATATGTATTAATTAGAGAACAAATTCAGTAATAAAGAAAAAATGTAAGAAACATACTTGAATTCGTTTGTTAAATCATGCATCAAAATAATTAACTGCGTCAGTAAAAATTTAATAGTTGTAAACAAAATTCTCATGTAAAATTTACCATAACCTGTAGCAATAACTTGTGTTTTATTAAATGGCAAATTTAATTAAAAACCGCACTTTGATTCAAACCAAACTTATCTAGATAATACACAGTTCGATTTTTACAAGTTATAAACAGAAATAACTTGTAGATGATATTTCTTTTCATATAAACAAAAATAGAGTTTTTTTTTATAATTACCATTATATCATTAAGTGTTTAAAAAATATATATATATATATAATATATATATATATATATATATATATATATACCAACAAGATACACAGCTAAACCATATTGATAGAATAACCAGCTTGTAATTTATCATATGACACAAACCGCCATAACCTTTTTTTTATTTCGTTTTATTTGCACATGAACATTATATAAGTTATACTTATAGATTATCTTGTAGATGATATTTCTTTTCATATAAACAAAAATAGAGTTTTTTTTTTATAATTACCATTATATCATTAATATATACCAACAAGATACACAGCTAAACCATATTGATAGAATAACCAGCTTGTAATTTATCATATGACACAAACCGCCATAACCTTTTTTTTATTTCGTTTTATTTGCACATGAACATTATATAAGTTATACTTATAGATTATCGTTGATCATCTCAACGAGATTGATTTTCTCGCTTGAGCCGGGACGGCGAAAGCGAGAAAAAACAATCGATTTGAGATGACCAATGATAATCTGTTTATCGCTATTTTACCTATGCCGACGTTGTCAATTTCATGTCAATTTCGTTAGTAACGCAACGTGCCTGCTTAGTTTCGAGCGATAATTTTCCATCTCAAGCGAGTAGCATGATATGAAAAATATCACAAAAAAAGATCAAAGGAAAAAGTCACAAAATAGCGTTGAACTCTTTTATGCACAATAGTTATATACAATAATCAAAAGATATGTAATATATTTGATATAAACAGCTGTAATATAAAACAGAAAATGTGGTATTATTGCCAATGAGACAATTATCCACAAAAGACTAAAATGACACAGACATCAACAACTATAGGTCACAGTACGGCCTTCAACAATGAGCAAAGCCTATACCGCATAGCCAGCTATAAAAGGCCCCGATAAGACAATGTAAAACAATTCAAACGAGAAAACTGACGGCCTTATTTATGTAAAAAAAAGAACGAAAAACAAATATGTAACACATAAACAAACGACAACCACTGAATTACAGGCTCCTGGCTTGGGACAGGCACATACATAAATAATGTGGCGGGGTTAAACATGTTAGCGGGATCCCAACCCTCCCCCTAACCTGGGACAGTGGTATAACAGTACAACGTAATAGTCTGGTACATTACAGAATATGATTGCAAGACAGCTGTTAGGATATAAATATATATACTATATATGGGGTGTCTTTTGATTTTTTACAACAATAAAGGAGTCCAGGTATTCAAGCAGTTCTCTGTCCTACTGAGACTTTATTTTTATAAAATATATTTATAAAAAATATAATTTTCTATTATTAAGTTTATTACTATCATGTTGTGTTGTTCCATTAGTAGTTTGCTTCTATTAATATAAAATTGTATTAACAGAATTATTATATCTCTTATGTCAATTATTTCTTTTTTTGTAAGAACACTTTTAAAACCAAATCAATATCTAAAGGTAATTTTTCTGCTGTCTGCTCAAATATCCAGAAACCAAGGTCTTCCCATAATTTTATATATACGGACAAGTTCAGAGCCAAGCATCAAATACTTCTTTTCAAAATGAATTATTCAGCTTTTTGTAATTAATTCACATATTATCAATTTTATAAAACAAGTTATTAATTCGATATAACAAATAATCAATCTGAAATAAAAAATTATCAATTTGATATAACCAATTTTCAAATTTATAATAACAGACTATCAATTTGAAATAACAAATTATTAATTTGATATAACAAATTATTAATTTGATATAACAAATTATTAATTTGATATAACAAATTATTTATTTGATATAACAAATTATCAATTTGGTCTAAGACCGGAAATACTAGTAACGGAACCATGGTCGGCTGTAACAGGTTGTATGTCTTTACCTTGGAGTTATCAGAAGTGTCTAAGACCGGAAATACTAGTAACGGGACCATGGTCGGCTGTAACAGGTTGTATGTCTTTACCTTGGAGTTATCAAGAGTGTCTAAGACCGGAAATACTAGTAACGGAACCACCTGAGCCGGAAACACTTAAGAACGGATTAGCTTTTTGTCGTGTTTCTGGTCTTTTGTGAATCGCTTACTTTAAGCGCATCCGATACAGTTTCAAGGGAGGTAACTTTTGGCGCAATGTTAAGCGTTCGAATTCCCGCAAAACGCCACTTTCTGTGTGTCGTTATGCGTGTAATTATCTATAACAGAACAATGTTTTGTGTAACTGATGCTTCAATTTATGTTTCTCACAGATGTTAGCTGTTATACCATTAATATTGATGCATTTGATTCTAACAGGATAAAGGTCTCATAAAATTATAAGAAATTAAACACATGTTACTGATTCTGCTGTTTCACATTTTGAATCTTCTGTGAGATCTTCAACAAAACATCGTTTATTGAGGAGTGTCTAAGACTGGAAATACTAGTAACGGGACCATATTCGGCTGTTACAGGTTGTATGTCTTTACCTTGGAGTTATCAGGAGTGTCTAAGAACGGAAATACTAGTAACGGGACCATGGTCGGCTGTAACAGGTTGGATGTCTTTACCTTGGAGTTATCAGGAGTGTCTTAGACCGGAAATACTAGTAACGGGACCATGGTCGGCTGTAACAGGTTGGATGTCTTTACCTTGGAGTTATCAGGAGTGTCTAAGACCGGAAATACTAGTAACGGAACCATGGTCGGCTGTAACAGGTTGGATGTCTTTACCTTGGAGTTATCAGGAGTGTCTAAGACCGGAATTACTAGTAACGGGACCATGGTCGGCTGTAACAGGTTGGATGTCTTTACCTTTGAGTTATCAGGAGTGTCTAAGACCGGAAATACTAGTAACGAAACCATGGTCGGCTGTAACAGGTGGATGTCTTTACCTTGGAGTTATCAGGAGTGTCTAAGACCGGAAATACTAGTAACGGAACCATGGCTGGCTGTAACAGTTGGATGTCTTTACCTTGGAGTTATCAGGAGTGTCTAAGACCAGAAATACTAGTAACGGGACCATGGTCGGCTGTAACAGGTTGGATGTCTTTACCTTGGAGTTATCAGGAGTGTCTAAGATCGGAATTACTAGTAACGGGACCATGGTCGGCTGTAACAGGTTGGATGTCTTTACCTTGGAGTTATCAGGAGTGTCTAAGACCGGAAATACTAGTAACGAAACCATGGTCAGCTGTAACAGGTGGATGTCTTTACCTTGGAGTTATCAGGAGTGTCTAAGACCGAAAATACTAGTAACGGACCATGGTCGGCTGTTACAGGCGGATGTCAACACCTTGGAGTTATCAGGAGTGTCTAAGACCGGAAATACTAGTAACGAAACCATGTTCGGCTGTAACAGGTGGATGTCTTTACCTTGGAGTTATCAGGAGTGTCTACGACCGGAAATACTAGTAACGGAACCATGGCCGGCTGTAACAGTTGGATGTCTTTACCTTGGAGTTATCAGAAGTGTCTAAGACCGGAAATACTAGTAACGGGACCATGGTCGGCTGTAACAGGTGGATGTCTTAACCTTGGAGTTATCAGGAGTGTCTAAGACCGGAAATACTAGTGACGAAACCATGGTCGGCTGTAACAGGAGGATGTCTTTACCTTGGAGTTATCAGGAGTGTCTAAGACCGGAAATACTAGTAACAAAACCATGGTCGGCTGTAACAGGTGGATGTCTTTACCTTGGAGTAATCAGGAGTGTCTAAGACCGGAAATACTATTAACGGAACCATGCTCGGCTGTAACAGTTGGATGTCTTTACCTTGGAGTTATCAGGAGTGTCTAAGACCGGAAATACTAGTAACGGGACCATGGTCGGCTGTAACATGTTGTATGTCTTCACCTTGGAGTTATCATGAGTGTTTAAGACCGGAAATACTAGTAATAGGACCATGGTCGGCTGTAACAGGTGGATGTCTTTACTTTGGAGTTATCAGGAGTGTCTAAGACTGGAAATACTAGTAACGAAACCATGGTCGGCTGTAACAGGTTGTATGTCTTTACCTTGTAGTTATCAGGAGTATATAAGACCGGAAATACTAGTAACGGGACCATGGTCGGTTGTAACAGGTGGATGTCTTTACCTTGGAGTTATCAGGAGTGTCTAAGACCGGAAATACTAGTAACGGGACCATGGTCGGCTGTAACAGGTTGGATGTCTTTACCTTTGAGTTATCAGGAGTGTCTAAGACCGGAAATACTAGTAACGAGACCATGGTCGGTTGTAACAGGTGGTTGTCTTTACCTTTGAGTTATCAGGAGTGTCTAAGACCGGAAATACTAGTGACGAAACCATGGTCGGCTGTAACAGGTGGATGTCTTTACCTTGGAGTTATCAGGAGTGTCTAAGACCGGAAATACTAGTAACGAAACCATGGTCGGCTGTAACAGGTGGATGTCTTTACCTTGGAGTTATCAGGAGTGTCTAAGACCGGAAATAGTAGTAACAAAACCATGGTCGGCTGTAACAGGTGGATGTCTTTACCTTGGAGTTATCAGGAGTGTCTAAGACCGGAAATACTAGTAACGAAACCATGGTCGGCTGTAACAGGTGGATGTCTTTACCTTGGAGTTATCAGGAGTGTCTAAGACCGGAAATACTAGTAACGGAACCATGGCCGGCTGTAACAGTTGGATGTCTTTACCTTGGAGTTATCAGGAGGGTCTAAGACCGGAAATACTAGGAACGGGACCATAGTCGGCTGTAACAGGTGGATGTCTTTACCTTGGAGTTATCAGGAGTGTCTAAGACCGAAAATACTAGTGACGAAACCATGGTCGGCTGTAACAGGTGGATGTCTTTACCTTGGAGTTATCAGGAGTGTCTAAGACCGGAAATACTAGTAACGAAACCATGGTCGGCTGTAACAGGAGGATGTCTTTACCTTGGAGTTATCAGGAGTGTCTAAGACCGGAAATACCAGTAACAAAACCATGGTTGGCTGTAACAGGTGGATGTCTGTACCTTGGAGTTATCAGGAGTGTCTAAGACCGGAAATACTAGTAACGAAACCATGGTCGGCTGTAACAGGTGGATGTCTTTACCTTGGAGTTATCAGGAGTGTCTAAGACCGGAAATACTAGTAACGAAACCATGGTCGGCTGTAACAGGTTGTATGTCTTTACCTTGGAGTTATCAGGAGTGTCTAAGACCGGAAATACTAGTAACGGAACCACCTGAGCTGGAAACACTTAGGAACGGATTAGCTTTTTGTCGTGTTTCTGGTCTTTTGTGAATCGCTTACTTTAAGCGCATCCGATACAGTTTCAAGGGAGGTAACTTTTGGCGCAATGTTAAGCGTTCGAATTCCCGCAAAACGCCACTTTCTGTGTGTCGTTATGCGTGTAATTATCTATAACAGAACAATATTTTGTATAACTGATGCTTCAATTTATGTTTCTCACACATGTTAGCTGTTATACTATTAATATTGATGCATTTGATTGTAACAGGATAAAGGTCTAATAAAATTATAAGAAATTAAACACATGTTACTGATTCTGCTTTTTCACATTTTGAAGCTTCTGTGAGATCTTCAACAAAATATCGTTTATTGAGCAATCTCAAGACGACTGACCCTTTTGAAGTTACTAATGCAGGCGCGTAGTTACGTTTACGTCAAAACGCCCGGGCTACACTTGAATTTTGGTAATAAAAAAATATTTTAATCTCAATAAATTAAAAAGATCTGGTTTAAAACACATCAGTTTGTAAATCTTTCTTCAAAGAATAGCTGTAATCTATACTATTAAACGAGAAGACCTCATATTGTGTGTCGCTTCTCTTCCTTCATAGATTAATTAATCACCATGCCTCTGTATTCTATAGGTAACATTGCATAGTCGCATTTGTCATCCATTCTTATGATTATTCAGATTGAGTTATTTTTGGAGAAAAACGACAAAAAAGGAGTCCGGTTTATCACAACCAATCGTATTATAAATCGAAAAATAAATAAGCCAATCAGAGCGTTCTCAATATCCAGGTATTTGGATCGCAAGAACCACATCTATTATACCTCCTTAGAGAGTACAATTATTTTACGCGTTGTATCTACTGTTTTCTTTGAAATGTTTACTATTTGAGGGGTCATACCAGTTGCATATATATTAAAATAAGTAATACATGTGGAAACAAGAATGTGTCCATAGTTTACAGATGCCACCTCGGCACTATATTTACTAAGTTTCGAGTTGATTAGACTTCAACTTCATCAAAAACTACCTCGACCAAAAACTTTAACCTGAAGCGGGACAGACAGACGGACGTCACGAACGAACGAACGAACGAACGAACGAACGAACGAACGCAATGATATACAGACTAGAAAACATAATGCACATACAAATTTATTGTTGAAAGTGAAAGTAGTGATTTGGCAAAAATGAAATTAGGGTAGAGACTAGAGGGAGGCAGGACCTTTTTCGGGACTTCGGGATCGGGTGTTTTTAAGCTCGGGACCTGGGGATTGATTAATATGGGATCCGGGAATATATTTTTTGATTTCGGTATTTCGGGATATGAATTTCTTTAAATTCTTTAAATTCTGCATCTCGGGATTTTATGTTTTTAAGACCGGGATTTCGGGATCAGGAACCCTCCGACCACCCCTCAAATTAGCCTTAGTCGCTCTTAGTCATTTATACAAGATTCATATCCTACCATTGGCATGTTAATAAGGCTCTCAAAAGAAAAAGCACTGATGGATCCGATTGTCCTAGAAGCATATTCTATTAGACTAATAATGGTCTATATATAAGAAGTTACATCAATTTTATGTTTGAAGCGATGCAAATTTATAATTTTATTTGACTTTTACTAAAAGAGGCATTGTAGCAAATGAGAAGAAAAATTGTGGTAAGAGGCCAGAAACACGAAAATAGTTGAATTTAACAGAAAGGAAACAAATATCGAACTTTGGAAAAAGGGAGAGGGCTTTTGATACCTTTTCTGAAATTCTCCATGATACATAATTATCTTTTACAAACATCATCCTACAACAGTTAACAAGCTGTATATGCCCGCGATTTCGCGGGTGTGTTCTAGTTGCTTATAAAAGTAACGAAATTTACTTTCATTTTTTTTTCAATTCAATTCAAAGTATTTATTGCCATATAAACTTTACAGTTTGTGACATATAACAACAACAAAAACAAATAAAGACAATAACTAAGTAACTGAATATATATACACATATTCAGGTAAATATTAAAGGGTCCCCTGTCCTCAGTTCCGTTGACTTTTTTTATAAAGGATCCTAGTTTATTCACTTGTGTTGGTGTTGATGGGTAAAGTATATATATATAACTTTGTCATTGTCAACGAGATTAGCAAATTAATTACTTTCTCTGTTAATAAAATATGTTAATCTAATAATTCAATGATATGATACAGTATAAGATTTTTTTTTATTTTCCGTCATTCAAAGTTTGTATCTATTTGGAATTCCTCTTACCTTCTTTTTGTTCAAAGCAATTCACAATCAACTGTGATTTTATATGGGGCTTGACTATTAGCCGAGCCTGTGACATTCATGTTTTTTTTATATCAAAATTTTTCAAAACTTCATGAAATTTTACGAAAGTAGGACACAATTTTTATTCTCTAAAAGGTACATTATCCAGAGCTATAATGTCGAATTCATATTTTATTATTCCCGTATTTTACTAATAAAAGGATTGTGTTTGCAGTTAACACTAGATACAGTCTGTGGTTAAAGTTGGTGACACTTCAATTACTTTGTCAACCCTTCAACTAATTTTATGAAACTATGACAGAAGCTTTGTTTTGTGATTAATATCTGAAGCAAAATTTTGAAAGTACATTTTTTTTAATTTTTCAATTGACATACATACTTATCTTTAAACAATTAACAGACGGTCTGTGATAATATTTTTTACATGAGAATTTTATATAAAATTAATCTTCAGATCATGATTGTCATGAAAAATTTTCATAGTGCACCTAAACATCTAAGCAAATTTATCATTTCTTATTTATTAACGACATTTGAACAAAAAAGGGGTTTTAGTCCAGTAATTGCTTAACCCTACGGTTACTTTAAAACATATGTTAATAACTGGTTTGGGTATTTTCTCTAAAACCAATGACCACTAAATTACAAATCAACACAATAAATATATTAAACATAAACGATGTAGAAAGAAATATTCTATAAGGCATGTTCAACTTGCTATTGGTTAGTTTTTAATGACAGGAATTGGCTTCCACCTCAAACCTACTACTAGCAGTAGGTGTTAAAATCTGGGCTCTCAAACCGCTCGCAAAGGTTGGGGCGTACACTTAAAAATAGCCTAGCTACGCCACTGTAATGCATAAAATGGATCCGTTGTTTGTGAAATTTTATTACACCTCAGAAATGCAAAGTCAATATCAATTTGTGTGGAAGATTTTTAAAATCTAAATACCGAAAGTTCAGGTACGTGAAGAAATAAATTTCCTCACGAAACATTTTATTTAATTTTTTCCGCTAATATTATCAATAATTCAACTTTGAATAAAATAACAAAGTTCCAATATTCTCTGAATTGCCACATATTTTATCCAAATAAGGGCAATAACTAAAATAAATATATTTTGGACTTTAAAACGTTTTACAATTATCTTAGAGAAATGAAGGATTGACAGAAAATACAATGCAATTTCCAATATAATTATAATTTCCAAGGGCCAAAACTGTTTCAAAAATAGTTGATAGGCACTAATTGTCGAACGTGTCCATAAGATATAAGTTTTATAACAAAAATGTACACGTGAAAAATCTACTAAACAGGAAGGACAGACAGAGGAACTTACGTGCGGTATTACAAAAATGTACACGTGAAAAATCTAATAAACAGGAAGGACAGACAGAGGAACTAACGTGCGGTATAACAAAAATGTACACGTGAAAAATCTAATAAACAGGAAGGACATACAGAGGAACTAACGTGTGGTATTAAAAAAATGTACACGTGAAAAATCTAATGGGCGATTGCATTGTTCAATATCATATCGAAAACAGAATTTTACGATATTGCTGGGTTTAATGATGAAGTTTGCCTATGTTTCTGTTTCTAGAGTTCGGTATGTCGCAAAGAACGCAGTACTTGCTTCAAGCAGTTCGACATTTGTTCCTAGTTTTTGATAATTTATCTTCAATAATGTTTGCTGCATTGTGCCGGTTGTCTTGGTTTTGTAGGTGCAAGTGATAATATCATGGTCAGAACATCTTCCCTCTTCCAGATGTTAATTGAAAGTTGGGAAGTGAATGATTGAATCTAATAATGAAATGATTGATACATCTGATATACCGGCCGCCGTCAGTTTGAACGTCGAATGTCTATTACGTGATGCCATCTCCATTTTAAATACAGTGTCTTTTCATGACGATTTGTTTTGTTTGGATAATAATGAAAAAGTTCCTGTGTCTTTACTTTTGCCTAGAGGGCTGTATTAAGGTGATTCAATCATTATTCTTGACTGAAGTTAGTTAATGATTTGGTCAATGTTTGATTGCATATTATTGTTTACAAAAGTCGGTTTCAGTTTTATTTTAATTTATCTTTATCATTTTGTTTAAGGAAATTTACTTCAAAACAATAGATTGATTTTAAACAACTTCGGTATTTCAAATTTCATAAGAACACTCCCACTTTCTCTATTAACAAATCATACATTTTCTGTATCTGTTGTAATTATTCAAACATCATGTATCAGTCCATTTTCAAATTACTACAACCAGTACGCCCATTCGTAATGTTTTAAAGTAAAGCAAGTTTACAGGACACCACAGCAACTAACATTTTCTCATTTGAAAGTATAGAACAACATTTATGGAATTTGATGCGACTGTCGTACACGTGAGAGGTTTAGCCCTTTACAACCAGGTTCAATCCACCATTTTCTACATTTGAAAAAACCTGTACCAAGTCAGGAATATGACAGTTGTTGTCCATTTGTTTGATGTGTTTTATTATTTAATTTTGCCATTTGATTAGGGACTTTACGTGTTGAATATCCATCGGAGTACTGAGGTTCTCCTATTTACACCATCTCATTATTTGACAAGGTTGATAATTTGGCGAGTCAAGAGTCATTCCAGGCTTTTCTGAACATTACATTGAACAGTTAATATAAGGACTTACCTTCTCATTATTTGACAAGTTTGAGATTTTGGCGAAAAAAGAGTCATTCAAGGATTTTCTGAACAGTACCATGACTACATTGAACAGTTAATATAAGGACTTACCTTGGTTGAGAACGACATATAACAAATGTTTGATATAATATAGTCTAAATGTACATAATATTGAGTACAAAATACTAAAACTTACGATTGATCAAATAGACGTCTAAATTTCGATATCGTGTAAGGTATAGACATCTACCATTTACATTGTGTACATTCGAACAATATGGTGAAGATACTTGTATTTCTGTTCATTTGTTTTAAATGTTTAGAATCAACTGCGTTGGCTAATACGACAGATTATAATGAGTTGTATCTACATATACACAAATGATTTTTAGAAAAGTGAAATCGATTTTAGATATGTCTAGCAAAACTAGCTGATTCAAAATTAATTAAAAACAAAACTGAAAAAAATCCCAGTCATAGTAAAGCTATTGCATTACATTGTTCTCTGAAATAAGATAATATGAACATAAAACAAATACTTATGGTACAACAAGTACAAAATAGCGTATGGTGTAAGGTGGATATAACACCATTGTAGTTAACTGTTAACTAAGTGATGTTATCAGAATCATGATATAATTCAACATATAAATAACATTCAAATACAACCGGAAAATATAAGATCCATATTAGATCTCATTGTTTATACGTCACACGGAAGTGTTATATTATGTCTTGTGTGTGTAAATGGCTGTCTTTTAACTGTTAGTCGATCTCGTCCATATACCTGCAGATATGAATAAAATGGTTTCTCATTTCAGTATATAAACCATACTTAAAGTATTTCGCTTTTAATGTAAATGTATATAGTTGTTGTTATCAATTGCTTCTTGAATGCAATGCTTCTAGCATTCTTTAATACATTTCAAACCGATTTCGTCAACGAACTTGGTGTTTAATTTGCTAAGATTGAAGCAGACTTTATGTTTCAAAAGTAACCTACATGTTTCGTTTTTGAAATAACAAATTCGTCTGATATACTAAAACATATTTAGGCTCTTTTGTTTGTTCATGTATGTTGTATTGCGCGTGATCCCTATATTTAAATAAAAACGGTTTATGTCAGAAACAGCCATCAGAGTAAATCAAACGAAAAGTGTCTCTGATAGAAGTACTTGTTATTTTGAAATCCGGAAATCTTCAAAATAGCAAGTTTAAAAGAGATTATCTCAAACATTTAGCATTTTTTGCAAATTATGTTGTATCCTTTAAGTAATAAAATGTATAATACTTGTAAATGTAAAGTTTATGTATCGAACACATTAAAAGGAAATACACATGTTATACTTCGTTGAAGGTTTTCGTGTGTTTAAAAGTACGACCCTTTATTTTTCAATGACTCACTCATGTCTTGTGTTATAGCAAACGAATATAACTCGTTAGTTTTATTGTCAATACTTACCTGCCACAACACCTAAAACGAGAAGGTAGTATTTCATTTAAAACGACTTTTGTCTGAATTCACTTGAATCTCAGTGTACATTATCTCGTTTGTATTGCTCATCATATTATAATGAAGTGACATTTGTATTTGTCAATACGAAAATAATTTTGTATTGTAAACGTTTGACCGTTGATGTATACGCTGACCAATAACCGCTATTTTGGCTCTACTGGATATATGCTACATTGGCACTTAAATTTGAATTCTTGTAATTCAGATATAGCGGTTAACAATTTATATACCTTAAGTAACAAACGTATATTACCAAGAGATTCATTACTCTTTTGTAATTGAATTCTTCATTGATGGTATTGGGCGTTTCAGTGGTATGATAAATCTTAGGCTTTGGCTTCCATTTGTTTTGTTTTATTAAAATAGTCATACTAAATTGTTTGCGCATTTTTGCGCCTGTAAAAATCAGGAGCCTCTGGCATTTGTTAGTATTGTATTTTTTTTATTTTAGTTTCTTGCGTACAATTTGGAAATTAGTATGGCGTTCATTATCACTGAACTAGTATATATTTGTTTAGTCGCCAGCTAAATGACGCCTCCGGGTGCGGGAATGTCTCGCTACATTGAAGACCTGTTAGTGACCTTCTGCTGTTGTTTTTCTATGGTCGGGTTGTTGTCTCTTTGACACATTCCCCATTTCCATTCTCAATTTTATTTTAAATGTATTAAAAAACGTGTTTTTTTCTTATTTTCTTTTGCAAAATATCTACCAATAAGTGTGTCATGCTAAGTCTGGAGTATCTTAAATGTAGGATAGGATTCATTTATTGGAAACTTCAACTATCATCTGCTTTTGTATAGATCATGTAACAAATTTAAGAAAGAGGAACCACTATTTAATTCATTGTAAGAACTTGAACGTCTAATTTCGTTGCAATTTACAAACAAAGGACAAAGTAAACATAATCAATATTTAGATTACACGTGTGTACAGTTTTGTGTTCTGTTGTTTGTTTTATTGTCGTTTGTGCGCTATATGCAAAGCATCACCAATTTGTTTCACCCCTTGCGTGTTTGACAAATGTATTGAACAATCGTCAAATGTCACTTACATTCAAGGTGCACAACAAACAAAACAGAACATATGTAGCCTGTAATTGCGTGCCTTACTATACAGATACAGCCTTACAAATATCGCTTTAAAGCTCCGCCCCTTTCGGGACTGAATTTACGTATTGCTGTTGACGAGTGTTGTATGAACTTGCGTGACCTCCAAATGTGTATTACAGTCGCATTCCAATGACGTATTGTTTGACCTTATACGAATTATCAACTACTTGTATACGTTATGTGTGTTTTCAAACATGTCTGTAGAGCAATAAGAATGAAGCCAATTTTCTGATAACAGACAGACATGATCAGCAGTATTTTCTACGATGACAATCATCGATATCAAAACTTTAATGTGTACATCATGTACATGTGTAACAAAATTACTCGTGTCAATTTCAGCATGCATGTTAAGTTAATATCAAGTTCATTCAAAATTCTGAAGAGTAGGACAACTCGTACACTTCTGATTAAAATCGACAATGTTTTGTTATTTGTTTTTACTGTCCAAATTAGTTGTTATGTCAAAATAGATATTTATTAGAGCAATGTATTAATGCTGACTATTAGACATTCTTTAATTATTTTTTTTTGCACCCGTCTTCATCGCGGGCCTCAATGGATTTAAAATCGAAAATAAATGCCAAAAACGTGAGTTTTGTGTCTTTCCAAAAAAAACATCTGTTTTATCGTAAATTATAGATTTCAGTTTCCCGTCATGAAGATCAAGTACAGAACAGTGTTCATTTATAGTATTAGCTTTATTAAATGTCAGTTCAGCAGTATAAATCTATCCATTGTACATACTGAAATTGTCGTTATTGAGAGCAAATATATCACCCAAAATATCTAAAAGTGTTTTTAAATTTTGTTTACATGTAGGATGTATTTTCGATGGATTTTTACTGATTTTAGTCATACATTGTAACTTATAGTTATACAAGTTTACAACGAGCAAGGCAGATCAAGTTGAGATAATTATTGTGTCTGTTACTACTGGTAAATGAAGCATAAAGTTTGAGCACACATATTCGCACATTATAAATTTAAAATGTTCATTTAAATAGACATTGCATTTTGTTTCTTTTTGAATAAAAAAAAATTGGGCAATGTGATTTATAGAACAGAACAAAAAAATTCAAACTCTTAACAGATTCAACATTACTTATACAAGCATGCACTTTATCAAATATTTTTAACCGAAAAAATATTCGAAAAAATAAACTCACCATTTTCAAAGGCCTTATTTTAACAATTTATTACCATGAATTAAGTGTACTAAGTGCGTGCACTAGTAAGTCGAACAAACAGTTAAGTAGTGACACAATTACTTGAAGACGAACTAACTAAATATTTGTAAAGGTGTTTTGTGCAGCTTCTGACTTGGACAGACGCAACCCTCCTAACCCTATACCTCTCGTCAATGTAGGAAAATAAACACATACCAATCCGCAGAGTAAAACTGGAGGAGTCTGAACCCGATGTCAGAATAGGTAACAAAAGAAACTAAACAAAATGACAAAACAAAAATTAACATAAGATTACTAGCAGTTACTGACATGCCAGCTCCAGACGTCAATTAAACTAAATGAAAGATTGTGTCTTCTTTAAGTATGTTTTAACAGCTTTTCCCTATCACTCGAACAGTAAAGTCTTCAATAAAGTGTTGAGATGTGTTTTATTCTAAAAAAAAACAAACTCAAGTCAAAGTATCGTGATGCATCTAGGGTTTCAATAGATTTGGTACTTCTATATGATTTCGTCATTATTTATCATAACATTTTTCATATTTCCCATTTAAAATAAAATATCAAATACAGCTTTCACTGTATATATTTTTTAGATTTATTCTTTTGTTAACTAATCACACTATACTTATCTTTTCTTGACACATAACACTTACCATGGACTGATACAAATTAAATTTAAAGTCTGAATAATAATTTAAGACAATCACGATACATCAAATACTCAAAAACAAAATTTTTATAAATGTAACTTAAATTTGTTCAGCATATTGCTTTACATGATTTGGTTTGATTTAGTATAAACTAAATGGGATAGAGAGTCAAGCGAAATACAAACAAAATGATCAACATGAATATGTATATCAACCAACAAGTTGTAAATGACTATTCAAACCAAATAATTTTCTTTTGTTTTGGAGATAATTGAAAACTTGAAAGCATCAACAGTTTCTTCTGTGTTTTATTTCAATGAAGCCCATTTGTACAAGAGGTGGCGGGTTTAAACATGTTCGCAAAAAATTTGAAAAAAAAACATTCAGAAAAACAGACAGATACTGTGTTACAAGGTACCGAGTCGGTGTGGTATTATACATTATGTGATAATCAGATCAAATGGTATTGCACGACTATAGTCCTATTCACAAACACGAGTGCACTGATATAAGTCTGACAAATTTAGTATTTTCTTAACCAGTAAAAATTATAAATTATCCTGTAAGTAAATAAAGAAATGAAAGTTTCGTAGAATCAGATCTTTTACGATCCATTTCCAATAAGCGGTTTGCGATCCTCACGATAGAAAAAATCATTTTTTTGAAATTATTTTGATTATGCTAACACAAATCAACGTTATGACCATTCGAATCCCTTAAATAGAATAACTTAAAATATGAAAAGTTGGTTAGGCATTCGAATTATGACAATAAAATCTTGGTTGATTACATATTTATTGTTAATACAATGTCGAGGAGCAATTTGCCTTTTGTAATTTTGTAAAAACCGTGTACATTTCAACCCTAAGTTTTCTGAAATATTGATCACTATGCTGAACTATTTTGAAAAACAGTTTATTTTTTGGGGTTATTTTAACAATTAGTTCATTAAATTAGATTAGTATTTGACATTAAAAATGGCTTCTAGATATGATTCTATTGTAGATACCAAAGCTTTTTGTAATTGAAAAAGTAAAAGTGTGTCGATAGACATAAGTTATTTTCATTTAATCTTTTGGTAAACCAAACAATGCATATTATTCAAATACTATTTTTTGATAAATGAGAGTTTTGTTTTTGCTAACATCTATTGATGCATAGTCAGGAGTAAATACATACGAATAAACAAGATTAAACATGTAGTCACAATTTACACGTAGGTTAACCAGTGTCTCCTTAGTCATGTTAGTATAAAATCAAAGACATGCAATGGTGCGACGCTAGAAACTTTTTTATACGTAATTGCCACATTTAGGTTTTTATCAACCTGCATAAAGAGGCTCGTGATTCATAATAAAGAATTTAAATATTATTACCATCTCGTGTCATTTCACAATTTATTTTCATATTTCAATAGTTGACAACTGTAATTTAAAAATACATGAACAAATCGCAGTCAAAGAAAATTTCGGACCAATCATACCAATATGTCGGACCTAATTTGCATTTATTTGGTTTTGGCCACAGATGACTTTAAACATGTTTATATCATTGAAGAAACTCTAAATTATCTCTCTTTTGTGCAAAAATGTCATTTTTTTACGTTTAAATTGAACTTAAGCGATTTCTGTAATTATGTTCTTTTTTTATTTCGATATTACCATATATTACCATATTACGCGTTTGAGATAATCATTTAAAAGGTATATTTATTGATTTACTTAAGTATTCTACTACCACCATTGTATAAAATGAATTGAATATGCATGTGTACGCTATACTTATCTGTTTTGTATTTGACACTTACCACCTGAAAAAAATCAAACATATAATTATAAATACAGCATACAATTTAGCAATACATTAATACAACGTCAATAGAATAAGTTGAATAAATAGTAATGTGAGAGAAGAACATTTTAAGATGAGAGTTTATGATTTGGCGCCTTATGATAAAGAATGTGTAAATCAAATGTGGCTCATCATTCTCAAGAAAGATGACGTAAAGACGATATAATCATATTTTTGTATATGCTCTATGGATATAAATTTCAACTGTTTTTGTTATTATACGCTATAGTTTCTATACATTTCTGCTATGGGTATTTCCTATGAAGGTTAATTTAGAAAACAGCGAATTTCGCCGTGAAGTACACAGTTTACATATGACTAATTAATCAAAGAATCAATTTTCAGGCAAAAACATAACAAACAAATAACTAATGTGAAAATAACGGCCATAGTTCACTTAGAATGACGAGGTCTGACATGATAACAGAATGCCGACATGATTGATTTAACTGACAAATCTGTGCACCATTGGTAGCAATGGATGCTCAAGTTTCTCAAGGTTCAGCCTAAAGAGAACGAGGGTTATGATCCCCAAATACGTTGGATCTTATTCGCATCACATCCTAGTTTCAGGGGAGTAAAGATTAACAGTTTATGCACGCTGAATACATAGGCCATCCTATGTATCATAAAACAGTCAAGCTCGAACTGGTACCAACTCAGAACCGGCCACTCAGGGTAGACATGAGATGGTCTCAACAGAACTTCCTGCGGGACCGCAGGAAAGTAAAAACCTAATACGATCCGACGTACAATTACGGGAAACGATCATAACCCCTTAATCTTGCCAGATCCTGACATTCTTTTTGACTGTGACGAATGATTTTATTACAAAATATAAATGAACAATTAGAATCAAGTAATCAAGATAAATGCTGCATGATTTTTATCTAAATAAATTCAAAAGTTAAATGCATTCCAGGCGAAGAACTAATAGCAGGTATTGATAATTCCATTCTGACACTACTGGTGTCTGAATATTTAGATAAAGGTGGTAGCCATTCATGAAAATTAGCATTGACATATATAGTTCTCGAACGTATGATTCAGCTAGCAAATTCATCGGCTTGTTTGTATCCTCTTTTTTGTCCAAAAAATATAGATCCGGCCTGTTCTGGTCATTCTGAAAAGATAAATAAAACAGCAGCAGACACAAGAATTGTTTTTAGATGGGAAATTGCAAGGGGAGGCGGGTGGGTTTTTGAAACTTTTACATATCTGGCTACAAGAGTGGCTAGTGCAATGTAATGCTGGCAAGTCATGTGACGTTGATTGGCGGGAAACGAGAACCGGATCCGAATGGGGCAGTAATTATTTCTCTTCATTTAAATTGGTTTATCTTATGAAAGAGATAAACCGTATTAATCAAAGAATCAATTTTCAGGCAAAAACATGACAAACAAATAACTAATGTGGAAATAACGGCCACAGTTCACTTAGAATGACGAGGTCTGACATGATTACAGAATGCCGACATGATTAATTTAACTGACAAATTTGTGCACCATTGGTAGCAATGAATTCTCAAGATCCTCAAGGTTCAGCCTACAGAGAACGAGGGTTATGATCCCCAAATACGTCGGGTCTTATTCGCATCACTCCCTGGTTTCAGGGGAGTAAAAATTAACAGTTTATGCACGCTGAGTACATAGGCCATCCTATGTATCATAAAACAGTCAAGCTCGAACTGGTACCAATTCAGAACCGGCCACTCAGGGTTGACATGAGATGGTCTCAACAGAACTTCCTGCGGTACCGCAGAAAGTAAAAACCTAATATGATCCGACGTACAATTACGGGAAACGATCATAACCCCTTAATCTTGCCACTTGAGTGTGTCTATACACACTCATCAACCCCCCCTTTTTCCACAACCTAAAGGTCCATTTAAGTGAACTAGCTAAGAAGGCAGTAGTCTTTGTTAATACGTTTGAATCTTGGACAATTATATTTTTCCTTTGAAATAGCTTTGTTATCATGGGGCTGTTATCCTTTCATTATATCCCCTCAGCAAGATTTGTTTATGACGATATCACTTCTTTTGTTGTATTATTCATGTTATATATATATTTAAATCATCATAAAAACGCAATATTTTAGCAGTAATACATCCACTGATAAACCGCTCATGAATTATCAATGTTTACTAACAGAGTTATCTCGCTTTAACCGGCTTAGTTAAACAAATTAGAAAAAAAGAACATATGTTTGATACTTGTTAAAATATTTGTAATATATATAATGCGATAAATCAGGAAGTTTTCTTCATAGAGATAAATATTCTTATCAATAAAATTGAACATCTGTGTGCAAATTCGGAGATTTGGGTTACACCTAGACTGATTGGTCTCTGTAAAAGTACAATGCAAGATGGTGGTATACCAAGAATCTACCTAATTGCTTTGTTAATCTGTAATACGCACTAATATTAGTTTTCCATTCTCAATTCTATTATCCTCTACAAAGTTTACGAAAATACATTACCTGTATATATAAGTTATGCTATTCTAGACACCCCTTCGAAGTCGGGTACATTTGTATATATTTTTATTTTCAACAAATACATGAAATAACGTGATTAATATTTACAAAACAAGGGTGTATAACGTACACTTTTAAAAAAAAATTTATTCGTATCAATCAATACATATAGAAAGTACCACATTTCCTGTACCAAGTCGGCAACCACATGCATTCCTGGTAAAACTTACATTTAGGATATAGCTAAGCAGTCTGTGTAGCTTTTTGGAAAGTTCAAACTTGACTAGTTTTACGTTGAATATATATTTTGTGACCTAAAAGAAGTAGGTGCTAAAGTGAAATTCCATGTAGGTGTATATAGAATAGATGCATAGTTGATTAATTCCGACTAGAATTAAAAAGATTGTGTCCATCAGCTCTGTATATAGATAAGAATGCTAAATGTTCTTTTTAATAGAAGGAAATATATCAAGGGTATTTGAAATTAATTTAAAAATCCATGGAGTTTCCCATTTGGATAATATGCGTGTTTGTCTGTAAAAGTCCGTAAAAATACATCCCACGTATTTGTTTTGTTTCTAAAAATAGTTGTGGGAAAGCCCATAGTTCGTGCTGACATGTGATACATGTAAAAGAGATGTGATGGTAAAATACAAAGGTATCTTCAATGTTGACATATCCGTGTTAGATGGTGAAGACAATCAAAAATATTATAAACAATACATGTATATATACAAAAACATTATCGCACTTCAAAGTAAAGAGGATAGTGTGTACCATGCTCTGTCTGCTGCTTCGCGAGTTTATAAAGTAATTGGATAATTGTGTCAAAAGTGCACATAATTCCCTTATTTGCTCTAAGTGACTTGTTGGTAGACTAATAGTCCTGGCCATGAGCTTAAGTGAGCTATCTGAATAACCTATACCAATAGTAATAACAGATCATACGTTGAGGTTGAAAATATCAACTCGGCTTTGCTTGTATAACTATATTTCCTTGTAAAACTATATTAACTCTATTTGCGTAAGTCAGAAAATTTAAAGTCAGGCATGATATGTATGTTTCAACAACGTAAACACGAGCTCTGTAGATCTTTCAAGTTCAACTGACTTGATATTTAATACAAAAATCAAATATCAAATTATAAGCTGATATTACACAACAAGAACACGTACATGCATAATGTAAATAGCTAGGCAAAGTGAAACATGCATAAATTAAAGCAAGTAAGCTAACAAGAATAGAAACGCAAATATATATATACATGTAACTGAGTAACTCACTCATGTAAAAAAAGAATTGATATGAATCAATGAGACAACTCTTCACAGTAGACCAAAAGGCAAATAAATCATTGATAATAATTCATCGTACTGCCTTCAACAATGAGCAGGGCCCATACCGCATTAACAACAATAAGTCTTTTTACTGCCTTCAACAATGATCAGAGCCCATGCCGCATTAATAACAATAAGTCACTTTACTGCCTTCAATAATGAGCAGGGCCAATACTGCATTAATAACAATAAGTCATTGTACTGCCTTCAACAATGAGCAGAACCCATACCGCATTAGTGAGTAATTAAAAACCCCTAAAGAAAAATGTTATAAAACATTTTAAACAAGTCAAACGAGAAAATTGTAGGCATAAATTTTATACATTTTTTATTTATAGTAATGCCGATTAAAGTGTATCGAAAAGTTTTAGGAAATATTTAAGACTGTTCAAGAAATTTGCACGTGTAAATACTTTAATCGAAGCCATCGACTCGATTGAGTTTATTCTAGAGCTATATATAGCGTTATCCGCCTCAAAATTTGTCATTTGTCTTCGAACTCTCATATTGTGTATTTCATTTACACGTCAGCTTAGCCAACTAACACATAGTGTATAATTGTGTATAATTAGTGGTATAATGTTATTAATTGAGATTGAGGTTGAAGAATTTGCACTTTTTGCCCTCGTGTGTATCTTGTGTGTAATAGCGCTAGGTGCGTCTTCCAAATGACTGCATGGTTATAAAAGATATTGTACATTAAAAGATCATTAAAGCAGAGACATTTAAAAAGGCCACAGTGCGATCATGTTGCTCATGTGAAATTCATATGACATCAAATAATAATAATAAAATAATCTTTTCAGTAAAACTTATCTCTATCACTATCATATTAATCTTAATTCATTATGAGATAAATATCAATTAGAATAATTATACGCCACAAAACATCAACTTTTTATAAATTAAACATACTAAGAATAATGTATGACGAAATCTGCAAACCGCTGGAACTAGGTAAAGAAATCTTTTGATCAGTGGTTCTCCTTCTTTTGAATCGTGTTTTCCTTGTGCATCTTGTGCCGTGTGGGGGCTCCTGGTGTGAAGATTTTGTTGTGCCATTAAATTGATCACCGGTCAATGAGCCACTGACAAATTGGAAGCTGTCCCTGTCATTCGTGCATTGTATAAGTTTTATGCCGAAGATTCATTAATTAAATTGTTCAATGATCTTTACACATCCAAACATGTGGAAAGAAGATGGATGTGTTCCTCGTGTTGATGGCATCAAATCGTGTGGTGACAGTTCGGTTTACCTTTTAATTTCGTCATTTGCTGGCCCTTGCACTGAATGACAATCCTTTCTTGTAGAATTACCTTGTCTCTTCCATAGTTTCATATCAAAATATTGGAATATGATATGCGGATGTCAATGATTTTTTACGATTACATTTTTGAAACTTTTACATATTTGGCTACAAGAGTGGCTAGTGCAATGTAATGCTGACAAGTCATGTGACGTTGATTGGCGGGAAACGAGAACCGGATCCGAATGATGCAGTAATTATTTCTCTTTAATTAAATTGGTTTATCTTATGAAAGAGATAAACCGTATTATTTTGAACGTCTATTTGGTAGCTACTACCTCTTTATTAAGAAATGGACGTCTGACATTCATCATTGTAATGTTATAATTATTGTTTTACTTTACTACACTAATCACACCTTATTTTATTGTAAATTAATGTAGAAAATCAAGACATGCAATTTTGATTTTTTTAAGACATAACGCGCGTCTAGCATAATTCATATGCATGGTATGTTAACTGTTATACTTGACACCTTTGTTTTAATATCTTCATATAATGAACTTCATATATATATATATGTATATTCAGAAATAAATCATACCAACATCAATGGAATTTATTGAATGAATAGTGAAGGTCATTTTACAGTAAAATGGCTAAGTACAGCGACATCTTTGGCTCGATGTAATTTAACTAAATATCGAAAAACATGCATTTATCTTTTCTTATTTTTGAAATATTACTGATGAAATTAATTCAAAATAGGTAAATATTTATTAGAAATCACATAGACGAAAAACTTTCCTAAATTTGTTTTTAAATTTTCCAATCTCAAATGTCTATTCCATAGATTTTTCTTTAAAAAAGCTATTTGTTGTTGGTACACTAATTTTTGTTTAAATGATTTACAATAATCAAGGGGCCACCGACTTCGTTTTTACGGTTTATATCATTCAAAGTATTGTTCTAGGTAAATAACAAATTAACACTTAATGTCAAAAAAGAGTTACATCATCGTGTTAGAGACCATAAAATGTCGATTGTTTAGGTTTTTATCAAGCAACTTGATAACGGATTGGTAAATAACATAAAACAAAGTTGAGGACCCCAGGATTATTTTACATATTAATTAAAATGAAAATTCATGTTCCAACAACATTAAGTTTTTGAGGGAAAATCTATAAAGTAGAAATTTCAGTTGAAAGAATTTTAGACAACTTAAAGAACGTGTTTGTTTCTTTTAACTGCTTGCTACATGTTCTATACAAATATTATAATATTTATAAAAAATACAATTAGTATTATTTCAGACAATAAAAGAGATACATGCGTTTTTGTTTCAATTTTCAGTTATATCTAAATGTCAAATTATACCACAATCTGTGACATAGCCAATTTACTAGTTTACTAAACTCACAAAAACACTGAATTCAAAACGGAAAGTCCTTAATCAAATTGGAAAATCAGAAGCTCAAACACACCAAACGAATGGATAACAACTGTCATATTCTTGATGTGGGAAAGACATTTTCATTTTATAAATTCATAAATTATAAAGAAATTTAGGTTTCAATACCCTTTAGGAATGTTGAACTTGGGTTGATTTGACCAGTTTTATATATGTTCTCTATGGTCATATAGTTCTTTAAATATGATGGTTATTATTCGTCCGTGGGTTTCAACATCTCAGCTTTCAGCGTCTCCCATGCAGTGCAATCTAGAAAATAGTGCACGAAAGCGTCCCGTTTGTTTTTCGTTATTTTGTTGTTGTGTATATTGTTGTTTGTCTCTTTATGCTTTTGCCATGTCGTTGCCAGTTTGACTGATGAGTTTGAATCTCTCTTTGGCATCTTTAGTCTCTTTTGTAGACGGAACACGCGTCTGAGATAATTATTTAAAAGGTATATTTATTGATTTACTTAAGTATTCTACTACCACCATTGTATTAAATGAATTGTATATGCATTTGTACGCTATACTTATCTGTTTTGTATTTGACACTTACCCGCTGAAATAAATCAAATACATAATTATAAAATAAAGCATACTATTCAGCAATAAATTGATACAATGTCAATTGAATAAGTTGAATAAGTAGTAATGTGAGAGAAGAACATTTTAAGATGAGAGTTTGTTATGTCAGATTATTAAAAAGTATTTATGTCAATATTGATATGGGATATTTGTTTGATTTGGTGCCTTATGATAAAAAATGTGTAAATCAAATTTGGTTCATCATTCTCAAGAAAGTTGACGTAAACACGATAAAATCATATTTTTGTATGTGCTCTATGGACATAAATTTCAACAGTTTTTGTTATTATACGTCATAGGTTTTATACATTTCTGCTATGGATATTTCCTATGAAGATTAATCTAGAAAACAGCAAATTTCGCCGTGACGTTCACAGTTTACATATGACTAATTAGTTTGAACGTCTATTTGGTAGCTTTCATCTCTTTTGTAAAGGAATGGACGTCTGACATTCATCATTGTAATGTTATAATTATTGTTTTACTTCACTGCACTAATCACACCTTATTTTATTGTAAATTAATGTAGAAAATCAAGACATGCAATGTTGGTTTTTAAGACATATGCATGGTATATTAATGTTTATACTTTACACCTTTGTTTTAATATCTTCATATAATGAACTTCATATATATATATATATATTTGTATATTAAGAAATAAATCATACCAACACAATGGAATTTATTGAATGAATAATGAAGGTCAATGTACAGTAAATTGGCTAAGTATAGCGACATCTTTGGCTTGTTGTAATTTAACTGAATATCGAAAAAAATACATTTATCTTTTCTTATTTTTGAAATATTACTGATTAAATTAATTCAAAATAGGTAAAAAATTATTAGAAATCACATGGACAAAAAACGTTCCTAAATTTGTTTTTAAATTTTCCAATCTCAATTGTCTATTGCATAGATTTGTCTTGAAAAAAGCTATGTGTTGTTGATACATGAATTTCTGTTTAAATGATTAACAATAATCAAGGGGCCACCGACTTCGTTTTTACGGTTTATATCATTCAAAATATTGTTCTAGGTAAAGATATGTAAAAAATATGATTTTAAAAAACAAAGGTTTTTCATATGTGTTTCATTTGTTTTCCTTTTTTTTTTGTTCGAAAACATATGTTTTCATGTCGGGCCTTAACATATGTTTACATATGTTAAACATATGAAAAACATATGAAAAACATATGTTAAACATATGAAAATATATGTTAAACATATGAAAACATATGTTACAATATTTACTATGTACCTTAGCCGTATTTGGCACAACTTTTTGGAATTTTGGGTCGTCAATGCTCTACAGCTTTGTACTTGTTTGGCTTTATAACTATTTTGATCAAAGTGTCACTGATGAGTATCATGGAGACGAAACGCGCGTCTGTCATATTAGAATATAATCCTGGTACCTTTGATAACTTTATAATGGATGTGAAGTTAGCAGCCGGTTCGTTATTCGTTATTCGATATTCAATATGCAACCGATTGCTAGCAGTCAGTTGGATATTCAAATTTATTTTAAAATCATAAAAGATTATAATGTTTGACAACATTTAAAGCATGCTTTTTGTAGTTGAAAGGAGCGAAAACATTTATAGGAAATCGTCTTATGACCCCATCAAGTTGTCTTAAACTCTCGTTGTCCTCGGATATAAACCCTTAACAATGCTTAAGTAAGTTGCATATTTGTCTTTATGATATATATATATTATCAATAAAACGACGCCAACAATGTTATTTTATATCTAATATTTCTTAAAACAAAAACAAAAACCGACCACTCTAGAAACATATGGAACTATAAATAGAAATAATTATGGGAAGCCTAAAAAACAGAATTATATAGTGAAAACCTATCCGAGACCGCTTAAATGACAGTGAAACCCATCTGGTCTTTCAAAGTCCATAAAATTCAACTAAATCATAGACTCTATATATATAAAGGTTGGATTGAAAGAATTTTAAACATAATGTCATCTACGAAATCTAAGGAGGGTTTTGATTGTCACTTTTCAGCTAAAAATTGCCAAAATTTCAGGACAAAGGGCACAGGGCACTGGTGAGAGCCCCATGATTTCTCAATCTTTCTAATATTATGCAAACATTTATATAATAGGTAGATACAAACGTGACTAAAATGAATTTGGGTACACTTCCTATCTTACATGTTTAAGGAGCGCCCAAAGTGCCAGTTAGATATTCAAATTATATAGTTAAAACCTACCTGAGACCGCTTAAATGAGAGTGAAACCCACTTGGTCATTCAAAATCTATAATATTCAGGTAAATCATAGACGCTGAATATATAAAGATTGTATCAAATGGATTTCCGAAAATAATGTCATATTCGATATCTACGGAGGGCATTGATTGTCACTTTTCAGCTAAACATTGTCAAAATTGCAAGACAAAGGGCTCAGAACGCTTGTATCAGCTCCATGATCTCTCAATCTTTCTAATATCATGCTGAAATTTGTATAATAAGTAGATACAAACGTGACTAAAAAGAATCTGGGTACACTTCCTGTCTTCCATGTTTACGAAGCGCCCAAAGTGCCAGATGGATATTCAAATTATATAGTGAAAACCTACCTGAGACCGCTTAAATGAAAGTGAAACCCACCTGGTCTTTTAAAGTCCATAACATTCATTTCAATTATAGACTCTGAATATATAAAGGTTGTATCAAAAGGATTTCCGAAAATAATGTTATCTTCGATATCTACGGAGGGCTTTGATTGTCACTTTTCAGCTAAAAATTGTCAAAATTTCATGATCTCTCAATCTTTCCAATATTATGCAGACATTTAGATAATACGTAGATATAAACGTGACTAAAAGGTATTTGGGTACACATCCTGTCTTCTATGTTTACGGAGCGCCCAAAGTGCCAGATGGATATTCAAATTATATAGTGAAAACCTACCTGAGACCGCTTTTAAAATGAGGTTGAGACCCCCAACCCCCGATCTTTCAATGTCCATCAAATTCAACTAAATCATTGACTGTGTATATATAACAATGTATAAAAGTTGTATCAGAAGGATTTCCTAGAATAATGTCATCTTCAAAATCTACGGAGGGCTTTGATTGTTACTTTTCAGCTAAAAATTGTCAAAATTTCAGGACAAAGAGCATATAACGCTGGTATCAGCTCCATGATCTCTCAAACTTTCTAATATCATGTAGAAATTTAGATAATAGGTAGATACAGACGTGACTAAAAGGAATTGGGGTACACTTCCTGTCTTCTATGTATACGGAACGCCCAAAATGCCAGTTGGATATTCAAAATTTATAGTGAAAATCTACCTGAGACCGCTTAAATGAGGGTGAGAGCCCCCTTATGTCCATTAAATTCAACTAAATCATATACTCTGTACATATATAAGAGATCAGGGGGGTCTCACCATTGCCCTGTGCCCTTTGTCCTAAAATTTTGACAATTTTTAGCTAAAAAGTGACAATCTTAGCCCACCGTAGATATCGAAGATGGCATTATTCTAGGAAATCCTTCTGATACAACCTTCATATTTACACAGTCTATGATTTACTTGAATTTTATGGACATTGAAAGACCAGGGGGTCTCACCCTCATTTAACCGGTCTCAGGTAGATTTTCACTATAAATTTTGAATATCCAACTGGCATTTTTGGCGCTCCGTATACATGAAAGACAGGTAGTGCACCCAAACTCATTTTAGTCACGGTTGTATATTTCTATTAATTGAATATCTGCATAATATAAGAAAGATTGAGAGATCAGGGGGCTCTCGTCATTGCCCTGTGCCCTTTGTCCTAAAATTTTGACAATTTTTAGCTAAACAGTGACTATCTAAGCCCACCGTAGATATCGAAGATGACATTATTCTAGGAAATCCTTCTGATACAACCTTTATATATACACAGTCTATGATTTAGTTGAGTTTTATGGAGATTGCAAGACGAGGGGTCTTATCCTCATTTAAGCGGTCTCAGGAAGATTTTCACTTTCTATTTCTCTTTTGGGCTTTCTATAAATATTTCTATTTATATTCCAAAATGTTTCTAGCGTGATCGGTTTTACTTTTTGTTTTAAGAAATATCATATATAAAAGTACACCTTCGAAATTCTTTTTATTGACAAAAATCCATATTACACGAAGACAAATATACCAGTTAGAAAAGGGTTTATATTTGAGAACAACGAGAATTTACGGCAGTTAGAAGAGGTCATGCAACGATTTTCTACGTATCTTATTAGTCCTCCTAACTATGAAAATCATGCTTTAATGTTATTAAGTATTTCTTTTTTGATAATTTTCAACAAAAGTTTGAATATCAAACCGACTGCTAGCAGCCGGTTGGATATTGAATATCGAATACCGAATAACGAACCGGCTGCTAACTTCACATACATACTTTTATATATAAAATTTTCCTATTTCGAGAAAAACACCACATACAGCATCAACTATTACTTGTTCTTATTTTCTTTACTTTTGTCAACTAATCACAATATACTTATCTGGTTGGTATATAACACTTACTTGTCCCTGAAAAATAAATCTAAATTAGTTTGAAGTATGAGGAGTAACATAAGACAATCATGATACAGCAAAAGCAGTTTATGAATTTTACTAATACGTTCAGCATATTGTTTTGAAAGTGTTTTTTTATTACTTGAATGTGGTTGCTATTAATACGAAGCTTAAATAAAATATCAATTAAAGTGGTGAACATGAATATCTCCTTTAAAAAATGTAAATGGCTGTTCAAACCTTATCATTTTGTCTTTTGGAGATCAATTTTTAATATTTTTGAAAGACAGAATGATAATGGATGCATAATGTATACAATTGCCGAAATTCTTCTCAACATATGTACACAACACACTGGTAGTATGCAATGTAACGTTTAACGCGGATATGTGGTATATTTAATTTCTTAATAGAGGTATATCAGTGTTCATGATATATAACAACCTAAAATTGCAGGATTTAAAACATTCTTTTGTTATTGAGAAATGAGAAAGTATAAGTGTGTCGTAAGACATACATCATTTGCTTTTAATTGATTGGGTACTACAAAAATTACATAGTACATGTAACAACATACTATTGTTTTGATAATATGAGTCGCTTTTGCTGACCATCTATTGATGTTTAGGTACTGACTGCATAGTAAAAAAATGACACGCAAGAGTGTGATATAAGGAATAAAATTGAATACTTGGGAAGTAACTACCACATTTAGGTTTACTTCAACCTGCATAAATAAGCACACGCTTATAGCTTTACAAACTATGTCTCGAATATCATAATCATGTCAGATTATTTCAAAAGCTAGCACAAACTCTGTGATTTTTGGCCAAAAAATATAATATGTGCATGATGTGTGGTTCCAGTTACACCTTAAATAATAGTTATCTCAGGTAGATAATTGTTTTTCTTTTCTTTTATGTATTTGTTGTTTTTTACAATATGTACATGGGAGTAACATCTTGACTTAAAACAGCGCTTTATGGAAAACAACAAAACAGTTTTTTTTAGGGTAGGCTGTTATTCAGACTAAAAAGTATGGGAGGTAGGGTAATTTGAATCACATATGCCTTTTTTTATTATTTTCCTCATATTCTTTCAAATGAGTCATTTTAAAAAATACAGATAATGGTAATTAACTAATCAATGTTTAAACAATTTTAGAATATTTCTCTCTTAAATAGCATGTTTATTGTTAAACTTTGCTACTCTATGAACACCATTTTATAAACATCGTTATATCCTAAATTGCATATATAAGTGTATGCTATATTTATTTGTTTGTACCTTAACATTGACCGGCCAAGAAGGGAAATAATTGATCATAGAATACAACATACTATTTAGCAATGAAGTATAAAAATGACAGTACAAAAAATTGAATAAGTAGTAAAGAGATTGTGGAGCATGTTGAGTTGTCAGCTTGTTCTTTCAGACTAGTTAGTATTATAGTCCTTTATCAATTATTGAAATGTGAAAAGGTATAATTTCAAAGTGTCGATTTATAAATTCATAAGTTATAAAGACATTAAGGTTTTAACAGCCTTTAGGAATGTTGAACTTGGGATGATTTGACCAGTTTTATATATGTTCTCTATGTTAATATAGTTCTTTAAAATGATGGTTATTATTCGTTCTTGGGTTTCATCATCTCAGCTTTCAGCGTGTCCCATGCAGTGAAATCTAGGATATAGTGCACGAAATCGTCCCGTTGGTTTTTCGTTATGTTGTTGTTGTATATATTGTTGTTTGTCTCTTTATACTTTTGCCATGTCGTTGCCAGTTTGACTGATGAGTTTGAATCTCTCTTTGGCATCTTTAGCCCCTTTTTTAGACGGAACACGTGTCTGAGATAATCATTTAAAACGTATATTTATTGATTTACTTAACTATTCTACTACCACCATTGCATAAAATGAATTGCATATGCATTTGTACGCTATACTTATCTGTTTTTTATTTGACACTTACATTCTGAAAAAAAATAAAATAAATAATTATAAAATAAAGCATACAATTCAGCAATAGATTAATACAACGTCAATGGAATAAGTTGAAATAGTACTAATGCGAGAGAAGAACATTTGAAGATGAAAATTTGTTATGTCAGATTATTGAAAAAGTATTTATTTCAGTAATGATGCCTAATAACCATATGGGATATTTGTATGATTTGGCGCCTTATAATTAAAAATGTGTAAATAAAATTTGGTTCATCATTCTCAAGAAAGTTGACGTAAAGACGATATAATCCTATTTTTGTATGTGCTCTATGGAGATAAATTTCAACAGTTTTTGTTATTAAACGTCATAGGTTTTATACATTTCTGCTATGGGTATTTCCGATGAAGGTAAATCTAGTTTACATATGCCTAATTGTTTTGAACGTCTATTTGGTAGCTTCCGACTCTTCAGTAAAGGAATGGACGTCTGACATTCATCATTGTAATGTTATGTTTATTGTTTTACTTTACTACACTAATCACACCTTATTTCATTGTAAATTAATGTAGAAAATCAAGACATGCAATGTTGTTCTTTTTAAGACATAACGCGCGTCTAGCATACATCATATGCATGGTATATTAATGTTTATACTTTACACCTTTGTTTTGATATCTTCATGTATGTATATTCAGAAATAAATCATACCGACACAAATGGAATTTACTGAAATCTTTGGCTTGTTGTAATTTAACTGAATATCGAAAAATTTGTTTTTTATCTTTTCTTATTTTTGAAATATTACTGATCATTTGCTGGTGAAATCAATTCAAAATGGGTAAATATTTATCAGAAATCACATAGACGAAAAACTTTCCTAAATTTGGTTTTAAATTTTCCAATCTCAAATGTCTATTCAATAGATTTTTCTTTAAAAAAGCTAGTTGTTGTTGGTACACTAATTTCTGTTTAAATGATTAACAATAATCGTTTTACGGTTTACATCATTCAATGTATTGTTCTAGGTAAAAAAAATTAGCACTTAATGTCACAAAAGAGTAACAACATCGTGTTAGAGGCCATACAATGTCAATTGGTAGGTTTTTGTCAAGCAACTTGATAATGGATTGATAAATATCATAAAACAAAGTTGATGACCCCATGATTATTTTACATATTAATTAAAATGGAAATTCATGTTCCAACAACATTAAGTTTTTGAGGTAAAATCTATAAAGTAGAAATTTCAGTTGAAAGGATTTTAGACAACTTAAAGAATTTTTTGCTTCTTTTAACTGCTTGCTACATGTTCTATACAAATATTCTCTTATTTATAAAGAATACAATTAGTATTACATGTAGTATTATTTCAGACAATAAAAGAGATAAGTGCCATTTTTTCGATTTTGAGTTATATTTAAATTCCAAATTATACCACAATCTGTGACATAGCCAATTTACTAGTTTACTAAACTCACAAAAATACTGAATTCAAAACAGAAAGTCCTTAACCAAATGGCAAAATCAGAAGCTCAAACACATCAAACGAATGGATAACAACTGTCATATTCTTGATGTGGAAACGAAATTTTCTGATGTGGAAAAATAGCGGATTAAATCTGGTTTTAGAGCTAGTAAAACATCTCACTTGCATGACCGGAACATTGGAATTACAACTTACAATTATTTGATAGTATACACTACAAACAAAACAAAGTCTTAAATGGCCTAGATATCTCCTCGACTGTACTGTTTTTGACACGACCAGTCTTAATTGGTCCTAAATTTACTCGACATTACTCGCCGCCAGTCTGTACCATACTCGAATATTCATTTAAAATATCACACCCGATCAGAGAGTATTTAATTCAGAATAACATACATTCCAAATTGCAACATCCTATTTAACTTAAATCACAACGCCTTTTGACTCCATTAGATAAGTAAAACACAAGTTTATAAAAAATGGGATTTAGTTTTACCTGTAAAGTACAAATATACTGAGGTAATTACACCTTATTTAAGTGCTTCTTGTATGTCCCTACTTTTAACAACAAAATTATTCAAATTCAATTGAAATAAATGTGTACTGCAAAATTAGAACGCATGTCCTTATCTAAAAGGTAATAGATGATTACTATATTGTTATATATAGAATCTAAAGAAAGTTGTCATTTTCTAAATTTATGAAGTTGCTTTATATACTATGTCATATATATATATATATATATTTTAGAATAAAAGATGTTTACAATATTATTAACTAAAACCAACTGACACCATAAATATATACTAGGCTTAAACTAATAGTGAAAATAGTAACCATAAAATATATCTGAAAAATTCATAAAATTTTGAATAAAATAATAAAATATAGGTCACAATTCATGTTTTCATCAACTTGTGTTATTTTTATTATTTTTATTTTATTGTGATTTATATATATGTAAATGTTGATAATAAGGTCTTCAAGTAATATTATGTTGATCGTGAAATTTTCGGTTCAATACTATATTAAAGATGCAATTGTTATTTCAAATTACTATTCAACTTACTAGTCAGGGGAAGTAACTGTTGTTAAAACAGTTCCTTAATTGATGAAATACAATAGATAGATACAAAATAATAGGTCTATGTTGGTTAAGATTAGGTCGAGTATTGTTCAGACTAGGTGGAGTATTGATCAGACTAAGTCGAGTATGGTTCAGTATGGTGAGGGATACAAGAAATGATTTTACCAGGATATGTACATCTCATTTAGCTTTTTTCTTTTCAAATTTCTTTTATATATATTTCTTTTCAATCATTAATAACAGAGAAGTTGAAATAATATGTATTTTGTTCTAAAAACAGAGAAAACCACAAATTTACAAAATTGACAGCATGGTAAATTTGACACGAAAAAGCATTAAAATATGATAAAACTTTCTTTTATTATCACCTATCGTTAGTTTTTTAAAGTGAAATTTATTAAGGTTGTTCCACATCATCTTCATTGAAAATGTGGAAAAAAGTTTATTTGATTATTTTAACAATAATAACCCCAAAATGGGTAAAAACATTATGAAAAACGGGAAAATCATCAAAATCGGGTACTTTTAAAGAGCTGTACCAAAAACAATAAGTGGACCACACCAATATGATTTTTTTATGACAAAAAATCAAGTTTTTAAAGAAAAAAGTTTAATTATAGAAATTTGAAGCTCCTCAGGGGTTTATATCCTTAACACTTAACATGTCAAAATATCTCTATGATTTTTACTTCTGTGCAATTGCGTCTTTGTCTACTGAAAACCTTTTTTTTTCCAATTTCAATACAAACACAAAAATATTTACTGTGTATTATCCTTTCGTTCATATCTTTTGTGTAACTAATTACAATATACTTATCTATTTGGTACATAACACTTACTGGTAACTGAAACAATAAAAGTAAAAATGCAATCTTAAATAAGTATAAAGAAACATCACTTTGTAAATATGTCTAACTATTGTTTTGAAGTGTTTATAATTTTTAGATGAAACTTTAAAGATGTGCTCATATCGAGTTACATGTATTTTATTTGTATCAATACAGTCCCAATAAAGAATAGTATGTGCAAAGCAATACTATGAGGTTTGTACGAGTTTCAGTATTAACGGTTGTTAGAGAAAATTAAATGATTTATACAATCATCAAATTTTATTTGATATGCGTCCTGTAGCTACATATACAAATACAGGTTCATAGAGACCGTCTGGCGTTTCTTTGCAATGGCAAAAAAATTTACAGAGTTCAGTTCATTCAATAATTAGATAAGTCCATGTGTTAAGTAGTTTTTTGATATTTGTTGAATGTTTTGATAGAAAAGAGTAAACCTCTCTTTATTAATTTTCTTTATCAACTATGCTAACTATATCTTGATGGAAACATGTTTAACTGGTGATCAAATCTCATCAGTTCGATGAGGAGAGGCAAATCAACAACAAACATGAAGAATTACATGGTCTCTTATCGATGAACGTCAATGGAGTAAATTATTTCTGATGTACATGTTTGACTTGCAATGCAATGCAAATCATAATTTCGTCAAAATGGCGTCATCTGGAATACGATACGAGTGGTAAATTTGAGAATCAGACAACTGTTATTATAATTAAAGATCTAGGAAAACCTTGACACGTCGTAAGTGAGATAAGACCCATCAGCCTTAATTGTGACTGTAAAGTTATGGGATATCGAATCAGTATGTTAGTGCTGAAAAATGAGAAAATGATAAATGGATAGTTGAAATTGTTTGTCACAGTTACTAGATGGAAGATGTCAATTCTGAAAGAAAAAATCAAAATAAAAAGCAGAACTTGTTCTTTCGGTTATATCCTTAATTCTAAATTCACTGTGATACGATTGCTAATAATATATTTCTGTACGGGCTTTATAAACCAGGTTTTTATCACACAATTTAATTTTAATACATGCAATTTATGATTGCTTCATTGAATTTTTTTTATATAATAAGCAAGCATTGGTTTGTTGTAAGTTAATACAAGCCGAGGAAATAAATAAAATCCGTTTTAAAACACTTTATGCCAATGTAAAATACTTGTAAACACATTTTAAAATTATTTAAAAAACAAACAACAAAGGCCAACATAACTTCGAAATCATCATCAGTCCCGAATAAACTAAATACATTAATGTTAATATCCACTCCGATTTCACTACTGCAATAATTGTCACTATAGTATTCATTTTTCCTTTATGATTCAAAAATATATTATAACTTTAAACCAACATACAAGACAACAGATAATTCAAAATGGAAAGTCCTTTATCAGATGGCAAATCAAAACCTTAAACACATCAAACGAATAAAAACATTTGTCATATTCCACTTGGTACAATCATTTCCTCATACGGAAATGAGGGAGTAAATTTGGTTTTATAACTTAACCTGTAATCCGTATGACAGTCGCATATAATTCCCTTAAATTGACAACAATGTGTGGGCAAAACAAATATAATATGTCATAAGGAAACTATTTTTTTCAATTCCAGTATAACAGATATAAATTGAAAATGTTCTCAAAAGACATGTTTAACAAGATACAATGGGCATTCGAAAAGCATAAAACCCAATGAAAAAATACAACACTTGGACAAAAAAGACAAGAAGCCAAACAACAATTTTAAAACAGTACATAGAAAACTCAGATGTAGCATTCGTCGTATTACTCATGGAAAAATCTTGCTTTTTGGTTGGTAAAATAAGACGAATTGTTGTACTGACAAATGTAATATATCCATGGTTATACATGTATGTCATAACAATATTTCCAACGGCCACAACATTGGATTCAATGTCCTCTGTGCTATCAGTATTCCGCAATCAAGTCATCATGAAAAGTCATTAGTTACCTGGTTGAAATTAGAAAATAAAACTAACAAACCTAATCAAACACTTCAAAATCTAAATCGAATGACAAGAAAATATCGTAAACGTGGTAATATTCAACCATATCCAGCTGATATCATAAAGATCCTGTTTTAATATTGCAGTATGTATCTCATGGTTAGTGTTTAATATTTATTCTTTTATAACATGTGTAGTATAGAATGATCAAGTGATTGAGATACACAAAATGTATGTGTAAAACTTGTCTGTAGTAGATGACCGTTTTGAATATTTGTCAATTACAATAGACGTAGATAATACTTACTTATCAGGTCTCTCTTCCTTTCTGAAAGATGAAACAGATCAATGGTGTTAGTTATATATGCATAAGTGAAAGATGTATAAACAAACAGACCAGTATATTTGCTTCTGTTCAATGTGAAAATGTGTTGTGTCATTCATTATTGAGGACTGAGGTTAAGCTGTTCCATGTTTTTTCTGGAATTTTCAATAAAACAGACATCAATGGTTTATCAGGAACGGAGTATAGTGTTGGACGACCTTTTTCTAAATTGTCCTTGCATCATACATGTTTCCTTTTAAGAATGGCATCTATGTTAAATTGAGAATGGAAATGATGAATGTGTCAAAGAGACAAAAACCAGACTTAAGAGTAGAAACCAGCCGACGGCCACCAATGAGTCTGTAACACAGCGAGAAAGTCCTGCAAGTTCTGTGAAAATAGACGTCATACTAATCTCCAATCACATTAATGAACTGAAATAAAATTGAAAAGACAAACAAAGACCAGAGGCTCCTGAATTAAGAAAGACGCAAAAATGCGGCGGCGTTAGAGAAGTTTAGTGAGATCTCAATTTTCCCTATGCTTAAATATCAAAGTATTTACAAATTGAGAGGAGGTAGAATTCTGCTCTTAAACACTCTTTCTGTTTTTTTCATCAATGGATTTAAAAGATTTCTGAAACATTGCAATCATCTACAATGTATGTGGCTTAAAATAAGAACAAATGACAGAAGTTGCATTTTCGAAGACCAAACATATTCTGCACTTCATTGAAATAAAGGAATACAAAACGTTTTGTCTTCATACTTTAGATACGCCATACATTGCCATAATATGCATAAATACATCTTTGTGTCATGTCCATAGATACAAGGAACTTACCGACACTTGCTGCATCTGTACAGGTGTCTCCCTCGCTCTTTTGTTTTTTTGTTCACTTCCTGTTTGTAATCACTATAATGAGCAACACTAAGCTATTAATAACTGGTAGACACATAATCAGTGCAAAAATAGCAAGCAGCATTTGAAATATATACAAGAGTCATATACCAAGTTAATGAATCTCGAAATAATTGAAAAAATAATCTATAAGAAAGAAAAAAAATCCGCTCTCACCCAAACAGAGATACAATTTTTTACCAGGAAGATATATTGCTTAAATTCAGAGAGGTTTCCTATGGTTCAGTGTAGAACAGAAGCTGTTTACCCACCAAGAGTATCACAATTCACCATTTGTTGTAAGTGGGGGTTGCCGTTACCTAGTATTCCTAATTTTTTGACAAAACCTTATAATTAATTTCGACTTTTTATTTAGTCTTATTGGTGTGTGTCGTTCTTTTAAACCAAATTGGATGACATCATCAAAACAATATAAGAGATTACAGCAACAAGAAAACAATACATCAAGGTCATTCTTTTCTATATTCCAAATCCTTATAGAATTATTCCTGATTTGCATATCCTTTTCCTTCCTTTTCCCTGTCTTTCCTACAGACAATAAAAGACTGAATGAAATGACGAACTATTTTAATTTAACCATTCATAAAACAGCATATTTGTAATCTCGTTTCAACTTGTTGAAGAACTATATACGATTATTCCAATCATTTTGTAATGACTGATAGTTCTCATATCATACAATCGAAACCCCTTGTACTAACTTCATATGCATTTCGGAAATGTGACTGATGAAATCATTCAACCCATCAAGAGTCGATTGTGAAAGTGACTACTTGATTCGTTAACCTCTTAATCTACAGTCGATTGTGAATGTGAATGTGAATGCTGAGTGGTTTAACTCTTCATTGACAGTCGATTGCGAATAACTTTGTCAATTGATAATATGAGGTGAGAATATCATTCAAAGAGAACAATTCCATATGAGGAAAGATACGACATACAAAGACTATTTACAGAAGGATAAATTACACATAACAAAACAGTATGACTTTGATTATACGTGCCTCAATAGTCCAGATAATAGTGATGAATGACTTTTATATTTTGCTTATATCGTATAAGTTTAAAGAGTTTCTAAATACTTCAACAAGACAAGCAAGGACATTTTAACGAAAATTAATTGCAACAAAATCTAAACACTATTGAAAATAATTGATGCTTCTTTTATGCTTTTGCATATCATAAGAAGATTTATAAACTTAAATGCAATCGTGATCGAGCCAGTGTGTTCTAACGTACGTAGTGGAAAAAAGAGGAGAGACATAAACCAGAGAGACATTCTAATTGATTTATCGAAAATAATATTAAACGGTAAACTGGTGTACACAATATTTAATACAAATTTAATCAGACCCTTGCAACGTCAAATGGTGAAGTATGCAAGAAAATAATGTGTAATTCACTCAAACATTTGATAACAAGTTTACATTGTCAAATACGTAACTTTAAAAACTGTATAATATACAAATATATTTCCCTACCTCTTTGGTGAAGGCAATTCTCTTTCTCTGTTCATGTTTTGTTGTGTACGCATTTCACTGATAAAAGAAAAACTGAAATTTTTATATTTTTTCTCAAAATGTTCTGTCAAGTGTCAGGAGTATAACACCTGTTAACACATAGTCATTATCTGTGTATGTTGGCGCTTGGTTTTGTAGCAGTACAGTGTTAATATTGGTCTGTTGCTTTCCACTTGTAATTAATGTGTATTTCCCTCAGTTTTGTTCGGATTTTTTCCAGTTTAATCGATTTATGACTATTGTAAAGCGGTATACTTCTATTGTATTTATTTCTATTATAATATTACATAAAATGCATGAACTTTGAAAAACATATTTAAATAACGGGAAAAACATTTATATCTGTACTAGTTTGAAAGCAAGTATTTTTGCATTTCTACATTCGTTTACGATTTGTAGAGATTTGTACATGCACAACTTAAAATATGCACATGTATCAATACAACTTAAAATATACACTACCATAGACCACAATATTTATCTACTGGAGCACATAGTAATTCCATAATATTAAACAATACATTTGTAATGAACATATATTTGTATTTCATGAATTATCTCTCCTTCGCCTGTCATATCTTTTTCAGACATAAGTTGATATTTTAGAATGCAACATAATTTTGATTTCGCAAAAAAACATTAATATTAAAGCATGTATTACGACCACAAAAATGCTCAGTCATTTTAAGTAGAATTACCTGATTATGTAGTTACCAAACAGCTGTTTAACGTCGTTATCTGTTGCAGACTTAGCAGTGTACTTTATGTTCGAAAACTCGGGAATTGGCTTTATCGTCAGCTTTGCAATGTCATCTGAAAGTTTCTGTAAAGACTTTAACAAATTACCATCGTTTCTCATCTTGTCGAGTTTATAAATCTGCTTGTCTAAATCGCTTACTGTCTCCAACTCCATTCTAGTATCTGCCATGATCTTTGTTAATCTGTCCTTTTCTCTCCTAGATTGGTCATTGACCGATGAAATCATCTCTGCGACACATTTGTCAACCATAGCCTTGATCTTTGTACCTTCTTTTGTGATAGCTTTAACTACTTCTTCCACCTTAACATCAAATTCCTTTATACTTTCGTCTATCTGCTTCATGTTTTGTGTTGACTCTTGTATTTTTCTACTTAGGTTTGTTGTATTCTTCTCCTTCAGCTGTTGTATGCTGTCCATAAGCTTGGAAAAAGCATGCCCTGTGTGACTGCCAGTTACACAACTACTGCACACTACTACGTTACATGTTTTGCATACAAAACTGAAGTCTTCATTGTGGTCCTTACATTTCGATTTACCTTCCGGGATCACATCTGAGGAAGACTGGAACTGGTGAGTTTTTGATATTTTCTGCCTGCTATGAAAAGTTTTACAATTTTCACAAAAGTATTGTTCACACTCCAAACAGTATTGGGATCCTGTAGCACTTATACATATCTCACATGTTTTTGAGGCTGCCTGCGCCATTTTGTCACGTATCGTCCGCAATGTATACTACACAGGTAAGGTATATAACCATTGATTTCAACGTTCTACATTTGAATCAATAACGGTTATCTATGTATGTTGTGTATTTAGTGATAAACTGTGAAACATTAAATTTAGATTATAACGTGAATATCATTTGAACATGTAAGATAAAGAATTCATTGACTATACATAGCTAGTGTACAGTTATGTAAATGACATTAGGTATTGACCTGCATTCTTGACTCCGTAATCATAATTTAAATAAACAACACAAACTATTGTATTGAATTATACCATGATAACTGGAATATGTGTAGATGATATTACAAAATAAATGTGAAAAAAAAAGATTTGGTATGATTGTCAATTAGACAACCTTCTACAAGAGACAATATGATACAATAACTTGTAGCTAACGGTCACCGAACTAGAGATAAAGGATACAACAGATAGAGTGTTTCGGCCTCATAGCTTGACTTACATTTGGAAATTGACAATGAGGGTAGGTTGAAAAAAAACTTTACTACAAAAGAGATTAGTTTAGCTTTCAAATTGTGAACTTTCCATTTCTAAGTAGCAACATCACAGCAGCACCTGCATACGGGAAATATGTCCCCCAATGGATACAATATGCCCGTTCTTGTATTTCCTTTCATGATGGTTACTGCTTAAAAAGAAGATATTAAAACAAGAGTTCCAAATGGTGAACTCTCATTGTTTTTTTATTATTTTTTTTTAACTTAAATAAGGCCGTTAGTTTTCTCGTTTGAATTGTTTTACATTGTCTTATTGGGGCCTTTTATAGCTGACTATACGGTATAGGTTTTGATCATTGTTGAAGGCCGTACGGTGACCTATAGTTGTTAATGTTAATGTCTGTGTCATTTTGGTCTTTTGTGGATAGTTGTCTAATTGGCAATCATACCGCATCTTCTTTTTTATATTGAAATCATCCCTTCGTTAAATTTACGGACGCCATCACGGGTTGGTTGACCGTTGTGGAATTACCGTTTCACATATGATATCAGATATGTTCCTGACGTCGTAACTACATTTCCCTCCCCTTTCATGAATGTGACCTAGCGAATTAGACTATTTACCGGATTTGTTATAACATGAGCAACGGCAGCCAAGTGGGGAACAGGATCTGCTTTCCCTTCCGTAGCACCTGAGATCACCTCTTATTTTTGGTAGGGTTCATGTTACTTATTCTTTAGTTTTCTATGTTGTGTCGTGTGTACTATTGTGTGTCTGTTTGGCGTTTTTATTTTTAGCCATGGCATTGTCAAATTATTTTCGATTTATCAGTTTGACTGTCCCTCTGTATGTAAATCATGATTATTAAATGATTAAATATAAGAAATAAATAATTCGGTTACTTTGTTTTAAAACTTGTAGAGGTTGACACTGTAAATGTTTAAGAAGGGTAAGCAGATCTGACTTCAAATAGTTAGCACTTTCGAATTCAAGCTACACTGAACATCAATATTTTAATAAAAAGTCTTATCAAGTATCATAAGTTCAATAAACAATAAAAAAAATGTTTTAAAAGGAAAACATCACAATGTATTATACATAACACTCAGGCATATATTACCTTAGCTGTTTTTGGCAACACTTTTAGGAATTTTGTATCTCAATGCTCTAGAACTTCGTACTTTATTTGACTTTTTTTTAATTTTTTTTTAATTTTTTTACTGTTTTGGATTGGAGCGTCAATGATGAGTCTTATGTAGACGAAACGCGAGTCTGGTTTACACATAAAATTTAGTCCTGGTATATATGATGAGTTTATTTATACATAACACACAAGATTTACCAACACGTACCTAGCGGGAAACCTGAAGTAAAAAAAAAATGTTTTTTTTTTAATTTGTCTGTTCAATTAATATATTTTCAATAATGAATTGTGAAGAAAGCAGTATTATGATATTAAATATCATAACAATAAAGGTTTTTTGTAGAGTAAAAGGAAATAAGTTAACTTGCCTAAAAATCCACAGTTATGTAGTAAATTAAATTCTGTTTGGATGCATCAGCTTCCCCATCACTAAAAAATACTGACGCCGTGGTATGGTCTAGAGTAATTTATTGACGTAAAGCATAACAAATATCTCAAAGAACAGGGAGTTAGGTCAGCAGTGCTGTAATAAATTATGATTTATTTTGTTATCATTACGAGAAATATTTGGCATTTAAATTGTGTTAGTCAGGTAATTACTTTCATTTTGATTAAATTCTATGCCACAGAACAAAAACACACCAACATAAAACAAACCTGAACGTTTTCCTCAATTTCTTTTTGGCAGCATTTTGTTCAAAGTTATATATGTCTTTCTGACATTGTTTTACATCTAACCCATCTATTGGTTTTGAATTTACATTTTTGTCTATTTTCTTATTTTTTAAATTTTGTTTTGTAAAGGTACTTTTTACGATTAAATATTCTCTTAGGTTTGAAGTTTTTTTTGGTGAACTTCAAAACCATTAATTTTGGAAAATGGGTGAGATGAGGGGGGTAAAAGAGCCAAAAAATAACGATTTTTTAAAAATTGTTTCTTGAAATCTAATAGCGTGTGCCTACGTAACCCAGAGAAAGTATGGCGATTAAATGAGCAACAACAGTTCACATGACATTAAAAAAATCCTGGGTCACGTTTGTTCAGGCACTTAAAAACTAAAAAATAGTTTTACTGAACACCTGAAAAATGAATAATAATTACAATACTTGAATAATAACAGAAAGTTTACCCCCTCACCTCATCCAGTTGCGAATAATAGTGGTTTTGAAGTTCATCCAAACAAACTTCAAACCTCATGGAATATTTTAACATGAAAAGTAGCTTTCCAAAAATGAGAAAATATAAGACCAAAAATGGGTCATATCGTAATTTGTCCTTTGGGAAACGATCTGTATATCTATCGTGAGACTTTGCAATTATTCACATTGCCTTGATTAACTAATTCTCAGTTTTCAATTTTCTATCTAGAGTTTGCGAAACAGAAATTTTTTGCTGTATTTGTGAATTGTCGAGTTCTTTTGTCATATTAGTTTGGAATATCCACTTTGCATCTTACTACTTTTCTATGTAGCAACATTCCAGCAGCGCTTGCATACGGAGAATTTACCTCCCAATTGATACGATATTCCCGGGCTTGTATTTCCTATCATGATTTCCTTGATGGAGGATTGCTGTACACAAGGAAGCTATTGAAATTGAAATAATCCCTTCGTAAATTTACGGACGCTATCACGAGTTGGTCGACCGTTATGGAATAACCGTTCCACAGAGTGTGAATTACCAAACAAGACTTTTTACCGGATTTGTAATAACATAAGCACCACGACGGGTGCAACATGTGGAGCAGGATCTGCTTACCCTTCTAAGACACCCGAATACAACCCCAGTTTTTGGTGGGGTTTGTCCTGCTTAGTCTTTATTTTTTTTATGTTTTGTCTTCCGTACTATTATTTGTCTGTATGTCTTTTATTTTTTTTTAGCCATGGCGTTGTCAGTTTATTTTAAATCTATGAGTTTGACTATCGCTCTGATATCTTTTGTCCCTCCTTTGTTTATACTAAGAGGATTATAGGTTTTAAGCCAATATAATACATGAGTAACATTCAAAAGACAGTTTAAGAAGGTTCGTTGCATTGATTTAATTCGTTACATATTAAATGAAAATGTTTGATGAGTTGTGCACAGCTCATTCTAAATCAAATCATACAGTGCTTGATTTATTGCATATAAACTGTGTTTAGTTTTGGATTGGTAGATGAAATGTCGTATTGAATATCCGAAATTCATAATAACATCTTTACATTGTCCATTTGCTGATGTAGGTAAATATGTTGCATGTAAATAACTAAAATAAATAAAACACAATACGAAAAAAAATAATATGTAAAATAAACCAATCACAGGTATACATAAGTCAATATCCAAATAACAAAGAAAAAATCAAGCGTTTTTTTAGATTATTCATCTTTATCAATATTTTTGTTCTTCTCTGTGTCTGCGTTGTCTAGTGTTATTTTACACCATGTATATGGGCCATATACCTGAAAGATAGAGGAAATAACACCAATGTTTTGCTAATTTAATTCAAATTATTTATCTTTCACATGTTTTATATCATCTTCGTCGACCATTTGTGAATGTTGTGGTGTATACTATTTAAATGTAGTTTAAATATCTCTGACCACTTTAAGGCTGTCAAAGTGAAGGTTCACGTGATATGTTTTGCTTGAAAGAAAACAGTCACGTGATATGTAAAATATATCATAACATGTATTTGTTCAGTTCTTACAACACAAATGTCAAGTATACTGATAGAGACCATTCCCTAAAGGAATGGGGTTAGGGTTTTGGAGTTTGACTGACGTTGTTCAATTTTGCCACATCAGTTATATCGTCAATATGTTCGATATGATTGTATGTAAAAGAGAACTTCATCTCCATTATCGTATATAATATCAGCTGTGACGAGGTCATATTTAATTTTTATTTTAATTAAATGATTTATTTAATCTTGTGTTCTAAGTACTTACTCGTTATAGGTAGCAAAGCTAAAATGAGGAAATATTGTAATTAATTAAATAATAACAACATGAGGACCTTCGACATGAGTATAAGTTTACTTATAAGATCTATTATGGATTTCAATGGAAATTGTTCTGTTTTTGTTAAGATTTGAATAATACAATTGTACATTCGTTATGTTTTGTTTCTTGAACCAAGCAAAGTAAATACATTTGCTTATAGTTCCGACGTATGAACTCTTCCTAACAAGTCGTTACATGGCACTATTATAACTTGATACAACATGACGAATGATTCTTTTAGCGTCACTCATGTGTGTATTTATGTAACACGCTATGTATTTTATATATGTTCATGATTAAGTTCGAAAGTGTTGATGAAATCTAACGCAACCTACCATTTTATTATTTATAACCTACTGCTGTTATTGAATTCTATTTGATGCAGTGAGAAATTATTTTAAGAACATGTAGATTTTCGTCCCTGTTTATTTTTCAATTATGAATATGGGGGTTATTCAGACGCTAAAACTTGTTTTTTTATATTTTTGTTTATTATGTTGACATCAACATGAATAACTGGTCGGTTATAGAGTCAACTGATTTAAAAGACTGTATAAGAACACTGTTATGGTTGGACCAAAATGATTGAAAGTCAACAGTGAACTTAACATTAAAATAAAAAAAATCATCGCGTACTAGGCCCTCTGAAGCGTTTTCCGAATTGACCGCAAAAAGAGGTTGGATATACTAAGGGGCATGCACTACTGTTAAGTGGTAAGAAATGACAATACAATGCCAACAAAAAAACACCAAAAAAAACCAAACGAGTTCATAAAATTCACGTAAAAACCTGTGATGATGATCACAGTTTCTCCAAAACGGTATCAGATTAACAGGAATACTATAAATCATATCAACAAAGAAGAACTGGTCATTGAACTGATGATTCTCACACCATGCACAGAGACTATTAGCAAAAATATTAATTATTATACGATAGTAGACATCCATCAAACTATTTTGTCTTCAATTTATGACAGAACACCATTTAGAATAAGCGGATTTGTTTATGAATCTTAACTAAACAAAGTATTACTAAGTTTTTTAAGTATCACCACGGATGAGGTATTTTTGCTAATAGTCTCTTGAATAATTGTCTGGTCGGAATGAGTATCTAATACTGAGTGACGATCTATAAACCTTCAGAAAAGGTATTCACCTGCAATTTGGTAATGATATAATATGTGTACTTTATACCTTCAGATGAGGTATTCACCTGCGATTTGTAATGGTATGCTATGTGTACTTTATACCTCCAGAGGAGTTATTCACCTGTGATTTGGTATTGACATAATATGTGTACTTGATTCCCAGTCACGCATCGCATGGCCCCGAATGGTCAATATTTTGTTTATATAGTTACAAGTGATTGATGCACTCACTAACACATTGTTGATTGCTCTGTCGGTCAGTGTATTAACAAAACGCTTCCCTAATACCTGTAAGTTGATAAACGTTCAATTAAATGCATAAGTTACCCTCTAATTGATATCCTTACTTGTATGCTGCTTTGAATTTACTTATTTATTTAAGTCAGGTATAAATGACAGATCTGATCACGTATTGAAAAAATACATGTACAAATGTAGGGTAGAAAAGATCTAAAAGTAGAGGATTTGTAAACCATAACATCGTTTTCGAGTCCACTACTTCTTCGAGATTATTAAACTTAACACAGTGTGTTTATACTTATCACAGTAAACTTATCTGTATGGTACAAAACACTAACTATCCACTACAAAATACCAAAGATATAAGTTCAGTTAGTTGGAACATCTTATCACTAAACAATAATCAATCATATCATTAATTCATCAAAATATGTACATTCGCAGAACTCTAAACAGAATTTTGTGATTAACGTAGCTTCTAAAACGAAGTATATATGTACAGTTATTTATGTCGTATCAACACATATCTCATATAAAATATAAGTTGATAAGATATTAGTGTTTTACAAACGAGACAATCTGTCACATCAAGTTCGCTACGAAATTTGATTGACAATCCTTGTGATGATGGAATGGTACATTATGACATCATAGAGCTAGGACAAGCCGTTGGATAATGGAATGGTAAATTATGATATCAGAGAGCTAGAACAAGCCTAGGAATAATGGAATGGTACATTATGACATCATAGAGATAGGACAAGCCTTGGGATAATGGAATGGTACATTATGATATCATAGAGATAGGACAAGCCTTGGGATAATGGAATAGTACATTATGATATCATAGAGCTAGGACAATCCTTGTGATAATGGATGGTACATTATGATATCATTGAGATCGGACAAGCCTTGGGATAATAGAATGGTACATTATGATATCATAGAGATAGAACAAGCCTTGGGATAATGGAATGGTACATTATAATATCATAGAGATATGACAAGCCTTGGGATAATGAAATGGTACATTATGATATCATAGAGATTGGACAAGCCTTGGGATAATGGAATGGTAAATTATGATATCATAGAGATAGGACAAGCCTTGGGATAATGGAATGGTACATTATAATATCATACAGTTTGGACAAGCATTGGGATAATGGAATGATACATTATGATATCATACAGATAGGACAAGCCTTGGGATAATGGAATGGTACATTATGATATCATACAGATTGGACAAGCATTGGGATAATGGAATGGTACATTATGATATCATAGAGATAGGACAAGCCTTGGGATAATGGAATGGTACATTATAATATCATACAGTTTGGACAAGCATTGGGATAATGGAATGGTACATTATGATATCATACAGATAGGACAAGCCTTGGGATAATGGAATGGTACATTATGATATCATACAGATTGGACAAGCATTGGGATAATGGAATGGTACATTATGGTATCATAGAGTTAGGACAAGCCTTGGGATAATGGAACGGTATATTATCATATCATAGAGATAAGACAAGCCTTGGGATAATGTAATGGTACACTATGATATCACAGAGATAGGACAACCCTTGGTATAATGGAATGGTCGATTATGATATCATAGAGATAAGACAAGCCTAGGGATAATGGAATGGTACATTATGATATCATAGATATAGGACAAGCCTAGGGATAATGGAATGGTACATTATGATATCATAGAGATAGGACCAATTTTGGGATAATGGAATGGTACATTATGATATCATAGAGATAGGACCAGTTTTGGGATAATGGAATGGTACATTATGATATCATAGAGATATGACACGCCTTGGGATAATGGCATGCTACATTATGATATCATAGAGTTAGGACAAGCCTTGGGATAATGGAAAGGTACATAATGATATCATAGAGATAGGACAAGCCTTGGGGATAATGGAATAATACATGATGATATCATAGAGATAGGACAAGCCTTGTGATAATGGAATGGTACATTATAATATTATAGAGATAGGAGAAGCCTTGGGATAATGGAATGGTACATTATGATATTATAGAGATAGGACAAGCCTTGGGATAATGGAATGGTACATTATGATATCATAGAGATAGGACAAGCCTTGGGATAATGGAATAGTACATTATGATATCATAGAGCTAGGACAATCCTTGTGATAATGGAATGGTACATTATGATATCATAGAGATAGGACAAGCCTTGCGATAATGGAATGGTACATTATGATACCATATAGATAGGACAAGCCTAGGGATAATGGTATGGTACATTATGATATCATAAAGATAAGACAAGTCTGGGGATAATGGAATGGTACATTATGATATCACAGAGATAAGACAAGCCTTGGGATAATAGAATGGTACATTATGATATCATAGAGATAAGACAAGCTTTGGGATAATGGAATGGTACATTATGATATCATAGAGCTAGGACAAGCCTTGGGATAATGGAATGGTACATTATAAAATCATAGAGATTGGACAAGCCTATCTCATATAAAATATAAGTTAATAAGATATTAGTGTTTTACAAACGAGACAATCTGTCACATCAAGTTCGCTACGAAATTTGACTGACAATCCTTGTGATGATGGAATGGTACATTATGACATCATAGAGCTAGGACAAGCCGTTGGATAATGGAATGGTAAATTATGATATCAGAGAGCTAGAACAAGCCTAGGAATAATGGAATGGTATATTATGATATCATAGAGATAGGACAAGCCTTGGGATAATGGAATGGTACATTATGATATCATAGAGATAGGACAAGCCTTGGGATAATGGAATAGTACATTATGATATCATAGAGCTAGGACAATCCTTGTGATAACGGATGGTACATTATGATATCATTGAGACAGGACAAGCCTTGGGATAATGGAATGGTACATTATGATACCATAGAGATAGGACAAGCCTTGGGATAATGGAATGGTACATTATGCTACCATAGAGATAGGACAAGCCTTGGGATAATGGAATGGTACATTATGCTACCATAGAGATAGGACAAGCCTTGTGATAATGGAATTGTACATTATGATATCATAGAGATAGGACAAGCCTTGGGATAAAGGAATAGTACATTATGATACCATAGAGATAGAACAAGCCTTGGGATAATGGAATGGTATATTATGATATCATAGAGATAGGACAAGCCTTGGGATACTTGAATGGTACATTATGATATCATAGAGATAGGACAAGCCTTGAGATAAAGGAATGGTACATTATGATATCATAGAGATAGGACAAGCCTTGAGAAAAAGGAATGGTACATTATGATATCATAGAGATGGGACAAGCCTTGTGATAATGGAATGGTACATTATGATACCATAGAGATAGGACAAGCCTTGGGATAATGGAATGGTACATTATGATATCATAGAGATAGGACAAGCCTTGTGATAATGGAATGGTACATTATGATATCATAGAGATAGGACAATCCTTGTGATAATGGAATGGTACATTATGATATCATAGAGCTAGGACAAGCCTTGGGATAATGGAATGATACATTATGATATCATAGAGATAGGACAAGCCATGGGATAATGGAATTGTACATAATGATATCATAGAGATAGGACAAGCCTTGGGATAATTGAATGGTACATTATGATATCATAGAGCTAGGACAAGCCTTGGGATAATGGAATGGTACATTATGATATCATAGAGATAGGACAAGCCTTGTGATAATGGAATGGTACATTCTGCTACCATAGAGATAGGACAAGCATTGGGATAATGGATTGGTACATTATGATACCATAGAGATAGGACAAGCCTTGTGATAATGATATGGTACATTATGATACCATAGAGATAGGACAAGCCTTGGGATAATGGAATGGTACATTATGATATCATAGAGATTGGACAAGCCTAGGGATAATGGAATGGTACATTATGATATCATAGAGATAGGACAAGCCTTGTGATAATGGAATGGTACATTATGATACCATATAGATAGGACAAGCCTAGGGATAATGGTATGGTACATTATGACATCATAGAGATAGGACAAGCCTTGGGATAATGGAATGGTACATTATAATAGAGATAGGACAAGCCTTGTGATAATGGAATGGTACATTATGATAGAGATAGGACAAGCCTTGTGATAATGGAATGGTACATTATGATACCATAGAGATAGGACAAGCCTTGTGATAATGGAATGGTACATTATGATATCATAGAGCTAGGACAGGCCTTGGGATAATGGAATGGTACGTTATGATATCATAGAGCTAGGACAAGCCTTGTGATAATGGAATGATACATCATGATATCACAGAGATAGGACAAGCCTTGGGATAATGGAATGGTACATTATGATATCATAGAGATAGAACAAGCCTTGGGATAATGGAATGGTACATTATAATATTATAGACATAGGATAAGCCTTGTGATAATGGAATGGTACATTATGATATCATAGAGATAAGACAAGCCTAGAGATAATGGAATGGTACATTATGATATCATAGAGATAGGACAAGCCTTGTCATAATGGAATGGTACATTATGATATCATAGAGATAAGACAAGCCTTGGGATAATGGAATGGTACATTATGATATCATAGAGATAAGACAAGCCTTGGGATAATGGAATGGTACATTATGATATCATAGAGATAGGACAAGCCTTGTGATAATGGAATGGTATATAATGATATCATTGAGATAAGACAAGCCTTGGGATAATGGAATGGTACATTATGATATCATAGAGCTAGGACAAGCCTTGGGATAATGGAATGGTACATTATGAGATCATAGAGCTAGGACAAGCCTTGAGATAATAGAATGGTACATTATGATATCATAGAGATAGGACAAGCCTTGTGATAATGGAATGGTACATTATGATATCATAGAGATAGGACAAGCCTTGAGATAATGGAATAGTACGTTATGATATCATAGAGATAGGACAAGCCTTGTGATAATGTAATGGTACATTATGATATCATAGAGATAGGACAAGCCTTGGGATAATTGAATGGTACATTGTGATATCATAGAGATAGGACAAGCCTTATGATAATGGAATGGTACATAATGATATCATTGAGATAAGACAAGCCTTGGGATAATGGAATGGTACATTATGATATCATAGAGATAGGACAAGCCTTGTCATAATGGAATGGTACATTATGATATCATAGAGATAGGACAAGCCTTGGGATAATGTAATGGTACATTATGATGTTATAGAGATATGACAAGCCTTGAGATAATGGAATGGTACATTATGATATTATAGAGATAAGACAAGCGTTGGAATAATGGATTGGTACATTATGATATCATAGAGATAGGACAAGCCTTGGGATAATGGAATGGTACATTATGATATCATAGAGATAGGACAAGCCTTGGGATAATGGAATGGTACATTATGCTATTATAGAGATAGGACAAACCTTGTGATAATGGAATTGTACCATATGATATCATAGAGATAGGACAAGCCTTGGGATAATGGAATGGTACATTATGATATCATAGAGCTAGGTCAAGCCTTGGGATAATGGAATGGTACATTATGATATCATTGAGATAAGACAAGCCTTGGGATAATGGAATGGTACATTATGATATCATAGAGATAGGACAAGCCTTGGGATAATGGAATGGTACATTATGATATCACAGAGCTAGGACAAGCTTTGGGATAATGGAATGGTACAGTATGATATCATAGAGATATGACAAGCCTTGAGGATAATGGAATGTTATATTATAATATTATAGAGATAGGACAAGCCTTGTGATAATGGAATGGTACATACTGATATCATTGAGATAAGCCAAGCCTTGGGATAATGGAATGGTACATTATGATATCATAGAGATAGGACAAGCCTTGTGATAATGGAATGGTACATTATGATATCATAGAGATAGGACAAGCTTTGGGATAATGGAATGGTATATTATAATATTATAGAGATAGGACAAGCCTTGGGATAATGGAATGGTACATGATGATATTATAGAGATATGACAAGCCTTGGGATAATGAAATGGTACATTATGATATCATAGTGATAGGATAATCCTTGTGATAATGGAATGGTACATTATAATATTATACCTTGGGATAATGGAATGGTACATTATGATATCATAGAGATAGGACAAGCCTTGTGATAATGGAATGGTACATAATGATATCATTGAGATAAGACAAGCCTTGGGATAATGGAATGGTACATTATGATATCATAGAGCTAGGACAAGCGTTGGGATAATGGAATGGTACATTATGATATCATAGAGATAGGACAAGCCTTGTGATAATGGAATGGTACATTATGATATCATAGAGATAGGACAAGCCTTGAGATAATGGAATGGTACATTATGATATCATAGAGCTATGACAAGCCTGGGGATAATGGAATGGTACGTTATGATATCATAGAGGTAGGACAAGCCTTGGGATAATGGAATGGCACATTATGATATCATAGAGATAGGACAATCCTTGTAATAACGGAATGGAACATTATGATATCATAGAGATAAGACAAGCCTTGGGATAATGGAATGGTACATTATGATATCATAGAGATAGGACAAGCCTTGGGATAATGGAATGGTACATTATGATATCATAGAGCTACGATAAGCTTGGGGATAATGGAATGGTACGTTATGATATTACAGAGCTAGGACAAGCTTTGGGATAATGGAATGGTACAGTATGATATCATAGAGATATGACAAGCCTTGAGGATAATGGAATGTTATATTAAAATATTATAGAGATAGGACAAGCCTTGTGATAATGGAATGGTACATACTGATATCATTGAGATAAGCCAAGCCTTGGGATAATGGAATGGTACATTATGATATCATAGAGATAGGACAAGCCTTGTGATAATGGAATGGTACATTATGATATCATAGAGATAGGACAAGCTTTGGGATAATGGAATGGTATATTATAATATTATAGAGATAGGACAAGCCTTGGGATAATGGAATGGTACATGATGATATTATAGAGATATGACAAGCCTTGGGATAATGGAATGGCACATTATAATATCATAGAGATAGGACAATCCTTGTGATGACGGAATGGAACATTATGATATCATAGAGATAAGATAAGCCTTGAGGATAATGGAATGGTACATTATGATATCATAGAGATAGGACAAGCCTTGGGATAATGGAATGGTACATTATGATCTCATAGAGCTACGACAAGCTTGGGGATAATGGAATGGTACGTTATGATATCATAGAGGTAGGACAAGCCTTGGGATAATGGAATGGCACATTATGATATCATAGAGATAGGACAATCCTTGTGATAACGGAATGTTACATTTTGATATCATAGAGATAAGACAAGCCTGGGGATAATGGAATGGTACATTATGATATCATAGAGATAGGACAAGCCTTGGGATAATGGAATGGTACATTATGATATCATAGAGCTAGGACAATCCTAGGTATAATAGAATGGTACATTATGATAATATAGAGATAGGACAAGCCTTGTCATAATGGAATGGTACATTATGATATCATAGAGATAGGACAAGCCTTGTCATAATGGAACGGTACATTATGATATCATAGAGATAAGACAAGCCTTGGGATAATGGAATGGTACATTATGTTATCATAGAGATAGGACAAGCCTTGGGATAATGGAATGGTACATTATGATATCATAGAGATATGACAAGCCTTGTGATAATGGAATGGTACATAATGATATCATTGAGATAAGACAAGCCTTGATATAATGGAATGGTACATTATGATATCATAGAGATAGGACAAGCGTTGTGATAATGGAATGGTACATTATGATATTATAGAGATAGGACAAGCCTTGTGATAATGGAATGGTACTTTATGATATCATAGAGATAGGACAAGCCTTGGGATAATGGAATGGCACATTATGATATCATAGAGCTAGGTCAAGCCTTGGGATAATGGAATGGTACATTATGATATCATTGAGATAAGACAAGCCTTGGGATAATGGAATGGTACATTATGATATCATAGAGATAGGACAAGCCTAGGGATAATGGAATGGTACATTATGATATCACAGAGCTAGGACAAGCTTTGGGATAATGGAATGGTACAGTATGATATCATAGAGATATGACAAGCCTTGAGGATAATGGAATGTTATATTATAATATTATAGAGATAGGACAAGCCTTGTGATAATGGAATGGTACATACTGATATCATTGAGATAAGCCAAGCCTTGGGATAATGGAATGGTACATTATGATATCATAGAGATAGGACAAGCCTTGTGATAATGGAATGGTACATTATGATATCATAGAGATAGGACAAGCTTTGGGATAATGGAATGGTATATTATAATACTATAGAGATAGGACAAGCCTTGGGATAATGGAATGGTACATGATGATATTATAGAGATATGACAAACCTTGGGATAATGGAATGGTACATTATGATATCATAGTGATAGGATAATCCTTGTGATAATGGAATGGTACATTATAATATTATAGAGATAGGACAAGCCTTGGGATAATTGAATGGTACATTATGATATCATAGAGATAGAACAAGCCTTGGGATACTGGAATGGTACATTATAATATTATAGAGATAGGACAAGCCTGGGGATAATGGAATGGTACATTATGATATCATAGAGATAGGCCAAGCCTTGTCATAATGGAATGGTACATTATGATATCATAGAGATAAGACAAGCCTTGGGATAATGGAATGTTACATTTTGATATCATAGAGATAAGACAAGCCTTGGGATAATGGAATGGTACATTATGATATCATAGAGCTAGGTCAAGCCTTGGGATAATGGAATGGTACATTATGATATCATTGAGGTAAGACAAGCCTTGGGACAATGGAATGGTACATTATGATATCATTGAGATAGGACAAGCCTTGGGATAATGGAATGGTACATTATGATATCACAGAGCTAGGACAAGCTTTGGGATAATGGAATGGTACAGTATGATATCATAGAGGTAGGACAAGCCTTGGGATAATGGAATGGCACATTATGATATCATAGAGATAGGACAATCCTTGTGATAACGGAATGTTACATTTTGATATCATAGAGATAAGACAAGCCTGGGGATAATGGAATGGTACATTATGATATCATAGAGATAGGACAAGCCTTGGGATAATGGAATGGTACATTATGATATCATAGAGCTAGGACAATCCTAGGTATAATAGAATGGTACATTATGATATCATAGAGATAGGACAAGCCTTGTCATAATGGAATGGTACATTATGATATCATAGAGATAGGACAAGCCTTGTCATAATGGAACGGTACATTATGATATCATAGAGATAAGACAAGCCTTGGGATAATGGAATGGTACATTATGTTATCATAGAGATAGGACAAGCCTTGGGATAATGGAATGGTACATTATGATATCATGGAGATATGACAAGCCTTGTGATAATGGAATGGTACATAATGATATCATTGAGATAAGACAAGCCTTGGGATAATGGAGTGGTACATTATGATATCATAGAGATAGGACAAGCGTTGGGATAATGGAATGGTACATTATGATATCATAGAGATAGGACAAGCCTTGTGATAATGGAATGGTACATTATGATATTATAGAGATAGGACAAACCTTGTGATAATGGAATGGTACTTTATGATATCATAGAGATAGGACAAGCCTTGGGATAATGGAATGGCACATTATGATATCATAGAGCTAGGTCAAGCCTTGGGATAATGGAATGGTACATTATGATATCATTGAGATAAGACAAGCCTTGGGATAATGGAATGGTACATTATGATATCATAGAGATAGGACAAGCCTGGGGATAATGGAATGGTACATTATGATATCACAGAGCTAGGACAAGTTTTGGGATAATGGAATGGTACAGTATGATATCATAGAGATATGACAAGCCTTGAGGATAATGGAATGTTATATTATAATATTATAGAGATAGGACAAGCCTTGTGATAATGGAATGGTACATACTGATATCATTGAGATAAGCCAAGCCTTGGGATAATGGAATGGTACATTATGATATCATAGAGATAGGACAAGCCTTGTGATAATGGAATGGTACATTATGATATCATAGAGATAGGACAAGCTTTGGGATAATGGAATGGTATATTATAATATTATAGAGATAGGACAAGCCTTGGGATAATGGAATGGTACATGATGATATTATAGAGATATGACAAGCCTTGGGATAATGGAATGGTACATTATGATATCATAGTGATAGGATAATCCTTGTGATAATGGAATGGTACATTATAATATTATAGAGATAGGACAAGCCTTGGGATAATTGAATGGTACATTATGATATCATAGAGATAGAACAAGCCTTGGGATAATGGAATGGTACATTATAATATTATAGAGATAGGACAAGCCTGGGGATAATGGAATGGTACATTATGATATCATAGAGATAGGCCAAGCCTTGTCATAATGGAATGGTACATTATGATATCATAGAGACAAGACAAGCCTTGGGATAATGGAATGTTACATTTTGATATCATAGAGATAAGACAAGCCTTGGGATAATGGAATGGTACATTATGATATCATAGAGCTAGGTCAAGCCTTGGGATAATGGAATGGTACATTACTATATCATTGAGATAAGACAAGCCTTGGGACAATGGAATGGTACATTATGATATCATAGAGATAGGACAAGCCTTGGGATAATGGAATGGTACATTATGATATCACAGAGCTAGGACAAGCTTTGGGATAATGAAATGGTACAGTATGATAGCATAGAGATATGACAAGCCTTGAGGATAATGGAATGTTATATTATAATATTATAGAGATAGGACAAGCCTTGTGATAATGGAATGGTACATACTGATATCATTGAGATAAGCCAAGCCTTGGGAGAATGGAATGGTACATTATGATATCATAGAGATAGGACAAGCCTTGTGATAATGGAATGGTACATTATGATATCATAGAGATAGGACAAGCTTTGGGATAATGGAATGGTATATTATAATATTATAGAGATAGGACAAGCCTTGGGATAATGGAATGGTACATGATGATATTATAGAGATATGACAAGCCTTGGGATAATGGAATGGTACATTATTATATCATAGTGATAGGATAATCCTTGTGATAATGGAATGGTACATTATAATATTATAGAGATAGGACAAGCCTTGGGATAATTGAATGGTACATTATGATATCATAGAGATAGAACAAGACTTGGGATAATGGAATGGTACATTATGATATCATAGAGATAAGACAAGCCTTGGGATAATGGAATGTTACATTTTGATATCATAGAGATAAGACAAGCCTTGGGATAATGGAATGTTACATTTTGATATCATAGAGATAAGACAAGCCTTGGGATAATGGAATGGTACATTATGATATCATAGAGATAGGACAAGCCTTGGGATAATGGAATGGTACATTATGATATCATAGAGCTAGGACAATCCTAGGTATAATAGAATGGTACATTATGATATCATAGAGATAGGACAAGCCTTGTTATAATGGAATGGTACATTATGATATCTTAGAGATAGGACAAGCCTTGTCATAATGGAATGGTACATTATGATATCATAGAGATAAGACAAGCCTTGGGATAATGGAATGGTACATTATGTTATCATAGAGATATGACAAGCCTTGGGATAATGGAATGGTACATTATGATATCATAGAGATAGGACAAGCATTGTGATAATGGAATGGTACATAATGATATCATTGAGATAAGACAAGCCTTGGGATAATTGAATGGTACATTATGATATCATAGAGCTAGGACAAGCGTTGGGATAATGGAATGGTACATTATGATATCATAGAGATAGAACAAGCCTTGGGATAATGGAATGGTACATTATAATATTATAGAGATAGGACAAGCCTGGGGATAATGGAATGGTACATTATGATATCATAGAGATAGGCCAAGCCTTGTCATAATGGAATGGTACATTATGATATCATAGAGACAAGACAAGCCTTGGGATAATGGAATGTTACATTTTGATATCATAGAGATAAGACAAGCCTTGGGATAATGGAATGGTACATTATGATATCATAGAGCTAGGTCAAGCCTTGGGATAATGGAATGGTACATTACTATATCATTGAGATAAGACAAGCCTTGGGACAATGGAATGGTACATTATGATATCATAGAGATAGGACAAGCCTTGGGATAATGGAATGGTACATTATGATATCACAGAGCTAGGACAAGCTTTGGGATAATGAAATGGTACAGTATGATAGCATAGAGATATGACAAGCCTTGAGGATAATGGAATGTTATATTATAATATTATAGAGATAGGACAAGCCTTGTGATAATGGAATGGTACATACTGATATCATTGAGATAAGCCAAGCCTTGGGAGAATGGAATGGTACATTATGATATCATAGAGATAGGACAAGCCTTGTGATAATGGAATGGTACATTATGATATCATAGAGATAGGACAAGCTTTGGGATAATGGAATGGTATATTATAATATTATAGAGATAGGACAAGCCTTGGGATAATGGAATGGTACATGATGATATTATAGAGATATGACAAGCCTTGGGATAATGGAATGGTACATTATTATATCATAGTGATAGGATAATCCTTGTGATAATGGAATGGTACATTATAATATTATAGAGATAGGACAAGCCTTGGGATAATTGAATGGTACATTATGATATCATAGAGATAGAACAAGACTTGGGATAATGGAATGGTACATTATGATATCATAGAGATAAGACAAGCCTTGGGATAATGGAATGTTACATTTTGATATCATAGAGATAAGACAAGCCTTGGGATAATGGAATGTTACATTTTGATATCATAGAGATAAGACAAGCCTTGGGATAATGGAATGGTACATTATGATATCATAGAGATAGGACAAGCCTTGGGATAATGGAATGGTACATTATGATATCATAGAGCTAGGACAATCCTAGGTATAATAGAATGGTACATTATGATATCATAGAGATAGGACAAGCCTTGTTATAATGGAATGGTACATTATGATATCTTAGAGATAGGACAAGCCTTGTCATAATGGAATGGTACATTATGATATCATAGAGATAAGACAAGCCTTGGGATAATGGAATGGTACATTATGTTATCATAGAGATATGACAAGCCTTGGGATAATGGAATGGTACATTATGATATCATAGAGATAGGACAAGCATTGTGATAATGGAATGGTACATAATGATATCATTGAGATAAGACAAGCCTTGGGATAATTGAATGGTACATTATGATATCATAGAGCTAGGACAAGCGTTGGGATAATGGAATGGTACATTATGATATCATAGAGATAGGACAAGCCTTGTGATAATGGAATGGTACATTATGATATCATAGAGATAGGACAAGCCTTGAGATAATGGAATGGTACATTATGATATCATAGACCTATGACAAGCCTGGGGATAATGGAATGGTACGTTATGACATCATAGAGGTAGGACAAGCCTTGGGATAATGGAATGGCACATTATGATATCATAGAGATAGGACAATCCTTGTGATAACGGAATGGAACATTATGATATCATAGAGATAAGACAAGCCTTGGGATAATGGAATGGTACATTGTGATATCATAGAGATAGGACAAGCCTTGGGATAATGGAATGGTACAATATGTTATCATAGAGATAGGACAAGCCTTGGGATAATGGAATGGCACATTATGATATCATAGAGATAGGACAATCCTTGTGATAACGGATTGTTACATTTTGATATCATAGAGATAGGACAAGCCTTGGGATAATGGAATGGTACATTATGATATCATAGAGATAGGACAAGCCTTGGGATAATGGAATGGTACATTATGATATCATAGAGCTAGGACAATCCTAGGTATAATAGAATGGTACATTATGATATCATAGAGATAGGACAAGCCTTGTCATAATGGAATGGTACATTATGATATCATAGAGCTAGGACAAGCGTTGGGATAATGGAATGGTACATTATGATATCAAAGAGATAGGACAAGCCTTGTGATAATGGAATGGTACATTATGATATCATAGAGATAGGACAAGCCTTGAGATAATGGAATGGTACATTATGATATCATAGAGCTATGACAAGCCTGGGGATAATGGAATGGTACGTTATGATATCATAGAGGTAGGACAAGCCTTGGGATAATGGAATGGCACATTATGATATCATAGAGATAGGACAATCCTTGTGATAACGGAATGGAACATTATGATATCATAGAGCTAGGACAAGGCTTGGGATAATTGAATGGTATATTATGATATCATAGAGCTAGGACAAGCCTTGGGAAAATGGACTGGTACATTATGATATCATAGAGATATGACTAGCCTTGGGATAATGGAATGGTACATTATGATATCATAGAGATAGGACAAGCCTTGGGATAATGGAATGGTACATTATGATATCATAGAGATAGGACAAGCCTTGGGATAATGGAATGGTACATTATGATAACACAGAGCTATGACAAGCCTTGTGATAATGGAATGGTACATTATGATATCATAGAGATAGGACAAGCCTTGGGATAATGGAATGGTACATTATGATATCATAGAGATAGGACAAGCCTTGGGATAATGGAATGGTTTATTATGATATCAAAGAGCTAGGACAAGCCTTGGGATAATGGAGTGGTGCATTTTGATATCATAGAGATATGACAAGCCTTGTGGATAATGGAATATTATATTATAATATTATAGAGATGGGACAAGCCTTGTGATCATGGAATTGTACATTATGATATCAAAGAGATAGGACAGGCCTTGGGATAATGGAGTGGTACATAATGATATCATTGAGATAAGACAAGCCTTGTGATAATGGAATGGTACATTATGATATCATAGAGATAGGACAAGCCTTGGGATACTGGAATGGTACATTATGATATCATAGAGATAGAACAAGCCTTGGGATAATGGAATGGTACATTATGATATCATAGAGATAGGACAAGCCTTGTGATAATGGAATGGTACATTATGATATCATAGAGATAGGACAAGCCTTGGGATACTGGAATGGTACATTATGATATCATAGAGATAGAACAAGCCTTGGGATAATGGAATGGTACATTATGATATCATAGTGATAGGACAAGCCTTGTCATAATGGAATGGTACATTATGATATCATAGAGATAGGACAAGCCTTGGGATACTGGAATGGTACATTATGATATCATAGAGATAGGACAAGCCTTGGGATACTGGAATGGTACATTATGATATCATAGAGATAGAACAAGCCTTGGGATAATGGAATGGTACATTATAATATTATAGACATAGGACAAGCCTTCGGGATAATGGAATGGTACATTATGATATCATAGTGATAGGACAAGCCTTGTCATAATGGAATGGTACATTATGATATCATTGAGATAAGACAAGTCTTAGGATAATGGAATGGTACATTATGATATCATAGAGATAGAACAGGCCTTGTGATAATGGAATGGTACATTATGTTATCATAGAGATAGGACAAGCTTTGTGATAATGGAATGGTACATTATGATATCATAGAGATAGGACAAGCCTTGTCATAATGGAATGGTACATTATGATATCATAGAGCTAGGACAAGCCTTGGGATAATGGAATGGTACATTATGATATTATAGAGATATGACAAGCCTTGGGATAATGGAATGGTACATAATGATATCATAGTGATAGGACAAGCATAGGGATAATGGAATGGTACATTATGATATTATAGAGATAGGACAAGCCTTGTGATAATGGAATGGTACATTATGATACCATAGAGATAGGACAACCTTTAGATAATGGAATGGTGCATTATGATACCATAGAGATAGGAGAAGCCTTGTGATAATGGAATGCTACATTATGATACCATAGAGATAGGACAAGCCTTGTCATAATGGAATGGTACATTATGATATCGTAGAGATAAGACAAGCCTTGGGATAATGGAATGGTACATTATGTTATCATAGAGATAGGACAAGCCTTGGGATAATGGAATGGCACATTATGATATCATAGCGATAGGACAATCCTTGTGATAACGGAATGTTACATTTTGATATCATAGAGATAGGACAAGCCTTGGGATAATGGAATGGTACATTATGATATCATAGAGATAGGACAAGCCTTGGGATAATGGAATGGTACATTATGATATCATAGAGCTAGGACAATCCTAGGTATAATAGAATGGTACATTATGATATCATAGAGATAGGACAAGCCTTGTCATAATGGAATGGTACATTATGATATCATAGAGATAGGACAAGCCTTGTCATAATGGAATGGTACATTATGATATCATAGAGATAAGACAAGCCTTGGGATAATGGAATGGTACATTATGTTATCATAGAGATAGGACAAGCCTTGGGATAATGGAATGGTACATTATGATATCATAGAGATAGGACAAGCCTTGAGATAATGGAATGGTACATTATGATATCATAGAGCTAGGACAAGCGTTGGGATAATGGAATGGTACATTATGATATCATAGAGATAGGACAAGCCTTGTGATAATGGAATGGTATATTATGATATCATAGAGATAGGACAAGCCTTGAGATAATGGAATGGTACATTATGATATCATAGAGCTATGACAAGCCTGGGGATAATGGAATGGTACGTTATGATATCATAGAGGTAGGACAAGCCTTGGGATAATGGAATGGCACATTATGATATCATAGAGATAGGACAATCCTTGTGATAACGGAATGGAACATTATGATATCATAGAGCTAGGACAAGGCTTGGGATAATTGAATGGTATGTTATGATATCATAGAGCTAGGACAAGCCTTGGGAAAATGGACTGGTACATTATGATATCATAGAGATAGGACAAGCCTTGGGATAATGGCATGGTACATTATGATATCACAGAGATAGGACAAGCCTTGGGATAATGGAATGGTACATTATGATATCATAGAGATAGGACAAGCCTTGGGATAATGGAATGGTACATTATGATAACATAGAGCTATGACAAGCCTTGTGATAATGGAATGGTACATTATGATATCATAGATATAGGACAAGCCTTGGGATAATGGAATGGTACATTATGATATCATAGGAATAGGACAAACCTTGGGATAATGGAATGGTTTATTATGATATCAAAGAGCTAGGACAAGCCTTGGGATAATGGAGTGGTGCATTTTGATATCATAGAGATATGACAAGCCTTGTGGATAATGGAATATTATATTATAATATTATAGAGATGGGACAAGCCTTGTGATCATGGAATTGTACATTATGATATCAAAGAGATAGGACAGGCCTTGGGATAATGGAATGGTACATAATGATATCATTGAGATAAGACAAGCCTTGGGATAATGGAATGGTACATTATGATATCATAGAGATAGGACAAGCCTTGTGATAATGGAATGGTACATTATGATATCATAGAAATAGGACAAGCCTTGGGATACTGGAATGGTACATTATGATATCATAGAGATAGAACAAGCCTTGGGATAATGGAATGGTACATTATAATATTATAGACATAGGACAAGCCTTCGGGATAATGGAATGGTACATTATGATATCATAGTGATAGGACAAGCCTTGTCATAATGGAATGGTACATTATGATATCATTGAGATAAGACAAGTCTTGGGATAATGGAATGGTACATTATGATATCATAGAGATAGGACAAGCTTTGTGATAATGGAATGGTACATTATGATATCATAGAGATAGGACAAGCCTTGTCATAATAGAATGGTACATTATGATATCATAGAGCTAGGACAAGCCTTGGGATAATGGAATGGTACATTATGATATTATAGAGATATGACAAGCCTTGGGATAATGGAATGGTACATTATGATATCATAGTGATAGGACAAGCATAGGGATAATGGAATGGTACATTATGATATTATAGAGATAGGACAAGCCTTGTGATAATGGAATGGTACATTATGATACCATATAGATTGGACAAGCCTAGAGATAATAGTATGGTACATTATGATATCATAGAGATAGGACAACCTTTAGATAATGGAATGGTGCATTATGATACCATAGAGATAGGAGAAGCCTTGTGATAATGGAATGCTACATTATGATACCATAGAGATAGGACAAGCCTTGTCATAATGGAATGGTACATTATGATATCATAGAGATAAAACAAGCCTTGGGATAATGGAATGGTACATTATGTTATCATAGAGATAGGACAAGCCTTGGGATAATGGAATGGCACATTATGATATCATAGCGATAGGACAATCCTTGTGATAACGGAATGTTACATTTTGATATCATAGAGATAGGACAAGCCTTGGGATAATGGAATGGTACATTATGGTATCATAGAGATAGGACAAGCCTTGGGATAATGGAATGGTACATTATGATATCATATAGCTAGGACAATCCTAGGTATAATAGAATGGTACATTATGATATCATAGAGATAGGACAAGCCTTGTCATAATGGAATGGTACATTATGATATCATAGAGATAGGACAAGCCTTGTCATAATGGAATGGTACATTATGATATCATAGAGATAAGACAAGCCTTGGGATAATGGAATGGTACATTATGTTATCATAGAGATAGGACAAGCCTTGGGATAATGGAATGGTACATTATGATATCATAGAGAAAGTACAAGCCTTGTGATAATGGAATGGTACATAATGATATCATTGAGATAAGACAAGCCTTGGGATAATGGAATGGTACATTATGATATCATAGAGCTAGGACAAGCGTTGGGATAATGGAATGGTACATTATGATATCATAGAGATAGGACAAGCCTTGTGATAATGGAATGGTATATTATGATATCATAGAGATAGGACAAGCCTTGAGATAATGGAATGGTACATTATGATATCATAGAGCTATGACAAGCCTGGGGATAATGGAATGGTACGTTATGATATCATAGAGGTAGGACAAGCCTTGGGATAATGGAATGGCACATTATGATATCATAGAGATAGGACAATCCTTGTGATAACGGAATGGAACATTATGATATCATAGAGCTAGGACAAGGCTTGGGATAATTGAATGGTATATTATGATATCATAGAGCTAGGACAAGCCTTGGGAAAATGGACTGGTACATTATGATATCATAGAGATAGGACAAGCCTTGGGATAATGGCATGGTACATTATGATATCACAGAAGTAGGACAAGCCTTGGGATAATGGAATGGTACATTATGATATCATAGAGATAGGACAAGCCTTGGGATAATGGAATGGTACATTATGATAACATAGAGCTATGACAAGCCTTGTGATAATGGAATGGTACATTATGATATCATAGAGATAGGACAAGCCTTGGGATAATGGAATGGTACATTATGATATCATAGAGATAGGACAAGCCTTGGGATAATGGAATGGTTCATTATGATATCACAGAGATAGGACAAGCCTTGGGATAATGGAATGGTGCATTTTGATATCATAGAGATATGACAAGCCTTGTGGATAATGGAATATTATACTATAATATTATAGAGATAGGACAGGCCTTGGGATAATGAAATGGTACATAATGATATCATTGAGATAAGACAAGCCTTGGGATAATGGAATGGTACATTATGCTATCATAGAGATAGGACAAGCCTTGTGATAATGGAATGGTACATTATGATATCATAGAGATAGGACAAGCCTTGGGATAATGGAATGGTACATTATGATATCATAGAGATAGAACAAGCCTTGGGATAATGGAATGGTATATTATAATATTATAGACATAGGACAAGCCTTCGGGATAACGGAATGGTACATTATGATATCATAGTGATAGGACAAGCCTTGTCATAATGGAATGGTACATTATGATATCATTGAGATAAGACAAGCCTTGGGATAATGGAATGGTACATTATGATATCATAGAGATAGGACAAGCTTTGTGATAATGGAATGGTACATTATGATATCATAGAGATAGGACAAGCCTTGTCATAATGGAATGGTACATTATGATATCATAGATCTAGGACAAGCCTTGGGATAATGGAATGGTACATTATGATATTATAGAGATATGACAAGCCTTGGGATAATGGAATGGTACATTATGATATCATAGTGATAGGACAAGCCTAGGGATAATGGAATGGTACATTATGATATTATAGAAACAGAACAAGCCTTGTGATAATGGAATGGTACATTATGATACCATATAGATTGGACAAGCCTAGAGATAATGGTATGGTACATTATGATATCATAGAGATAGGACAACCTTTAGATAATGGAATAGTACGTTATGATATCATAGAGATAGGACAAGCCTTGTCATAATGGAATGGTACATTATGATATCATAGAGATAGGACAAGCCTTGCGATAATTGAATGGTACATTGTGATATCATAGTGATAGGACAAGCCTTATGATAATGGAATGGTACATAATGATATCATTGAGATAAGACAAGCCTTGGGATAATGGAATGGTACATTATGATATAATAGAGATAGGACAAGCCTTGTCATAATGGAATGGTACATTATGATATCATAGAGATAGGACAAGCCTTGGGATAATCGAATGGTACATTATAATATTATAGAGATAGGACAAGCCTTGGGATAATGTAATGGTACATTATGATATTATAGAGATATGACAAGCCTTGGGATAATGGAATGGTACATTATGATATCATAGAGATAGGACAAGCCTTGTCATAATGGAATGGTACATTATGATATCATAGAGCTAGGACAAGCCTTGGGATAATTGAATGGTACATTATGATATCATAGAGATAGAACAAGCCTTGGGATAATGGAATGGTACATTATGATATCATAGAGATAGGACAGGCCTTGTGATAATGGAATGGTACATTATGATATCATAGAGATATGACCAGTTTTTGGATAATGGAATGGTACATTATGATATCATAGAGATAAGACAAGCATTGGGATAATGGAATGTTACATTATGATATTATTGAGATAAGACAAGCCTTGGGATAATGGAATGGTACATTATGATATCATAGAGATAGGACAAGCCTTGGGATAATTGAATGGTACATTATGATATCATAGAGATAGGACAATCCTAGGAATGATAGAATTGTACATTATGATATTATAGAGATATGACAAGCCTTGGGATAATGGAATGGTACATTATGTTATCAAAGAGATAGGACAAGCCTTGTCATAATGGAATGGTACATTATGATATCATAGAGATAAGACACGCCTTGGGATAATGGAATGGTACATTATGATATCATAGATATAGGACAAGCCTTGAATAATGGAATGGTATATTATGATATCATAGAGCTAGGACGAGCCTTGGGATAATGGAATGGTACATTATGATATCATAGAGATAGAACAAGCCTTGGGATAATGGAATGGTACATTATAATATTATAGACATAGGACAAGCCTTCGGGATAATGGAATGGTACATTATGATATCATAGTGATAGGACAAGCCTTGTCATAATGGAATGGTACATTATGATATCATTGAGATAAGACAAGCCTTGGGATAATGGAATGGTACATTATGATATCATAGAGATAGGACAAGCTTTGTGATAATGGAATGGTACATTATGATATCATAGAGATAGGACAAGCCTTGTCATAATGGAATGGTACATTATGATATTATAGAGCTAGGACAAGCCTTGGGATAATGGAATGGTACATTATGATATCATAGAGATATGACAAGCCTTGGGATAATGGAATGGTACATTATGATGTCATAGTGATAGGACAAGCCTAGGGATAATGGAATGGTACATTCTGATATTATAGAGATAGAACAAGCCTTGTGATAATGGAATGGTACATTATGATACCATATAGATTGGACAAGCCTAGTGATAATGGTATGGTACATTATGATATCATAGAGATAGGACAACCTTTAGATAATGGAATGGTGCATTATGATACCATAGAGATAGGACAAGCCTTGTGATAATGGAATGCTACATTATGATACCATAGAGATAGGACAAGCCTTGTCATAATGGAATGGTACATTATGATATTATAGAGATAAGACAAGCCTTGGGATAATGGAATGGTACATTATGTTATTATAGAGATATGACAAGCCTTGGGATAATGGAATAGTACATTATGATATCATAGAGATAGGACAAGCCTTGTGATAATGGAATGGTATATAATGATATCATTGAGATAGACAAGCCTTGGGATAATGGAATGGTACATTATGATATCATAGTACTAGGACAAGCGTTGGGATAATGGAATGGTACATTATGATATCATAGAGCTAGGACAAGCCTTGAGATAATAAAATGGTACATTATGATATCATAGAGATAGGACAAGCCTTGAGATAATAGAATGGTACATTATGATATCATAGAGATAGGACAAGCCTTGTGATAATGGAATGGTACATTATGATATCATAGAGATAGGACAAGCCTTGAGATAATGGAATAGTACGTTATGATATCATAGAGATAGGACAAGCCTTGTGATAATGGAATGGTACATTATGATATCATAGAGATAGGACAAGCCTTGGGATAATTGAATGGTACATTGTGATATCATAGTGATAGGACAAGCCTTATGATAATGGAATGGTACATAATGATATCATTGAGATAAGACAAGCCTTGGGATAATGGAATGGTACATTATGATATCATAGAGATAGGACAAGCCTTGTCATAATGGAATGGTACATTATGATATCATAGAGATAGGACAAGCCTTGGGATAATCGAATGGTACATTATAATATTATAGAGATAGGACAAGCCTTGGGATAATGTAATGGTACATTATGATATTATAGAGATATGACAAGACTTGGGATAATAGAATGGTACATTATGATATCATAGAGATAGGACAAGCCTTGTCATAATGGAATGGTACATTATGATATCATAGAGCTAGGACAAGCCTTGGGATAATTGAATGGTACATTATGATATCATAGAGATAGAACAAGCCTTGGGATAATGGAATGGTACATTATGATATCATAGAGATAGGACAGGGCTTGTGATAATGGAATGGTACATTATGATATCATAGAGATATGACCAGTTTTTGGATAATGGAATGGTACATTATGATATCATAGAGATAAGACAAGCATTGGGATAATGGAATGTTACATTATGATATTATTGAGATAAGACAAGCCTTGGGATAATGGAATGGTACATTATGATATCATAGAGATAGGACAAGCCTTGGGATAATTGAATGGTACATTATGATATCATAGAGATAGGACAATCCTAGGAATGATAGAATTGTACATTATGATATTATAGAGATATGACAAGCCTTGGGATAATGGATTGGTACATTATGATATCAAAGAGATAGGACAAGCCTTGTCATAATGGAATGGTACATTATGATATCATAGAGATAAGACAAGCCTTGGGATAATGGAATGGTACATTATGATATCATAGAGATAGGACAAGCCTTGAATAATGGAATGGTATATTATGATATCATAGAGCTAGGACGAGCCTTGGGATAATGGAATGGTACATTATGATATCATAGAGATAGGACAAGCCTTGTGATAATGGAATGTAACATTATGATACCATAGAGATAGGACAAGCCTTGTGATAATGGAATGGTACATTATGATATCATAGAGCTAGGACATGCCTTGGGATAATGGAATGGTACATTATGATATCATAGAGCTAGGACAAGCCTTGTGATAATGGAATGATACATCATGATATCACAGAGATAAGACAAGCCTTGGGATAATATAATGGTACATTATGATATCATAGAGATAGGACAAGCCTTGGGATAATGGAATGGTACATTATGATATCATAGACCTAGGACAAGCCTTCGGATAATGGAATGGTACATTATGATATCATTGAGATAAGACAAGCCTTGGGATAATGGAATGGTACATTATGATATCACAGAGCTAGGACAAGCCTTGGGATAATGGAATGGTACATTGTGATATCATAGAGATAGGACAAGCCTTGGGATAATGGAATGGTACATTATGATATCACAGAGCTAGGACAAGCCTTGGTATAATGGAATGGTACATTGTGATATCATAGAGATAGGACAAGCCTTGGGATAATGGAATGGTACTGTATAATATTATAGAGATAGGACAAGCCTTGGGATAATGTAATGGTACATTATGATATTATAGAGATATGACAAGCCTAGGGATAATGGAATGGTACATTATGATATCATAGTGATAGGACAAGCCTTGTGATAATGGAATGGTTCATTATAATATTATAGAGATAGGACAAGCCTTGGGATAATGGAATGGTACATTATGATATTATAGAGATATGACAAGCCTTGGGATAATGGAATGATACATTGTGATATCATAGAGATAGAACAATCCTGGGATAATGGAATGGTACATTATTATATTATAGAGATAGGACAAGCCTTGGGATAATAGAATGGTACATTATGATATCATAGAGATAGGACACGCCTTGTGATAATGGAATGGTACATTATGATATCATAGAGATAGGACAAGACTTGTCATAATGGAATGGTACATTATGATATCATAGAGATAAGACAAGCCTTGGGATAATGGAATGTTACATTATGATATCATAGAGATAAGACAAGCCTTGGGATAATGGAATGGTACATTATGATATCATAGAGATAGGACAAGCCTTGGGATAATGGAATGGTACATTATGATATCATAGAGATAGGACAATCCTAGGGATAATAGAATGGTACATTATGATATCATAGAGATAGGATAGGCCTTGTGATAGTGGAATGGTACATTATGATATCATAGAGATAGGACAAGCACTGTCATAATGGAATGGTACATTATGATATCATAGAGATAAGACAAGCCTTGGGATAATGGAATGGTACATTATGATATCATAGAGATAAGACAAGCCTTGAGATAATAGAATGGTACATTATGATATCATAGAGCTAGGACAAGCCTTGGGATAATGGAATGGTACCTTATGATATCATAGAGGTAGGACAAGCCTTGTGATAATGGAATGGTACATTATGATATCATAGAGCTAGGACAAGCCTTGGGATAATGGAATTGTACATTATGATATCATAGAGCTAGGACAAGCCTTGTGATAATGAAATGATACATCATGATATCACAGAGATAGGACAAGCCTTGGGATAATGGAATGGTACATTATGATATCATAGAGATAGGACAAGATTTGGGATAATGGAATGGTACATTATGATGTCATAGAGATATGACAAGCCTTGGGGTTAATGGAATGTTATATTATAATATTATAGAGATAGGACAAGCCTTGTGATAATGGAATGGTACATAATGATATCATTGAGATAAGACAAGCGTTGGGATAATGGATTGGTACATTATGATACCATAGAGATAGGACAAGCCTTGGGATAATGGAATGGTACATTATGATATCATAGAGATAGGACAAGCCTTGGGATAATGGAATGGTACATTATGATATTATAGAGATAGGACAAACCTTGTGATAATGGACTGGTACATTATGATATCATAGAGATAGGACAAGCCTTGTCATAATGGAATAGTACATTATGATATCATAGAACTAGGTCAAGCCTTGGGATAATGGAATGGTACATTATGATATCATAGAGATAGGACAAGCCTTGTCATAATGGAATGGTACATTATGATATCATAGAGCTAGGACAAGCCTTGGGAAAATTGAATGGTACATTATGATATCATAGAGATAGAACAAGCCTTGGGATAATGGAATGGTACATTATAATATTATAGAGATAGGACAAGCCTGGGGATAATGGAATGGTACATTATGATATCATAGAGATAGGACAGGCCTTGTGATAATGGAATGGTACATTATGATATCATAGAGATAGGCCAAGCCTTGTCATAATGGAATGGTACATTATGATATCATAGAGATAAGACAAGCCTTGGGATAATGGAATGTTACATTTTGATATCATAGAGATAAGACAAGCCTTGGGATAATGGAATGGTACATTATGATATCATAGAGATGGGACAAGCCTTGGGATAATGGAATGGTACATTATGATATCATAGAGATAGGACAATCCTACATGTAGGTATAATAGAATGGTACATTATGATATCATAGAGATAGGACAAGCCTTGTCATAATGGAATGGTACATTATGATATCATAGAGATAGGACAAGCCTTGTCATAATGGAATGGTACATTATGATATCATAGAGATAAGACAAGCCTTGGGATAATGGAATGGTACATTTTGATATCATAGAGATAAGACAAGCCTTGGGATAATGGAATGGTACATTATGTTATCATAGAGATAGGACAAGCCTTGGGATAATGAAATGGTACATTATGATATCATAGAGATAGGACAAGCCTTGTGATAATGGAATGGTACACAATGATATCATTGAGATAAGACAAGCCTTGGGATAATGGAATGGTACATTATGATATCATAGAGCTAGGACAAGCGTTGGGATAATTGAATGGTACATTATGATATCATACAGCTAGGACAAGCCTTAAGATAATAGAATGGTACATTATGATATCATAGAGATAGAACAAGCCTTGTGATAATGGAATGGTACATTATGATATCACAGAGATAGGACAAGCCTTGAGCTAATGGAATGGTACATTATGATATCATAGAGCTATGAAAAGCCTTGGGATAATGGAATGGTACGTTATGATATCATAGAGCTAGGACAAGCCTTGGGATAATGGAATGGCACATTATGATATCATAGAGATAGGACAATCCTTGTGATAACGGAATGGAACATTATGATGTCATAGAGCTAGGACAAGGCTTGGGATAATTGAATGGTACATTATGATATCATAGAGCTAGGACAAGCCTTGTGATAATGGAATGGTACACTATGATATTGTAAAGCTAGGATAAGCCTTGGGATAATGGAATGGTACATTATGATATCATAGAGATAGGACAAGCCTTGGGATAATGGAATGGTACATTATGATAACACAGAGCTAGGACAAGCCTTGGGATAATGGAATGGTACATTATGATATCATAGAGATATGACAAGCCTTCGGGATAATGGAATGTTATATTATAATATTATAGAGATAGGACAAGCCTTGTGATAATGGAACGGTACATAATGATATCATTGAGATAAGACAAGCGTTGGGATAATGGATTGGTACATTATGATACCATAGAGATAGGACAAGCCTTGGGATAATGGAATGGTACATTATGATATCATAGAGATAGGACAAGCCTTGAGATAATGGAATGGTACATTATGATATTATAGAGATAGGACAAACCTTGTGATAATGGAATGGTACATTATGATATCATAGAGATAGGACAAGCCTTGTCATAATGGAATGGTACATAATGATATCATAGAGCTAGGTCAAGCCTTGGGATAATGGAATGGTACATTATATCATTGAGATAAGACAAGCCTTGGGATAATGGAATGATACATTATGATATCATAGAGATAGGACAAGCCTTAGGATAATGGAATGGTACATTATGATATCACAGAGCCAGGACAAGCTTTGGGATAATGGAATGGTACATTATGATATCATAGAGATATGACAAGCCTTGAGGATAATGGAATGATATATTATAATATTATAGAGATAGGGCAAGCCTTGTGATAATGGAATGGTACATAATGATATCATTGAGATAAGCCAAGCCTTGGGATAATGGAATGGTACATTAAGATATCATAGAGATAGGACAAGCCTTGTGATAATGGAATGGTACATTATGATATCATAGAGATAGGACAAGCCTTGGGATGATGGAATGGCATATTATAATATTATAGATATAGGACAAGCCTTGGGATAATGGAATGGTACATTATGATATTATAGAGATAGGACAAGCCTTGGGATAATGGAATGGTACATTATGATATTAGTGATAGGATAATCCTTGTGATGATGGAATGGTACATTATAGTATTATAGAGATAGGACAAGCCTTGGGATAATGGAATGGTACATTATGATATTATAGAGATATGACAAGCATTGGGATAATGGAATGGTACATTATGATATCATAGAGATAGGACAAGCCTTGTCATAATGGAATGGTACATTATGATATCATAGAGCTAGGACAAACCTTGGGATAATTGAATGGTACATTATGATATCATAGAGATTGAACAAGCCTTGGGATAATGGAATGGTACATTATAATATTATAGAGATAGGACAGGCCTTGTGATAATGGAATGGTACGTTATAATTTCATAGAGATAGGACAGGCCTTGTGATAATGGAATGGTACATTATGATATCATAGAGATAGGCCAAGCCTTGTCATAATGGAATGGTACATTATGATATCATAGAGATAAGACAAGCCTTGGGATAATGGAATGCTACATTTTGATATCATAGAGATAAGACAAGCCTTGGAATAATGGAATGGTACATTATGATATCATAGAGATAGGACAAGCCTTGGGATAATGGAATGGTACATTATGATAGCATAGAGATAGGACAATCCTAGGTATAATAGAATGATACATTATGATATCATAGAGATAGGACAAGCCTTGTCATAATGGAATGGTACATTATGATATCATAGAGATAGGACAAGCCTTGTCATAATGGAATGGTACATTATGATATCATAGAGATAAGACAAGCCTTGGGATAATGGAATGGCACATTATGATATCATAGAGATAAGACAAGCCTTGGGATAATGGAATGGTACATAATGATATCATTGAGATAAGACAAGCCTTGGGATAATGGAATGGTACATTATGATATCATAGAGATAGGACAAGCCTTGTGATAATGGAATGGTACATTATGATATCATAGAGATAGGACAAGCCTTGAGATAATGGAATGGTACATTATGATATCATAGAGCTATGACAAGACTTGGGATAATGGAATGGTACGTTATGATATTATAGAGGTAGGACAAGCCTTGGGATAATGGAATGGCACATTATGATATCATAGAGATAGGACAATCCTTGTGATAACGGAATGAAACATTATGATATCATAGAGCTAGGACAAGACTTGGGATAATTGAATGGTACATTATGATATCATAGAGCTAGGACAAGCCTTGGGAAAATGGAATGGTACATTATGATATCATAGAGATAGGACAAGCCTTGGGATAATGGAATGGTACATTATGATATCACAGAGATAGGACAAGCCTTGGGATAATGGAATGGTACATTATGATATCATAGAGATAGGACAAGCTTTGGGATAAATGAATGGTACATTAGGATAACATAGAGCTATGACAAGCCTTTTGATAATGGAATGGTACACTATGATATTGTAAAGCTAGGATAAGCCTTGGGATAATGGAATGGTACATTATGATATCATAGAGCTAGGACAAGCCTTGGAATAATGGAACGGTACATTATGATATCATTGAGATAGTAGAAGCCTATTGATAATGGATGGTACATTATGACATCATAGAGATAGGACAAGCCTTGGGATAATGGAATGGTACATTATGATATCATAGAGGTAGGACAAGCCTTGTGATAATGGAATGGTATATTATGATACCATAGAGATAGGACAAGCCTTGTGATAATGGAATGGTACATTATGATATCATAGAGATAGGACATGCCTTGGGATAATGGAATGGTACATTATGATATCATAGAGATAGGAAAAGCCTTGGGATAATGGAATGGTTCATTATGATATCACAGAGCTAGGACAAGCCTTGGAATAATGGAATGGTACATTTTGATATCATAGAGATATGACAAGCCTTGTGGATAATGGAATATTATATTATAATATTATAGAGATGGGACAAGCCTTGTGATCATGGAATTGTACATTATGATATCATAGAGATAGGACAGGCCTTGGGATAATGGAATGGTACATAATGATATCATTGAGATAGTAGAAGCCTAGGGATAATGGAATGGTACATTATAATATTATAGACATAGGACAAGCCTTGGGATAATGGAATGGTACATTATAATTTTATAGAGATAGGACAAGCCTTGGGATAATGGAATGGTACATTATGATATCATAGTGATAGGACAAGCCTAGGGATAATGGAATGGTACATTATGATATCATAGAGATAGGACAAGCCTTGTGATAATGGAATGGTACATTATGATACCATATAGATAGGACAAGCCTAGAGATAATGGTATGGTAAATCATGATATCATAGAGATAGGGCAACCTTGGGATAATGGAATGGTACATTATGATACCATAGAGATAGGACAAGCCTTGTGATAATGGAATGTTACATTATGATACCATAGAGATAGGACAAGCCTTGTCAAAATGGAATGGTACATTATGATATTATAGAGATAAGACAAGCCTTGGGATAATGGAATGGTACATTATGATATCATAGAGATAAGACAAGCCTTGGGATAATGGAATGGTACATTATCTTATCATAGAGATAGGACAAGCCTTGGAATAATGGAATGGTACATTATGATATCATAGAGATAGGACAAGCCTTGTGATAATGGAATGGTATATAATGATATCATTGAGATAAAACAAGCCTTTGGATAATGGAATGGTACATTATGATATCATAGAGCTAGGACAAGCGTTGGGATAATGGAATGGTACATTATGATATCATAGAGCTAGGACAAGCCTTGAGATAATAGAATGGTACATTATCATATCATAGAGATAGGAAAAGCCTTGTGATAATGGAATGGTACATTATGCTATCATAGAGATAGGACAAGCCTTGATATAATGGAATGGTACGTTATGATATCATAAAGCTATGACAAGCCTTGGGATAATGGAATGGTACATTATGATATCATAGAGGTAGGACAAGCCTTGGGATAATGGAATGGCACATTATGATATCATAGAGATAGGACAATCCTTGTGCTAATGGAATGGAACATTATGATATCATAGAGCTAGGACAATCCTTGGGATAATTGAATGGTACATTATGATATCATAGAGCTAGGACAAGACTTGGGAAAATGGAATGGTACATTATGATATCATTGAGATAGGACAAGCCCTGGGATAATGGAATGGTACATTATGATATCATAGAGATAGGACAAGCCTTGGGATAATGGAATGGTACATTATGATATCACAGAGATAGGAGAAGCCTTGGGATAATGGAATCGTACATTATGATATCATAGAGATAGGACAAGCCTTGGGATAATGGAATGGTACATTATAATATTATAGAGATAGGACAAGCTTTGGGATAATGGAATGGAACATTATGATATCATAGAGCTAAGACAAGCCTGGGGATAATGGAATGGTACATTATGATATCACAGAGATAAGACAAGCCTAGGGATAATGGAATCGTACATTATGATATCATAGAGATAAGGCAAGCCTTGGGATAATGGAATGGTACATTATGATATCATAGAGCTAGGACAAGCCTTGGGATAATGGAATGGTACATTATGATATCATAGAGATAGGACAAGCCTTGTGATAATGGAATGGTACATTATGATACCATATAGATAGGACAAGCCTAGAGATAATGGTATGGTACATTATGATATCATAGAGATAGGGCAACCTTGGGATAATGGAATGGTACATTATGATACCATAGAGATAGGACAAGCCTTGTGATAATGGAATGTTACATTATGATACCATAGAGATAGGACAAGCCTTGTCATAATGGAATGGTACATTATGATATTATAGAGATAAGACAAGCCTTGGGATAATGGAATGGTACATTATGATATCATAGAGATAAGACAAGCCTTGGGATAATGGAATGGTACATTATCTTATCATAGAGATAGGACAAGCCTTGGAATAATGGAATGGTACATTATGATATCATAGAGATAGGACAAGCCTTGTGATAATGGAATGGTATATAATGATATCATTGAGATAAGACAAGCCTTTGGATAATGGAATGGTACATTATGATATCATAGAGCTAGGACAAGCGTTGGGATAATGGAATGGTACATTATGATATCATAGAGCTAGGACAGGCCTTGAGATAATAGAATGGTACATTATGATATCATAGAGATAGGACAAGCCTTGTGATAATGGAATGGTACATTATTATATCATAGAGATAGGACAAGCCTTGAGATAATGGAATAGTACGTTATGATATCATAAAGCTATGACAAGCCTTGGGATAATGGAATGGTACATTATGATATCATAGAGGTAGGACAAGCCTTGGGATAATGGAATGGCACATTATGATATCATAGAGATAGGACAATCCTTGTGCTAATGGAATGGAACATTATGATATCATAGAGCTAGGACAATCCTTGGGATAATTGAATGGTATATTATGATATCATAGAGCTAGGACAAGCCTTTGGAAAATGGAATGGTACATTATGATATCATTGAGATAGGACAAGCCCTGGGATAATGGAATGGTACATTATGATATCACAGAGATAGGACAAGCCTTGGGATAATGGAATGGTACATTATGATATCATAGAGATAGGACAAGCCTTGGGATAATGGAATGGTACATTATAATATTATAGAGATAGGACAAGCCTTGGTATAATGGAATGGTACATTATGATATCACAGAGATAGGACAAGCCTTGGGATAATGGAATGGTACATTATGATATCATAGAGATAGGACAAGCCTTGGGATAATGGAATGGTACATTATAATATTATAGAGATAGGACAAGCTTTGGGATAATGGAATGGAACGTTATGATATCATAGAGGTAAGACAAGCCTGGGGATAATGGAATGGTACATTATGATATCACAGAGATAAGAGAAGCCTAGGGATAATGGAATCGTACATTATGATATCATAGAGATAAGGCAAGCCTTGGGATAATGGAATGGTACATTTATGATATCATAGAGCTAGGACAAGCCTTGGGATAATGGAATGGTACATTATGATATCATAGAGATTGGACAAGCCTAGGGATAATGGATGGTACATTATGATATCATAAAGCTATGACAAGCCTTGTGATAATGGAATGGTACACTATGATATTGTAAAGCTAGGATAAGCCTTGGGATAATGGAATGGTGCATGATGAAATCATAGAGCTAGGAGAAGCCTTGGAATAATGGAATGGTACATTATGATATCATTGAGATAGTAAAAGCCTAGGAATAATGGATGGTACATTATTACATCATAGAGATAGGACAAGCCTTGGGATAAGGGAATGGTTCATTATGATATCATAGAGGTAGGACAAGCCTTGTGATAATGGAATGGTACATTATGATACCATAGAGATAGGACAAGCCTTGTGATAATGGAATGGTACATTATGATATCATAGAGATAGCACAAGCCTTGGGATAATGGAATGGTACATTATGATATCACAGAGCTAGGACAAGCCTTGGGATAATGGAATGGTACATTATGATATCATAGAGATATGACAAGCCTTGTGGATAATGGAATGTTATATTATAATATTATAGAGATGGGACAAGCCTTGTGATAATGGAATGGTACATTATGATATCATAGAGCTAGGACAGGCCTTGGGATAATGGAATGGTACATTATAATATCATAGAGCTAGGACAAGCCTTGAGATAATAGAATGGTACATTATGATATCATAGAGATAGGACAAGCCTTGTAATTATGGAATGGTACATTATGATATCATAGAGATAGGACAAGCCTTGAGATAATGGAATGTTACATTATGATATCATAGAGCTATGATAAGCCTTGGGATAATGGAATGGTACATTATGATATCATAGAGGTAGGACAAGCCTTGGGATAATGGAATGGCACATTATGATATCATAGAGATAGGACAATCCTTGTGATAATGGAATGGAACATTATTATATCATAGAGCTAGGACAAGCCTTGGGATAATTGAATGGTACATTATGATATCATAGAGCTAGGACAAGCCTTGGGAAAATGGAATGGTACATTATGATATCATAGAGATAGGACAAGCCTTGGGATAATGGAATGGTACATTATGATATCATAGATATAGGACAAGCCTTGGGATAATGGAATGGTACATCATGATATCACAGAGATAGGACAAGCGTTGGGATAATGGAATGGTACATTATAATATCATAGAGATAGGACAAGCCTTGTGACAATGGAATGATACATTATGATATCATAGAGATAAGACAAGCCTTGGGATAATGGAATGGTACATTATGATATCATAGAGCTAGGACAAGCCTTGGGATAATGGAATGGTACATTTTGATATCATAGAGATAGGACAAGCCTAGGGATAATGGATGGTACATTATGCTATCATAGAGATAGAACAAGCCTTGTGATAATGGAATGGTACACTATGATATTGTAAAGCTAGGATAAGCCTTGGGATAATGGAATGGTACATTATCATATCATAGAGCTAGGACAAGCCTTGGAATAATGGAATGGTATATTATGATATCATTGAGATAGTAAAAGCCTAGGGATAATGGATGGTTCATTATGACATCATAGAGATAGGACAAGCCTTGGGAAAATGGAATGGTACATTTTAATATCATAGAGATGGGACAAGCCTTGGGATAATGGAATGGTACATTATGATATCATACAGATAGGACAAGCCTTGGGATAATGAAATGGTACATTATGATATCACAAAGATAGGACAAGCGTTGGGATAATGGAATGGTACATTATGATATCATAGAGATAGGACAAGCCTTGTGATAATGGAATGATACATTATGAAATCATAGAGATAAGACAAGCCTTGGGATAATGGAATGGTACATTATGATATCATAGAGCTAGGACAAGCCTTGGGTGAATGAATGGTACATTATGATATCATAGAGATAGGACAAGCCTAGCGATAATGGATGGTACATTATGATATCATATAGCTATGACAAGCCTTGTGATAATGGAATGGTACACTATGATATTGTAAAGCTAGGATAAGCCTTGGGATAATGAAATGGTACATTATGATAGCATAGAGCTAGGACAAGCCTTGGAATAATGGAATGGTACATTATGATATCATAGAGATAGGACAAGCCTTGTCATAATGGAATGGTACATTATGATATCATAGAGATAGAATAAGCCTTGTGATAATGGAATGGTACATTATGATATCATAGAGATACGACAAGCCCTGGGATAATGGAATGGTACATTATGATATCATAGAGATAGGACAAGCCTTGGGATAATGGAATGGTACATTATGATATCACAGAGATAGGACAAGCCTTGGGATACTGGAATGGTACATTATGATATCATAGAGATAGGACAAGCCTTTGGATAATGGAATGGTACATTATAATATTATAGAGATAGGACAAGCTTTGGGATAATGGAATGGAACATGATGATATCATAGAGGTAAGACAAGCCTGGGGATAATGGAATGGTACATTATGATATCACAGAGATAAGACAAGCCTAGGGATAATGGAATCGTACATTATGATATCATAGAGATAAGACAAGCCTTGGGATAATGGAATGGTACATTATGATATCATAGAGCTAGGACAAGCCTTGGGATAATGGAATGGTACATTATGATATCATAGAGATTGGACAAGCCTAAGGATAATAGATGGTACATTATGATATCATAAAGCTATGACAAGCCTTGTGATAATGGAATGGTACACTATGATATTGTAAAGCTAGGATAAGCCTTGGGATAATGGAATGGTACATGATGAAATCATAGAGCTAGGACAAGCCTTGGAATAATGGAATGGTACATTATGATATCATTGAGATAGTAAAAGCCTAGGAATAATGGATGGTACATTATGACATCATAGAGATAGGACAAGCCTTGGGATAAGGGAATGGTTCATTATGATATCATAGAGGTAGGACAAGCCTTGTGATAATGGAATGGTACATTATGATACCATAGAGATAGGACAAGCCTTGTGATAATGGAATGGTACATCATGATTTCATAGAGATAGGACAAGCCTTGGGATAATGGAATGGTACATTATGATATCACAGAGCTAGGACAAGCCTTGGGATAATGGAATGGTACATTATGATATCATAGAGATATGACAAGCCTTGTGGATAATGGAATGTTATATTATAATATTATAGAGATGGGACAAGCCTTGTGATAATGGAATGGTACATTATGATATCATAGAGCTAGGACAGGCCTTGGGATAATGGAATGGTACATTATGATATCATAGAGCTAGGACAAACCTTGAGATAATAGAATGGTACATTATGATATCATAGAGATAGGACAAGCCTTGTGATAATGGAATGGTACATTATGATATCATAGAGATAGGACAAGCCTTGAGATAATGGAATGTTACATTATGATATCATAGAGCTATGATAAGCCTTGGGATAATAGAATGGTACATTATGATATCATAGAGGTAGGACAAGCCTTGGGATAATGGAATGGCACATTATGATATCATAGAGATAGGACAATCCTTGTGATAACGGAATAAAACATTATGATATCATAGAGCTAGGACAAGCCTTGGGATAATTGAATGGTACATTATGATATCATAGAGCTAGGACAAGCCTTGGGAAAATGGAATGGTACATTATGATATCATAGAGATAGGACAAGCCTTGGGATAATGGAATGGTACATTATGATATCATAGAGATAGGACAAGCCTTGGGATAATGGAATGGTACATCATGATATCACAGAGATAGGACAAGCGTTGGGATAATGGAATGGTACATTATAATATAGAGATAGGACAAGCCTTGTGACAATGGAATGATACATTATGATATCATAGAGATAAAACAAGCCTTGGGATAATGGAATGGTACATTATGATATCATAGAGCTAGGACAAGCCTTGGGATAATGGAATGGTACATTATGATATCATAGAGATAGGACAAGCCTAGGGATAATGGATGGTACATTATGATATCATAGAGATAGAACAAGCCTTGGGATAATGGAATGGTACATTATGATATCATAGAGCTAGGACAAGCCTTGGAATAATGGAATGGTATATTATGATATCATTGAGATAGTAAAAGCCTAGGGATAATGGATGGTACATTATGACATCATAGAGATAGGACAAGCCTTGGGAAAATGGAATGGTACATTATGATATCATAGAGATAGGACAAGCCTTGGGATAATGGAATGGTACATTATGATATCATACAGATAGGACAAGCCTTGGGATAATGGAATGGTACATTATGATATCACAAAGATAGGACAAGTGTTGGGATAATAGAATGGTACACTATGATATTGTAAAGCTAGGATAAGCCTTGGGATAATGGAATGGTACATTATGATATCATAGAGCTAGGACAAGCCTTGGAATAATGGAATGGTATATTATGATATCATTGAGATAGTAAAAGCCTAGGGATAATGGATGGTACATTATGACATCATAGAGATAGGACAAGCCTTGGGAAAATGGAATGGTACATTATGATATCATAGAGATAGGACAAGCCTTGGGATAATGGAATGGTACATTATGATATCATACAGATAGGACAAGCCTTGGGATAATGGAATGGTACATTATGATATCACAAAGATAGGACAAGTGTTGGGATAATGGAATGGTACATTATGATATCATAGAGATAGGACAAGCCTTGTGATAATGGAATGATACATTATGAAATCATAGAGATAAGACAAGCCTTGGGATAATGGAATGGTACATTATGATATCATAGAGCTAGGACAAGCCTTGGGATAATGGAATGGTACATTATGATATCATAGAGATAGGACAAGCCTAGGGATAATAGATGGTACATTATGATATCATAGAGCTATGACAAGCCTTGTGATAATGGAATGGTACACTATGATATTGTAAAGCTAGGATAAGCCTTGGGATAATGGAATGGTACATTATGATATCATAGAGCTAGGACAAGCCTTGGAATAATGGAATGGTTTATTATGATATCATAGAGATAGGACAAGCCTTGTCATAATGGAATGGTACATTATGATATCATAGAGATAGAATAAGCCTTGTGATAATGGAATGGTACATTATGATATCATAGAGATAGGACAAGCCTTGGGATAATGGAATGGTACATTATGATATCATAGAGCTAGGACAAGCCTTGGGATAATGGAATAGTGCATTATGATATCATAGAGATAGGCCAAGCCTTGGGATAATGGAATGGTACATTATGATATCATAGAGCTATGACAAGCCTTGGGATAATGAAATGGTACCGTATGATATCATAGAGCTATGACAAACCTTGGGATAATGGAATGGTACATTATGATATTATAGAGATAGGACTATAACTATTCTTTCTATTTAAAACAAAACATTGAACAATTCAACGTTCACAGTCCGTCTGATTTACCTTTGATTTTTTGTTTTTTTGAGACGTTCAATATATTGATTCTTCGAGATAAAAAAGCTTTGTCAATGTTTCTAAATATTGACTTCTCCTTTTAAAAGCTGTTATTGGAAGCACATTTCACATTTGCACCACTTGCATTACATTTGTGTGTTTTTGGCATTTTACATTTCCGAATAAGATTGGATTGTCGATTTATTTATTTGCCGCTGTATTTTATACACACTTATTTTGTTATTCAATTTCATTGCCTAATCAATTACTCAGATAATCAGGGTGTTATAAATGAGTTAAACCAAAATGTTATGTTTAAAGTGTTTCTGTATTGGATAATTTGTGATGGCTAATAGAATATATTGTATAGACATCTACTAACGAAACTAGTGCATAATGTATACTTCAAAATTTTGTATGTTATTAAAAACAGAAAGTATATGTCACATACAAATGATTGAAAAAAGAGGGACGAATGATACAAGAGGGACAGTCAAGCTCATAGATTGCAGACCATTGAAAACAAACTGACAAGGCCATAGCCAAAAACATAGACAATCAGACAAAATAGTACAGAAGACAGAACTTAGAAAACTAAAGACTAAGCAAAACGAACCCCACCAAATCTAGGGATGATCTCAGGTGCTCCGGAAGGGTAAGCGGATCCTGCTCCACATGTGCCACCCTTCGTGTTGCTCATGTTATTACAAATACTTACCGTTTAGATCTTTCCTCCCATCTGAAAGATAAAACAGACCAAATTGGACAGGTATATATACATACAATATATCTCCATTCTCTTTAAAAACACTAAAATTATGAACTTGTTGCATCTTTAGAATTATAAAGTAATTAAAATGTTTATTTATAAACATAATAAAATGAATTTGATTCTTGATAATATCTGAGGTAAATAGTTCTTTTACATAAAGTCAACAGTATTATACCGCTGTTCGAAAGTCATAAATCATTGTGAGAAAACAAATCCGGGTAACAAACTAGAATAGATGGAAGAAAAAGTAGAATCACAAAAATACTGAGGAAAATCAATTCGGAAAGTTCATAATTACAGGGCAAACTCAAATAACAAAACGCATCAAAAACGAATGGACAAGAACTGTCATATTCCTGACTTGGTTTAGAAAATGGTGGTTTAAACCTGGTTTTATAGCGCGAACCCTCTCATTTTGATGACAGTCTCATCAAATTTCGTTATATTTACAATGATGCGTTAACTAAACAGACACAATAAATAAAATACTCAAATTATGGGTACATCAGTCATCATCTTATAACAATTTTAAAAGGAACAATTTAACAGAACACAAAAAACATCTATCTACAAACACATTCATTGGTGTGTGTGTCTGACGTCAGAAAATTCCATACGTCACATAAATTTGTCGTTCAATGTGCATACAGACAATTTTAAAATGTACATAGGCAATCTTAGCATATAGGGTTGAAAAATCAAAAGTATGTAAGAATTAATTTCAGAAATAGACCAAGATTGAAAATAGTCCAAAAGTTATATATAGAATTTATAAGAATCCACAAATAGTTAATTCCACCATCAGTCATCATCGTATAACAATTTTAAAAGGAACAATTTAACAGAAGACAAAAACATCTATCTACAAACAAATTCATTGATTTGTGTGTCTGGCGTCAGAAAATTTTATATGTCACATTAATTTGTCGTTCAATGTGCAAACACACAATTTTAAAACTACCATAGGCAATGTCAGCATATAGGGTTAAAAAATCAAAAGTATGTAAGAATAAATTTGAGAAATATACCGAGATTGAAAATAGTCCAAAAGTTATATATAAAATTTCTGAGAATCCATATATAGTTAATTCCACTACGGAACACATCAACAATAATAGGAAAGCAACTAAACAACAGGAACACCAAAGTACAACACAAACCAAACAAAAATGTAACACACACACACACACACACACAGATCTAGATACGAACTACAAGATAACTATTGACCATTTTCCTGATTAGGTACAGGACACTTTAAAAAAAATGTGGGTTGAACCCGTTGTTTTGGCTAGCTTAACCTACATGTTTGAATATAGTAAAAATGTTGATAGTTTCAACTAAGCATAAAACCACACTGGTGTATTTCAATTAAAAAAAATAAGTTTTCTCGACTGGAAAAAGAGATTTGCCTGTACCAAGATAGTAATATGACAGTTGTTAATTGTTCATTCGTTTAATGTGTTTTATCCTTTGATGTTCCCATTTGATAAGGGACTTTCCGTTTTGAATTTCTGAACGCCGAGGAAAACTCAAAACGGAATATCAAACACATAAGCAAACACTTTATAAAACATATTTAACTTCCATAATACAATAACACAATGGCGGGATGTATTGATACCGAGTCACGCCAAAAAGAATCTCGAAAAAATGAACATAACAGTAAAGGTTGAATATTTTAAATGAAAAGAGCATTATACATTTACCACGTACATAAGATGATTAACAACTGTTCCTTCTTGTAAATCAAGCCCATTATTTCTTTCAATCGACCTTGTTTTGATATCCCCAAAACCAGCAATTAATATCACAAATGTTGCCTAAATAATCGATTACGACCTGAATATGGATGCAATGAAAATGGCAACGTCCCACACAAAATGATCCCGGTGCTCAATTAGGTAATATAATCCAAGGCTCTTTCAGTTTTAAACATTTGACTTTCTTCACTTTACACATGTATTCCCATTAAAAACTAAAAGACAAGTTGATAGAGTAGTTATTCTTTGTTTTATAAAAAAAAAGAATGACCAAAGTAGTATCATGTATAATGGAGGGATACATCGTTCTTTGTAAGAAATCACTCTAATTCAACAAAATATTCTCTGAAAAAATGAAGATCTTTTCTGGATTTACATCCATGAGGAACAGTAAAAGCCGAAAAATTTGAAAAGTAAGGATGTATAAGGACCGAAAACGTTAAAGAGATAAAATCAAAACGGACATTAATAAATCTAAATCTCTCTAAGGCAAACGTTACCTGAGGTAGTTAAAATTTTAGTGTCTCTATGATTTCAAAATTTATAAATGGGCAATTGAAGAAATAAAAAAAGAAGATGTGGTATGATTACCAATGAGATAACTCTCCACAAGAGGCAATTTAAGACAGTTTGTTATAGATCATGTCAGTACCTAAGTTCGGACTACTGAGGAGCGCTTTTCACAGACATAACTAAGATACTTTATATCTTGATTGACAGCATATTTGTTACGTGGTTTTTTTTTCTCGGGCAGACAATCGACATTCCTATTGGAACCAACAGTGCCCCTCTTCGTGTCGACTTGTTTTGATTAATCGGGTTTTAATTTGTCTATCGAATAATTTGTGAAAATGTTTATCGTTTCGTACTTGTATTTTTTTACCTTTGCGGTGTCACGTTTGAAATGTTTTTCTTTGTAACGTTAGCTTCTTTCTGAACACTGGTTGGTAGTTGTCTCATTTACAATAACACAACATCTTCTTATTGTAACTTAATGGTTATTATGTGTTGAAAATTGATCAAATGTTGCACTTTATAAATACAGCTGTTTCGCGAACCACGCCTCTTTTTGGGAGATATGTATTATTCATATACATTTTGTTTTGTTTTACGTACTGGTTCCCAGAGATGATCTCTGTGTTTCATCTCATAGAGACTTAACTTTGGTATGTTACCAGTATAAACACACATGAATGGCGGTCAAATTGGATTCTGAGGAAGATCCAAAGTGAAGGAAGGGGTAGTGAAACATTTTAATATAAGTTTAAACTCTTTGGAGTTTTGGGCATATATATGTTGAAAATATGCCGAACAGTCCTATGTTTTGACCATTGAAACAAAATTGTGAATATGAACTTTCCGTTATAGGATATATATTTTTACGAAACTTAATAGTAAAAGTGCTACAGTGTTAGTCATAACAGAAGATCCTATGTGAAATTGAATTGTCTATACTTACAGAAGTCAACCTATAAGGGGGGTGTATATTGTCAGTATTTTTATCCATTCATTTGATGTGTACGTGAGCTTAAGATTTTGAAATTTGATTATTGACTTTCAACTTTAAATTGGGATTGTAATTTATGTTATTTTATTAAACAAATATGTGTCAGAATATTTATTTTACATGTTGTGTTTAACTTGAAAAACAAACAAGTTACATTACTATCATTCATGCACATTTTTAATCAGGTTTCGAATCAATTAATTATCAAAATACCCGACATATATTTATGCTGTTTTCATAACGTATATGTCCACAATAATAATAGTTATATGAATACCAGGAAGCTGAAATCAACTTATGCGTTGCAGTTTTAAATATACCAAAAGATACTAATGCATAATTAGTTGTGTTACATTTATATACAATCAATTTAAAATAGCAAATTCTAAATAGAATACAGTCATGAGAGTGGATAAAGTTCACATTAGTTACTAATATAGGGAAATACCAAAAAAGTGTGAATAATTCATATGGTGCAACAAGTAAGCTTCATACATATGTGGTTAAAACCTCAATGTAGTTAAGTATTTGAAATGTTTTCATATATGTAACTAGAATCATATATATTTATATCATCAAAATAAACATGCAATCATACATAAGCTTCAAATTGTGTTCTATTGTTCAAGAAATACGTTGATGTTCCTTTTTCTAGTAAATGATACAGGCTTTTCCTTTGCTATTCTATTGACGCGCAAAGAATCTGCAATAAAATGAATAAAACTAATATTATTTGATGCTTTTTACATATTTTAAAAAAAACTATGCATCAAAATAACATCATAATGGTTATTTGTATTTCAAAATAAAAACAGTTAATTTAGATCTTATGTGTAACCTTTGCTTTTTAAATGCAAATGGTTCATCCTTCATGTATTCCGAGTTCGATAATAGTTAATGTCTGCATGTTTTGCTAAAATATTAAGTCTTCAAAATTATTTTCAGTGTTTTTTAGTTTTTAAGTGCCAGACTGGCTGTGATGAAAACATGACATAAAAACCCACTCAAGTTGACTATGTATATTAGTGCACGAATATAACATTTGTGTCTTTTTCCCGTGCTAGTTATTCAACTTATGTTTACGTTGAAATGCATGTGAATGTTAAAACTAAGAAGAGCTTACTCTAAATTTTTGCTATCATGCTAACTAAAAGTTATCTATATATTTCAGGAGTTACCAGACACGCAGAAATGAAAAACATATCAATAGTGTCATTCAAAAGAAATAATTTGTAAATAATTTTAATCTTTCATGAACCCTTACAAACAGAAGTTAAAAGGACTACTTCAAGTCAAGTCTATTCTCTTCACATTCATGTCGTGCCGTTACATAATTAAATTACATAATGTGTAGTAAATGCTAATTGGACGATTCAAACAAAACAACTCAAAATACGCATGTCGTATTTCGTTTAACTATATTACTAATACTTTTAAAACTACGATCTCTACGTCTTTGTATGACTTATTCATACTATTTGCATTGAGATATCGCAGATCAAATTTATTCCTTTATAGTGTAATAATGTACGTTTTTTTTATAGAGTTCAGCCTGCCAATTGATATGTTATTGTGTGTTATTGTGTGTTTTTCTATGTTGTGATGTTATGCTATTGTTTCGAAAAAAGGGAGAAGATTTTGATCCATTAAAACGTTTAATCCCGCGGCAAATGTTTGCACCTGTCCTTAGTCAGGAATCTGATGTACAGTAGTCGTCGTTTGTTTATGTAATTCATACGTGTTTCTCGTTTCTCGTTTTTTTTTAATTTCATATAGATCAGACAGTTGGTTTTTCCGTTTGAATGGTTTTACACTAGTAATATTGGGGCCCTTTATAGCTTGTTGTTCGGTGTGAGTCAAGGCTCCACGCGTGTTGAAGGCCGTAAATTGACCTATAACGGTTTATTTTTTTTTAAATTTTTATTTGGATGGAGAGTTGTCTTATTGGCACTCACATCACATCTTCCTATATCTATGAACTGCCAAACAATAGAAGAGAAATATGGATAGTAAGTTTTATCTAAAGTACTTACCCTCCACAGGTACATCTAAAATAAGAAAATATTATATTATGTAAAGCGAGTCGCTCGGACTTACAAGTCGAACTTATCAGTGAAAATTTTAACGTTTAAATTACTTCACATACTGTCATGTAGGGATGTCTTCAACTTATCATACGGTATTATAATGCCAATTATCAAAATTATTAGGCTGACGTGTTGTTACAACCACCTAATTTCATTATGCTTCTTCTTGATAGCTGCCTCATTGGAAATATTTAATCACATGTTCTTATTTTTACTTCCTGTTTTTTTTTTCATAAAGGATTTGTAATCAAGGCGTAATCAATCTGATTAAAGTATCCACGTTTATTTGATCCCATGGAATTCACAGTAACATTGTTCTGCATTTTCAATTCAATTTTGAACATTACATCAAACAAATGCACAACATCTTAATATTGGCCGTTTGTCATATATTTTCTATAACTACAAATGCTCAAAGCTATTATTTATACTTATCGGTTTGCTAAGTGATTCTTACCAACAAAAGGTTATGAACATTAAAACATTGAAATTGTCAATGATATAATACTTGTTTTAGAGAATGTAAAGGACAAACACGTTGTGTGGTTAACCATGAATATATTAGTATTGCATTAATTTAGGAACGTTGTCATTTAATGTTTAAATAAATGTAGGCAACATCTTCAATTTGTTTTAATTTGACAAAGGCGATGTTAATTACAATATCTGAAAGACTGCCTGGCTATTTTTCATTTGGAAGCTATGTTCCTGATGTGTTTCCCTAGTTTGTTGATGTATGAGTATTCAATCTTTGTGATCGACGATTATATAAATTGAAATATAGGTGTCATAAAGATACTCACAGGGACTAACAATAATCTGTGTCATCAAACAAGTGGGTATAATAAGTCATACACCAGTAATATAACTTAGAAAACTGTGCTGAGATAATGCTTCCCCAAAAAAGTGGTAACATTTTACAATACAAACTGTAAACGTGAGTTGTAAAATTGTCATATTTGATCAGTACATGTACACGAACTAACTATAAACACTTTGCAGGTGGTGGATTTAGGAAAAGTTCATAGTTATGTGGCTATACGTCTCACTAGCCTTGGATTGACAGCATAATACTATGTCAAATGTTAAAAGACAACTGTAAAATGCTTTATCTATATCAATACATAGCAAAACAACAAATAACACGGTCAAATACCTTAAAATACCGACCAAAGAATACAAAAAGTAAGCTAGTACATGTATCAAGCTCAAAGTATGAATTTATTAATACATACATGGTTTTTTAAAACTGAATAAGTACGAATCGACAATTGTGTGTTAGAAAAACATACCATATGCAGTGCCAAAATGAAACGCAAGATGTAAGGTTTACTATTTAAAATAATGTTAAAATAATGTTAACAAAAGTATTTGCTACATCAACATGCCGTAGTCTTGTCTTCTCTTGTCTTTTGTTATTGAATAATGAGAAATGAGAAATAATAAGTGTGTCGTTTGACATACAACATTTGCTTTTAATTGATTGGGTACTACAAAACATACATACTATCAACATACTATTGTATTGATAACATAAGTCGCTTTTGCTGACCATCTATTGATGTTTAGTTACTGACTGCATAGTCAAAATAAGGACACGCAAGAGTGTGACATAGGGAACAAAATTTAATATTTGGGACGTAACTACCACATTCAGGTTTACACCAACCTTCATAAATAAGCACACGTTTATAGCTTTGCAAACTATGTCTCGAATATCATAATCATGTCAGATTATTTCAAAAGCTGGCACAAATGCTGTGAGTTTTTGGCCGAAAAAATAATATGTGTGATTCCATTTACACCTAAAATAATAGTTATCTAAGGTAGATAATTGTTTTTCTTTTCTTTTATGTATTTGGTTTTTATATTATTTACATTTTATTATGTTACGTAACATTTTGCCTTAAAAAAGTGCTTTATGAAAAACAACAAAAAAGTTCTTTATGGTAAGCTGTTATTCAGACTAAAAAGTATGGAAGGTAGGGTAACTGGAATCACATATGCCTTTTTATTATTTTCCTCATAATCTTTCCTCAGAGTCATTTTAAAAAACACAGATAATGATAATTAACCAATCAATGTTTAAACTATTTTACAATATTTCTCTCTTAAATTGCATGTTGATAGCTAATCTTTGCTAGTCTATTAACACCATTTTATAAACATCGTTATATCATAAATTGCATTTATAAGTGTATGCTATATTTATTTTTTTGTAACTTAACATTTACCGGCCAAAAAGGAAAATAATTAATCATAGAATACAACATACTATTTACCAATGAAGTATAAAAATGACAGTACAATTAATTGAAAAAGAAGTAAAGAAATTGTGGAGCATGTTGAGATGTTAGCTTGTTCTTTCAGACCAGTGAGTATTATAGTCCTTTATCAATTATTGAAATGTGAAAAGGTATAATTTCAAAGTGTCGATTTATAAATTCATAAATTATAAAGAAATTTAGGTTGATTTGACAAGTTTTATATATGTTCCTTATGGTCATAAAGTTCTTTAAAATGATAGTTATTATTCGTCCTTTGGTTTCATCATGGCAGTTTTCAGCGTCTCCCATTCAGTGAAATCTAGGAAATAGTGCACGAAATCGTCCCGTTGGTTTTTCGTTATTTTGTTGTTGTGTATATTGTTGTTTGTCTCTTTATACTTTTGCCATGTCGTTGCTAGTTTGAATTTGACTGATGAGTTTGAATCTCTCTATGTCAGATTATTTCAAAAGCTGGCACAAATGCTGTGAGTTTTTGGCCGAAAAAATAATATGTGTGATTCCATTTACACTTAAAATAATAGTTATCTAACACTGCATGAACGCATGCGTTTACTAACATTTAATTTTTCAATAAATTTCTTTCTACTTAAGTTTAAAAATATACTTGAAATTTAAGGCAAATTATACTACAAGTTTGTCAGAAATTACTGAATTGCTTCGATTTGAAAATTAATTCACATTGAAGTAAATTTACAATACAATATATTTCAAGTTTATCAGAATTTATAAAAAGTTTTTTAGTTGGAATTGAATAACGAATAATGCGAATTTAAAATATTTTCTACTTCTAGTTTATGAGAATTTAATCTGTTATGTTTTTTTTTGCAATTTAAAGTCTAGTTAAATTACATTTGACCCCATCTTTAATGAGAGTTATTTTTATAGTATACATATAGTTAGGAGTGGTTTAAAGCAAATTAGCACAATATAGCATTTATTTTATATTCAAGTTATTCTATTCTTTTTTCTTCTTTGCATTTGTTCACTGAATTATCGGATAACGAGGAAAGTTACTATACATTACTTTTGTGCAGACATTTGAGACAACAGTTATTTAATCTTATAGGTTGGATATATCGGCTAATAAATCATTTATTAAAAAAGACTATGTTTTGGGGTCAAAGTTGCTACTAATTCTTTACTCCCCTTTCCATTATTATATATCTTCTTTTACATTGCAAATTCTAATTTTCCTCGTACATAATTTAACAATTTTGGGGTTATTAAGAAATATGGCTTTTAGTTTTCTCAATTAAATTGTTTCATAGTTTTTATGTCGGGGCTTATTGTAGCCGACTATACGGTATAGGGTTTTTCTCATCGTTGACGGACGTTCTGTACGGTTGCCTATAACTTAAATCCACTTCATCTGAATTTTGGTGGATATCTATATATATATTGAGCATTTTGAAATTTAATTTAATTTATTTTTCTACTAGTGTGGACACAGAATTAAATTTTAAGTAAACTTAGTTGTCTCATCGGCAAATATGCCACATCTCCTTATTTTTATAAAAATCAAATATGGTGTATTATGCTATTAAACGGTTTAATCATTCGTATGTTATTCGGCATTATTTATATTCCTTTGCATTATCAGTATAGTCAGTGTTTTTAAATTTTGCAATAAATAAGCATATGTTGTAATTGTTCAGCATACATCTAGTTTTGCTTAGTATGAATCCAAAATTGTATCCTTATGTTCGTAGAGTTTACCTCCCTTTGATTGCAACCAGGGGAACTAACTGCATTGCATTTACAACAACGTTTTATTTGGTTATTCTTAAATATTAGATACATGCTGATTGGTTAATTTACCGTTTATATCTTTCTATTTACTACCACAACAACGCCAGAACATCAACGAATTTGTAATATACAATCAAGGTTAAAAAAAATAGAAAAAGGACATGGCTATTTTCCTAAACAGATCATATATCTAGTATCTGTTTATGTAAACAAAACAATTGAAAGAGTCTGGCCAATCTTTGAATTAAGAAGCCGAAAAAAAATAAAAATATGAAGCAAGTGCAAGACATAATAGTGTCCTGTGAAAATGTGTCCACCTGGACAGTTTTTCATTGAATTTTGGTATTTAATAATGTCCATTAATTGCCATAAAATATTGTCGCTTAAGTGGACATATTTTTACTGCAAAAACCATGAAATAGTGTTAACCACAGGACAACTTTCATAGAATCTGCTATTAAATTGTGTCCTCCAAGGGAAGTAATATAAAGGTCATTAAAAAGTTTTAATATACTTGAATTTTAATAAAATCTGAACAATTGAAAAGAAACTCGCATGACTGATTAATATACAAATGTTAACAAACATAGTATGGTTGGAAACGAATATAGAGACATTAATTTCTTTGAAATACCCAGTTAATGCTAATGACAATGAAAGAAGAAAGTTTGTAAAGTATAAAAATCAAATTTGAGCAACTTTACTATACTTATTATGAGAAGAAGACAAAATAAAATATAGAATTTTGGTATAAATAATGTCCATTGTAATAAAATGTTGTTCTGTAAGTGGACAGCAGTTAACAATAATAGCTACAGGTATGAAATATGGTCCAACTACAGGACAATATTTATAAGTAGTTAGTGTTATTAAAATATGTCTAGTATGTCCTTGGAAAATAATACTGAAAAGCATTTTGAACTTAAATCATTATACATGTACTTTAAAAAAATATAAATAAGAAGATAAGGATGGTATACATGTGTACTTATGAAACAACTCTTTTTTCAAAGTAACAATGTATTCAAGTTCGCAATTATACATGTAGGTTACAATACGTATATTTTACAAGGCGATAAATATCATTTAATACTTTATCATATAAAAAATTGTCTGTGTGGACACATTATCCTGAGATAAAATATCCCCCTGGACAGAATTATAGAATTAGATAATGTCCACGTCCATGGACACTTTTTCATACCTGAGGGCATATTTTGCATAGGAAATCGTGTCCATGGACAGTATTTATTATGAAATAATGTCCAGTGGACACTATTTCATGAGGGACACTATAAAAATCCTACACAACCACTACGAAATGTAGAAATGTAGAAAATCGGTCTTTTTTTCCAAATTCCGTTTTTTTTATTTTTGATATCTTATACTATTTATTTCGTATCTGCTAATTCATTTACTGTAGTTGCAAACAGATTCCCTTATACAAGTGTGTGTGACACTCTGTCCATGATATAAAAACAAGTATGACAATGATTATAGGAAAATCATAGTGCAATGGTTATGTTGACATGATGACTATGTTAAAGGGGCACTAGCTGTCAAATTCATTTTCACCGATTTAATTCAAAATCTCATATTTTATTTATAACAATGTAAAACATTTATCCAAACTATTAAACGTTTAAATAAATAATTTACATTATATAGTCTTCTATAAATTTTTATTTTCTCACAATTTGTATAAGTATTAGGATTATACATAAATCCACCAGAGACCAACAGATATGGGTTCATCGCATGACCGTCACCAATGAGCTAATCTCATACACTGTATTGAAATTAAGCCATCAATTACAAGTAATTAAATATAAAACAATAACAACTAAGCGAAATTGAAAAAGCACGGTCAGAATATACGTAAACGAAAACAAGAAAACTTTGGACAGGAACGTCCAAGAACCGGTTTAAACATATTAACAATCCGCTTATATATCTTGGACAGTGTTGGAACAATCGCTGATGTCGGATTTAGGACAATGACTGCTCAATACTTATCTGACATAAAACATACGTCAAGTGCTTGTTTCTAATTGTTCTTACTATAAATATTATCTGAATCAATGTTCGTGATTAAAATGCTTGTAATCATACTTGTAACATAAAATGTGTTTACGTTATAATATTTGGAGTATCCATAAAAAGAAGATATGTTGGATAAAAGTTTCTGCTTTAAAAAGCCTCAATCTGAAAAGTCACATACTTTTGATAAAACGGTTCTAAAGCGTGAAAATGCGCTATGTTCAATCTATTTAGAAGTAGAATCAGAATAATTTCACTGATCTGACTTCTGACTTCACCATGCGTGTAATTTTGGGGCCCTTTATAGCTTGTTGTTCGGTGTGAGCCAAGGCTCCGTGTTGAAGCCCGTACTTTAACCTATAATGGTTTAATTTTTAAATTGTTATTTGGATGGATAGTTGTCTCATTGGCACTCACACCACATCTTCCTATATCTAGTGATTGCGTATTTAGTACTATTTACACATTCCCGAGCATTGCCTAGATTTGCGTTATACTCTAATAAAATTGAGAATGGAAATGGGGAATGTGTCCAAGAGACAACAACCCGACCATAGAAGAAAAAGAAAACAACAGAAGGTCACCAACAGGTCTTCAATGAAGTGAAAAATTCCCGCACCCGGAGCCGTCCTTCAGCTGGCCCCTAAATATTATCTAAACACGAAAGCAGTGCTAGGTTCATCCTAGTACTATAACCTAGCCTTATAGTACTGAAATATTAACTGCTTCGACAGTTAATCGTACCTTTTTGGGGTTTTTAAATATTTAGAACTAAATCTCGAAGCCTATATCTACTCTATTGAACTGAAATCTTAGACTAGTATGCTCTCTGCAAATGTGAAAAATCGTATATATATTCGATTCCCGACTGTATCAAACCAAACTCTTGAAAATAGTGTTGCAGAATCACAAAGCAGTATACTGTGATTTTGTGTACTGATCAGAATATGACTTTATTTTACATCGTAATTGAAAAATGTGTAGATCCTGTCTGAACGTATAAAACGCGTTGATTTAAAAACAAATATATTCATATATATCTCAGTAGCATGGGTTCGAATCCCGGCGAGGGAAGAACAAAAAGCTTGCGAAAGCAAATTTACAGATCTTACATTGTTGGGTTGATGTTTAGACGAGTTGTATATACAGAATGTACACAGCCATGTATCACCATCATGGATAAATCTGTTGTAGAGTTGTCACTGGTTCAGACGGACTTATAATATATATATATATATATATATATATAAAAAATAGACTGCTTACTTCTCTCATAAAGCGAAGAAAAAAAAACTATCTCGAAATGTGTTTCAGGAATAATGATGAACTTTAGCATGAGAAGCACCCCCTTTTTTTTTAATCATATGAGAAAGTTGAGCTGTGAATGTTTTGTTTCATAAATGAAAACTAGGCAATCTTGTAGAACTAGTTGAAAGTTTTAGTAGTCAGTTTATAACAACTGATGACGAAAACACAATTTCCATCCCATTATTACATTTTGACGTTATGCATTTCTCCGTATATTTTCTACACCCAGATTTGTCATATATCACAGAATTTCATAATCTGGCTAAAATTAGTTCAAGTTGTTATTGTATGAAAACTATCTTATTTTAATACTGAAATCTATCTTTTTTTTAATTTAATGTCACACGAACATAAAGTTCGAAACCGAGAACTTTTTCTAAGGAACCAATATCATGCATAAGTACATGTACGATTGACAAAAAAATACACCGACTTCATTTAACATCAAATCAAAAAGGTCGAATCAAAGCACTATATTCGGAAAGGTAACATTAATACGAATAATCCTACATTGATATTTTGACATTAAGACCGAACTTAAAGGTAATATTCATTTTGTACAAGTCATGATGACAAGCTCAAAATCATCGTATGTCGTAGGTCTTCTTCAAAAGAAAGTTTTTTTTACAAGAACTTCCACACAGGTAAAATGGCAAACACAATATGCTTGAATTATCCTATACAACAGTTGCATGTTGCTTTTGAATTAAGTTCTATTTAACTCTAGAATTATTTTTTGTATTACAATTGTACCACATCGGTAGTTTCACGGTAAAGAGTTTGTAATTGTCCTATGTACAGGCTTAGATGTTGTGGGTTTGATCAAAGAGCAAAGACAAAGTCTTGTAATAATATCAAGCAAATTGTGTTCTTTTTCGCACTATAAATGAAGTCATTATTTTAAAATGCCAACTTAGTGTATCGGTCTACATACATTGTAAATCTTCTAAAACCGTTCGCATTAAAATTAGAGTGAACTGTTTGTTAATGTTACTCAGCTATCTAAAAATCTTAATCAATTTTCTCTATAAATATGTATTAAAATAATAAAGATTTTCTTTGTTTATATGAGAACGAACATTTGATATTCTTTGAGGAAGATTATAACACCTGAGTATTCTGGTCTTTTATACATGTCTCTGGAAAAAGACCATTTTAGATAAATAAAAGAAAAAGCCGGCTTCGCAAAAGGGGAAAATTGATATTCTCCACCCGAAATCGTCTACTGCCCCTCTGCAACAATAACATGGTCATCCCCTTTAACAGTACACAGGAAGAGAAGTTGAAAGAGAACAATTTCGCAATTCCTATGAACGGTTAATAGATCATTTCATCGTGCAGTGGCAAGTATTACAGATATATTTTGAACGAACCAATTCAATAAACTATATCCATTTCAATGAATATGACATAGAATATTCATTTGTCATAAGAAAACTGGATCTGTCGATATGTGAAGGGAACTTTATCACCGAGGTGTCAACGTATACAAAAAGAAGATGTGGTTATGATTGTTAATGAGACAACTCTCCACAATAGTCCAAAATGACACAGAAATTAACAACTATAGATCACCGTTCGGCCTTCAACAATGAGCAAAGCCCATACAGCATAGTCAGCTATAAAAGGCCCCGAAACGACAATCTAGTACTGTAAAGGCCACAAGCGTGTCAAAACTGAGGCTGTGACTGTGGTTCTTTCTTCGGCAAAGTGTGTTCAGCATCTTTATTTAAAAATAGACACACGTTACTTGTTTTCTTGTCGAAGGCCAGTGGTTTTCTCTGGCTTTCTCTACAAATTAATCTTGATTGTCATGGAAAACCAAGCGTAATGAAAGTGTCACTAAAACCAGCAAGCAACTAATTGTTCATACGATTCTTTTCGTTTACGGGTAAAATGATTTTATTTTAGTTTGAACCATTATGTTTTTGCAAGACATAAGTGCGCAAACATTTTCATCACTTTTTTATACTGATTTTCGGAGAACCCTAATTGTGCGCCTATTCCTAAGAACAGATATACTGTATTTTTTGGCCAAAAATATTGAATAAATCATTTTAATTTCGGAGATCTTGAATAATATAGTTAATACAAGTATGTATGCCATTGTATCATTCAGGTTTGTTTTTAATGTTCACCGGCAGACGACTTTGTCAACACCGACTCCAATGAAGCGAAATTTCGATTACAACTGTGAGAAGATGAGGAAGTGGGGAGGGGCAGGGGAACGGTCCCCTTATGGAATATCATATTTGTAAAGTGCTTACACTTTTTTAAAAGTAACAGTCAAAATATTTGCTGACTAGTTCCTTTTTTTAAGTGGTTTATCATTTTCAAACAAAATGGGTGACGGATCCATGAAATGTCGTAATATATGGGCAATCGCACCGCAATACAATCTGTAAAAATCGAGAAATCGTTATTATGTGTCTTTGTATGTACATGTATATTTCATCTTTTAGTATCATAGAAAGAAAGATGCAAATGTGGTTCAATGGAATCTTTTGTGTAACTATTACAGCTATGTTTGTTTACCAAGTTAGGTAGACGCCATCATCTCTTGATATAGACAGATGTGGCATATACAATTTGGTATACATTGGCCTTGTGTATTAAAGCAGAGTTCAAGATTAAGATAAAGCAAAACTTACAGTATATGGAATTTTATAGAGGTACGGTTAATTTCCCTGTATTTTTTATACTTCATGTAACGTGTCGAAATTTCGTACTTGCAAAAATCCAAATTATCCATTGGATAAAGCACATATGATTTACATAACAATGCACAATACAAGTGTACAACATATAAAACATCAGTGAAAATTAACCACAAGTCTATTTTATTGGAAGGAAAAATATACATGGTCCATAATCTCATGCTTTGTTCTATTAATGTTAGCCTAACGAATGGATATCAAGAATACTTTTAAGATTCAAACTCTGAACCTTTCCAAATTTAAACTCTGAACCTTTCCAAATTCAAACTCTGAACCTTTCCAAATGCGCTGTCTAGGCATGTAAGTAATATTTATACTTCCATGGTTTAGGTATCTATTAAAATCTGAGATCAAAATTTCCATAAGTTTTTTTTAAATATAAAGGTCTGTATACAAAGGTCGTAACTTGAGTTTATCAATTATAATCCAATATGGAGTTTAAAACTCCCCTGCGATTTAAATTGCTTATGGGTGTCCAACAGATCGTTTAATAATAAATACTAAAAACTTGCAAATACATGTACATGTATCTGTAAAATTGAAGTCGTGTGCCATGCATCTGAACAAATTTTTATAATACAGTAATAAGATAATCACGTGTCCGAAAATATGTAAAACAAATATATGTGTAAATCTAAAAGTACACATTTGACACTACATGTATGGTCTTAGTAGAAAAAAATTTAAAGTAAATTAGCTGCTTTCCATGTGTAAACTATTTTTAATATTTTTGCCTTTTTAAAGTTATAGATGGTGAATTTCACTCCTTCTTTTATTGCGAAATAAATAAACATGTAAGAAATGATAACTTCTCTGCAAATGATTTTCAAAATACTGACTTTATGTGTTGCACTAACAAACAAAAACATACTCATCATGATCAATAAATAAAAAAAATCAGCATATTTTAGGCTCGTTTGTAAACTGAGGACAGGGCTTGATTTACCGATGCATGGTTTAAAGTTTTGTGGTTTATTAATATGCTGTAATTTGTATTTTGGGGTTTTCACTATATTACATGTATATACTTGCAACAATAGATACATGTATATATATACATATATATTATATGTATGTGTATATGTTACGTTTTTTTTTCTGTTTGTCACAAACACGTTTGATTTGTTGAAATACATATGACAATAAAGATTATTATTATTTATTTTATCAACGCCTGACTTTTAATTATTCAGGTTTTTTTTACCCTAACCATGGAAGTGAAATAACTAAAGAGGTTATATGACCTCATTGCCCTAACTCTAATGTAAATGAAATCTGGCAGATATTTTCACATCCGCAAGAACAAATGTTTCGTAGTAGGGTGCATTTTCTGATAAAGGATCAAAGGACGCCAATAGTACTTTATTATAAAACTTTCACCACAATAAGATCGTGGCGTTCCTGATCAATTAACTTAATGGGACGTGTTAAACTATTATATGATAATTTGAACTCTGACTTGATATATAGTCGTTTATCTACAAATTTAGAAAATCGACATATAATCTAAACAATGTAAAGTTCTTTTTATATATTTACAAATGTAGACCGGTGTTTAAATAGTAAATACTATAAATGTATATTCCATACAGTTTTTCTCTTTCTTTTATTTATTTTTGCACTATGCATTGCATGAATAGACTAAAAGAAAATATGCCTACTTAGCTAAAAAGCTGCTACGAAAGGCGATGTAAAACATATAAATTGTATTCTAAAATACATTTTATAATATCATAACGTATTCTATAGTAAACATGTTTAGACAAGGAATCTACATTTTTTGTATTGATCTTTTTTAAAATTATTAAAAAAAAATGCATAATGGATATTTTACTATTTTTCGAAAGATATTTATCAGAGATATTTACTAGAATAATTAAATCCTGAATAAATCCCTACTGAACCATTTTGTATATGCGGATATAAACATTCGTTTGATAACATGTAAGAGATGTATAACGAATCAGATGTGGATACAAAATATTCCATAGACTTTTTTCCTCTTGTAATCCTATAAAAATTTTATACTTATATTTAAAATTTTAAATCAAAATTATTTGTCCAATTTTGCTTTATAAGAAAGAAAGCAAAGTTTAACGTAGATACTGATATCTGGTTTCATGGAGGAATAAATTATACTTGGTGATAGACCCCAAGGGTTAACTGGGATTTAGATATATTGTCCTCTTTGGTACTAATGGTTCCAGTAGTAAACTCCTTGCGCTATTGCGGCTTCCATTTTGGTTGTTTGGGATACATAAATATAGGTAGTCGTGCCTCTTCGGAATTAGGACAGGAACTTGATGTTCAGTGGTTATCATTTGTTGGTGTGGTTATTTTTAAAATATTAGACCGTTGGTTTTCCCGTTTAAACGGGTTTCCACTACTTATTTTTGGGGCCCTTGTTGAAGACCGTACTTTGACCTATTATGGTTTACTTTTACAAATTGTGACTTGGACATTGGCAGTCATACTTCATCTTCTTATATCTGTGTAATCCGGTGCTTTGTGCAAACGAGTGTTGCTGCTTGCACGTTAAAGAAGGAGTCCGTACGTAACATGCCCTTATTTTCCAATGACAGTCCAACATTTTCCGTCCGCCTTCCTTTCAGACCAGAACCTTGCACATCCTAACGTTACTCATGGTCATCGTCCTAAACACACATGACTTTGTCACAGAACATTTAGTAATGAACAATTTATCAACGTAATGTAAAAAAAAAAATCTCTTTAGATTCATACAGAAATTCTCTGAAGCTGCTTTTTTCAAGATGATTGGTAATTTTTATTGACTACATATCTGTAAGTTTGGGTGACAACTTTTCGACAAGGAATCGGCATTATATGGAAATTAACTGGGTTTATGCTCGTAGACTATTTCATTATTCATACGAGTAACATTTCCTTCGGAACATTCGAATTATATTAACAGTCCGATATGTAGATGATGTCCTCTCGCTAAATAGTTCAATGATGGTGACTCCGTCGAATGTATCGATCTATCGTATCGAACTTGAAAGGATACCACTGTATAGTTAAGTTTGTCTCTCAACTTGACTTATACATCTAGAAATTGACCATGATGGCCGATTTCAAACAAACACTTGACATAAAAGAGATGATGGCGTCTACCTAACTTTTCATGTCTTTGAAAAATATCTTAGCAGCTCTTGTGTATAGCTTGTATAGCTCCATTTGATACAATATTCCGGAGCTTGTATGTCCTCACACAATTTCTGTGATACTATTGATGTTTGACTAAGGTCTAGGACAAATGTGTCATGCATTATCAGGATGAGACAAATTAAAAGTAAATCTATACAATAGTTGGGTCCTGGAATAGGGGTTATACCGGGATGGTGCCTGGAAAGTTGGAATGCAAATGTTGGTATATGGAAAAGGAACAGAATTTAGGCCTTGTAACTGACCAACGCCTTTCCTCTCACAGAATTGTTACAAGGGTTCATACTATAATAAAGCATCGGCATCTTGTAACGTAACGTTCTCTTTCTGACCGGACGAATTTATACATCACACACAGTCCAGCGTGTCTTCTGTCGTGGTAATATGACCAAACAATTATCATGTTTCTAGACCCCTGACGACAAATAGGATCTACTTGATAATAAAAAGCGAGCTATAAACCCATGGGTTCCACGTAATGTAGTTATAGTTATCCTTTCGAAAAGAGGGACAAAAGATACCAAAGGGACCGTCAAACTTATAGATCGAAAATAATATGACAATCTGAGCTGCTACGAACCAATCTCGTGTTGGTTATAATTCAGTAATATTTACTTCACAGATATCCAGCAATATGTTCCTTAGAGTATTGCATGTTTTGATCGTCCTGTTTGCCTTGAACGTTACATCTAGGAATGAAACTTCTTATCAAATTTGTTCATAAATGATCAACATGACGGTTGCCATATATGAAGCATGATCTTCATATCCTTTAGGAGCCGGCACAATTTTAGTTCATTTCTTGGAAGCACAACACTTATTGTTATATACGTATTGTTATTTGAAGTTAATGTGAATTAATCGTTTCTTTCAATAAATATTGTAAACTGTTGATAGACAATGGTAATGTTAGCTTGTCGGGCACAGGCACTTGTCTCAGAAAAAAATATTCCTATGTATACCTGTTATATTAACGTATATAGGATTTTTTTTTTCTGAGACAAGTGCCTGTGTTGTCGGGGCCTTTTATTGCCGACTATTTATACGGTATTGTTTTTTTGTCATTGTTAAAGGCCGTGCAATTGCTTATAATTGCTTAAATCCTCTTCATATGAACTTTGGTGGATAGCTGTCTCATTGATAGGAATACCACATATCCTTATTTTTATATTGTGTTCTTCGTTGAGTAAATACACCTTCTTCGAGAATAAGTTTTTAATGGCAATTCTTGGTGGTGTTCCCGAAGCTATCTTAGGATAATTACGTGTTCTAAGACTATCTTATGACATGTCTTTGTCTAACTTGATCTATCGCATTGATCGTCCTAACCGTAGGACACCTATTTATATGCATTAAAATGCATTAGTATTTAACTAAAAACCCATATTATACTAGATTCTTTATCTACATATTCTTTTAGAACTTACATAGTTCTCATTAATCTTTTATTTTATATCATTGGTTGAAAATTATTGATGTTTTTGCCCTTCAAATTAGAAAGATAATATCATTGGACGTTTCAAGTTGACTGGACTTCAACTTCATCAAAAACTACCCTAACCAAAATCTTTAACTTAAACTTCGCACTATCATTTCTATGTTTTGTGGACCGTTATTGGGGTCAAAACTTTAATTTGGCATACAAATTAGAACGATCATATTACAGGGAACATGAGTACTGAGTGTCAAGTTCATTGAACTTTAACTTCATCAAAAACTACCTTGACCAAAAAAATTAACCTTGACCGGTCCGGACGGACGGACGTACAGACCAGAAACTATAATGTCTCTCTTTTATCATAGGTGGGGCATACAAACGTAGGAAAAAAATATTTCAATATACGGCAGGGGGGTCATGCTTACATTGCTTGTGTATTTTCCTGAATAAGTTAAATAATACTTATGTCTTCATATTTCAGTCTTAACAATTCAAAATTATAAGATTGTGTTTCTTGTTTGCCTATGACATTGAATTTGATATACATGTATATATATATATTATTTTCTGTATTTGTTTTGGCTCACATCGAACAGCAAGCTATAAAAAATAACTAGTGTAAAACCATTCAAATGGCAAACCAAAGGTTTAATTTATTTAAAAAACGATAAACGAGAAACACTTATGAACTGTATATCAACAGAACATCAGATTCCGGACTTTGGTCATGTGCAAACAAAAGCAAGGGGTTTAAACGTTTTAATTGGTACAGACCCCTTACTTTATCTGAAACAATAGTGTAATATCACAACACAGAAAGACAGGGTCTCAAGAAAGATTAGCTTTATAGCTTACTGTGTAACCCTCTTTAAATAAAGAATTATTATTATTGTTATTAGACACGTGACAGACATAGACAGACATATATACATGTAGCTTGCCTTACGTTTTGTGAGATTCTATCGTCATTGTTATCTTTAGATATTTATCTTTGGTCGCATGTATTTTTTGCTTACTCTTTCGTTCAATGCTTCTTTCATTTATACATTTGAGTTTCCTGCGAAAAGTTATGATGTTCGGAAGGGTCGATTTTTACCCTCCCGGAGCACCTGAGATCACCCTATTTTTATGTGGGGTTCGTGTTGCTTATTCTTTAGATTTCTATGTTGTGTCATGTGAACTATTGTTTTTCTGTTTGTTTGTTTTTTTTTCATTTTTTGCCATAGCCTCTTTTCTTATGAATCTAGAATCCTTGCATTTTTTCAACTCAAAGGGACACTTGAGACGGAATTGGAGAAGGAAGATTTTTAAAAATATATATTAATATCATATGTAAAACCCATCAAAGTACACATCCTTTTATTCAGTAAAAATAATGTGTTTAAGAGATTGGTAAACAATTGATAAATAAAAATTCGCTTCATGCATAAAACTAATTCACAAAGAGTTAACAAAGATATTCACTTGAAAAATCATTCCAGAGGTCTAGATGAACAAAATTTAATAAAGATTTGAATTTAAACAATACACCACAACTCTGTGCAGAACACAATCGTAACTATTTAAGAAGCATTTCAAAATCTGTAAGAGTGTCTAAAGACATTTTTTTACCAGACGCTTTGTTGAAACGACCCCTGTCAAACTTCATATAGGAAACACATAAACCTCGTTTTTGGAAAAGCGGAAAATTAGATATTTTTAACAGAAAATATTTATCTAATATACCAAAAATTATATGAATGATAAATTATCTGACTGTAAATAAAATCAACGTGCAGACATCTTAAAATATCAGGGTTGAACTGCTCGAGTTTTGTTCCGAACAAACGGATTTTTTTCTACACCTCCTACGATAAAAGTGCAAGAAAATCAAAGTAATGTTAAAAAGAAAGTGGATATTTTGATTCAAATGCTACACTCAAAAACAGATGCATCAAAAAAAGGAAGCCAAAAGATTAACGTCCCTGCACAAATTGCAGTAAGTAATTATTCATTGTGCATGTGGGAAGGGATAGCTTATATACAATCTTTATTTTTATGTAGTGCAACATAACTGTTACAATGCACTATGTTTGCGAAATGAAAATTCAATACTTTTAGCAAATTGTCATTTATTTTTATTTTTCAACGGATTACAAAGCTAAGCATGATTGTTGTCGGCAAAAGATTCGCATGAATATTGCACGCTTACAATTTGTGTATTAATTGTACAAAAACTGGGACATTTTACTAACTTTGAAAACATGTTGTTGTGTTTATTATAACGTAATATTAATGAAGTCGTGAAATTCTATGTATATATATTTTACTTTTTGTATAATTTGAGACTTTCTACACATTTCCGTTGGAAATTAAAAAAACCCGCATGGTTTATCTACATGCAATTAATCAGTTATGTATGTGTCAACATTTATCAGTAAACAATTCGGTTTTCGGAAATGATTATGGTCAATTATCTGTGATTAACGACATTGAAACAGTTTTTTTTTTTTTTAATAAAAAACTAGACCAAAACATGATCATAAAGTTGATTACTTTCAATCTTTTATCATAACTCTAATTCGAGTATAAATCTGAACTTTTAAGTCATTCTAAACAGTCAGGGGCATTACTTAAACAAGTAACTTTTTTTAGTTACTTATATAGGTAGTTTTTGATTTTAAAAAAATATAAAATTACTCAATAGAGTTATTTAAAATTCAATAGAAGCAGGGACTAAATGTCGTTTTCATGATTTTTTTACATCATTTTATATCATAAATTTAAGAATTTGTAAGATTTGAGAGGAGAATAGACAGAAAGGGTTACTTTAAAAATAATGACAGAAATGTTACTTGAAAAAGTTATTTTGTACATCTTTGAAAGAATTAGTAATAACACTTATTTAAGGAACATATGTAATTGTTTGGGTTACAAATTATATTACTTCAAGTCTTAATTAATTCATAAGTTTCTATCTATTTATATCTGTCTACCTTTAAGATTTTGAAGGAAAACGATATTTTAATAGTCCCAAGAGACCAACCTTTGACCAAGAAGCGTCGATATCAAAGATAAGTGCGTCAGAAAAGCAATTAGTGTTTCAGAAGGATTATAACTTATATTTCATGGGAAAAATAACCAGATGACTGTAAAAGTTTGTTAAAACTAGTAAAATTTGTATAATTGGTCACCTATAAAAATAATATTTAGAAAAGTTACTTATATAAGTAATTTGTAAAATAGCCTCGTTTTCAACATTACTTATATAGGTAATTTAAAAAGTTATTTGTTTAAGTAATGCCCCTGACTGTTAAATGAAAAGTTTGCAAGATATATTAATTTTATTTAATTATCATACTTCAATTCAGATTCAAACAACTTTTCAGCACACATTGATTATTTTACCGACATTTGTTACACTCTTGCTTAAGAAATGATCTCCTTTGTTCAGCTGTAATGTTCAGTAAGATTAATTTTCAAATGATTTTTTTTTCAGATATAATTCTGCAGAGAATAAGGAGATGTCCGATTTCATCATTGAATTCGTAAAAGGTCAATATCCTGACGAAGTGGAGGGGGTTGTAAGAGGTTTGTAGTACAAAAAAAATAAATAATTAAAATATTGGCGAAATTGCAGTTCTGCGGTACTGGTAACTTTCAATAATATTTTGAAACGCTATATAGTTTCCATACCATAAATAAGTTTTAGTGTTATCGAATCACTTACTAGCAAATGCATAATATCATGTAACTTTAGTAGATTTATTTTCATTTCGATCATATCACATCAAAACAATCTACAATGGACTACCAATTGACACGGTTTAGGCTCAATTCGAGAAAAGCAATCGTTTGTTTAATTATTATTTTGAATTGCATTAAGTAGATGTTTTGTTTTGTAGAAGGAATAAAGACAAATTTTAAATCGTTCAAAGCAAAGAAACGAAGAGAAGAGACTGGTAAACAAGAAGAACATAACAAGAAAATGGCTGTGTACAGCAGATTGAAAAGAGGAAGAACTGTTTTTTTAATATGGTAAAGAATTTGGAAAAAACCCTGATTCTTGGATTACTTTAATCTGTATTAGTTCCAAAAAAAAGCAGTGGTATTTAGATTTCTGATACATCAATTTTAATTTTCAGCAAACTGCATATACAGTCTATTATAACAGTCAACGGATTTAGAGTGGAGCTTCATTTGTTATTATATACTTATATCACTTTAAATTAACAATGATTAGGGACCCCTTTTAACTTAATTAATTTTCTATTATAAGTCATATGGTTCGTTACTGACCCCCTACGGATCCATAGAGGGTTAGTAAAATACATAGGGGGTGAGGCCGTAACGCTACAATAAAATGTCGACTATTTCTTATGGCGTCAGATATAGGATCGCATACTAGAAGTTGCATCATTTTGCAGGTGCTTTTGGACAGATATATCATGTTATGGAGGGGTATTTGCAAAAAATACCAGTCAAGGGACTGTGAAATTTCCTGAGTCGCTAGGCGAAAAAAATCTGTCCCAAGACTGGTATTTTTCACAAATACCCCTTCATAACATGATATATCTGTTTAATTACACCGTATAGTTTGGAATGAAACTCTTTGATTTTTTTTTAACTTGAAAGCTACAATTCATTAACATTTTTATGCACAATTTTGAGGCTAAGAGGAAATTATCATAAAACTGTGCATGGTAATTATACATGTACTAATACGCGTTAGCTCGCTTTTTTATGTAACGTCATATCTAAGTTTTTTTGAGGGAGGATGCTCGAGAGGGTGAAAAAGGAATATCCAAAATGACAAATACCATGGTATTTCAGGCAAATTCACCGGCAGTGATGAAAAACAGGCAAATTCGTTTGAAATGAGGAAAAATATTAGAATATGCGAAAAATACACTGGCTACCAACCAATCAAAATCTGGCTTTCTTATATTAGGTGTTATTACATACAAAAAAAAAATAGATTGCTTTTTGCTGGACGTTATTGTTTATAGAAATAACGAAAATAATAATGTCATTATTGAAGGAGAGTTATTGAGGCATATATAGAATCTATTCAAGTTGTATGTATTCAAAATGAAATTAAAGGAATTTTGATTAGAGCTCAATTCGTTTTTTAGAAATTAAACAACAGAAAAAAGGCATTAAAAGAAAAATCCAGCATGCCAAAAGAACAAAAAGAAACAGTTATGCAAAGTATGGAGATACAGTATATGTCTTCTGAACAAACCGATGCAGAAGACGAAGGGTCGTTTATCGTCACACTTCTGCCTTGGAGGTCTGACGACTTTCACAAATTAGTCAAAAAACCTAGACCAGAAACACGAAAATAAACTGAGCAAGAGAAGCAGACGGCAGAATAATATTCTTGGTTCTAAGGTTGGGGCAGTTTCTTTAAGGAAAAAAACAGTCGTGCCAGGACATGAATGGGTGTTTAGATAGTAAAAATGATTGATTAAACTGTATATTGTTTAGGTATGCAGTAATTGCTACATGTAATTGTTATTAATTTTTACATAATTAAATGTTCAAAGCTACAAAAACAAAGAAAAACGCTGGTAATTTTCAATTATTATGTTAACATATTTCAGTCTTCACGAAATCAAATGGATGCGAACAATTATACAAAAAATACACCCTCAAGTCAGCATACCGTCTTCAACAACAACAAGCGGGTCGTAGGAGGATGTTTTGATACAAATAGTTAATTTAAAGTGCTTCTTGAAACAACAATACTGTAGTAATAGGCAAAATTATAAATAACATATCATTGGCAAAACAAAATTATAACCTTTTTGATTTGAAACCTAACATCACGGAAAATATATGTAAACAATGATTATTTTATTGAATTTTCTCCGTTGTTTTTGTTCAATATATGATGTGCTCCTGCGTAAACAGTAGTTTATTTTATTTGCACACACACAGTAGTAAATTGTTTAAGACAAAATGGAAATTCTTCGAAATAGTGTGAAACTTTGGATAAATTAAATTTAAATATGTTTTAATGTTTCTTTTGTGCGTGATTATACAATATATGAAAAAGCCATGTAGTAGTAATAAAAGTGAATCTGCTATCCTGATGTAAGCAATTATACAATGCATGTAGACAACAGCTGGTTTTACATTAAAAATCCTTGTCTTTGTGAAACTCTTCATTGTGTATTTTGGTCATTGGTGTCCAAGCAAGCATAATGAAATATAATATTTTAAACATATACACACGTACGTAACTAGGGACTTATAATATTATGGGATTCGTTATACCAATTGAACAATGAAAGGGAAACAACTCTTGTTAGAATAAGAACATTTTTCGTATCTTTAAAAAAAATGAAGATTTTTTATCAGTTTAATACGAAGGAAAATGAAGGTATGTTTAAAGTGCAGACATAGATAAACATAATTTTGCTTTAATTGTAAACTTATTTAAACGTTACAAACTCATATTTAAACGAATGATTTACACTTATTAGTTTACAAGTTATGTCAGTTGAAAAGTGATAAGATGGATATTTTGAATATATATATATGTAAAGATTAAGAGTGAAATAATTAGCAATTACAAAAAATAAAAATAAAAAAAGAAGAGAATAAACAACATTCACTTTTGGATATCGGGTGTTGTAATGAATTAAAATATGAAAACGGTACAGCAGCGGGATATTTAGAAAGTTTTGTTTTAACTTAAAGTTTTATAAATACGTTCATAATTATTAAGATTCTTATAAAAAAATTCAGTATGATAATTTTCGTATAATTATTATTTTTATAAGAACGGGGTAACCGGTTGCATATAATTGGGTGCTTTTTAAACCCTCCAAATTACGTTGGATTTCATTATTCAGCTCAAACTTTTGTATTCAAAGGGAACTAACTCTTTCTATTAAAACAATTGTTAGTTTAAAATTAGGATCAATTAGGTCATAAAATGGAATCCATCACAACAGGAAAATATATATGTTACATATACTGTTCCCAGACCACAACAATAGGATTCTTCAAATATCGTAATATTTATTATATTTAAATGTTATGTTTTATGTATGTTTTATTGTTCCTTAAAACAGCTCAGTATAACAAAAAAAATCAAAAATGCACAAAATTAGAGTTGCATAATTCAATATGTATGCAGATATTGTTCTTGTTTTCAAATTATTATAGAAAGGAATGCTAGTTCTTTCATATGTCATGTATTTGTAAATTGAAAATAAAGAATAAAGTTAGTTAATACGTTATACCATTGTTTTTTTTATTCAGGTTTTCGCTTTAGTCAGGCAAATTCTCCATTACAGACAGCTTGTTTCTCTCATTGTAATTATCTCATATTTTGAGGCAGTCATGAGTCTTTGATTCGAATTATTGGTTGAGGCAACTTAGGGTGCACAATTATGGTTTCATTTGTAATACTGGCGAATTTTTGCATAAACAAATATGTCATGCATTATGATAGAGTTTGTAAGAACTGTTATTGGTGATATATTGATGAAAACTGTATTCTGTAGTGCATTTGCAGATCAATTGGCATATATTTAGTGCAACAAACACGAATAATACACATATTTGTTTATAGCATATGGAGTCAAAACGAGTTTCAATTTGAAGTAAATCTAGTTATATCACACATTAAATCTTTAAACATGGAGTTGAAACTGATTTCAATTTGTATTAAATGAAAGTTTATTGTCGTATTAAATTTGCAACTCGATGTTTAATCAGAATTAAAACCACAGTAAACAGCTTTCTGTTTGGAATATCTTTGACTTTAATTTGTAGTAAATCATGTTATACAGGTATCCTCTACATTAAATTTGAAGTTGTATGTCTATGAAACTTCAATAAATTTGAAAAATACTGGACAGTAAATCAGGTGTCGATTCATGAACTTACTGCATCCAGTAAACTATTTGTAAACTACTATTAAATATTGCGTTTACTTGACCAATAAACTAACAGGAAAATAATAAACTCGGAACTTACAACTGATTTTCAAGTAGTTTAATGATTCCTTAAACTAATCATTTCATGCAGTGTAAGGTAGATAATTGTTTTTTTCTGTTCTTTTATGTATTTGTTTTTACATTATTTACATGGAAGTAACATTTTGACTTAAAAAGGCGCTTTATGGAAAACAACAAAAAAGTTCTTTAGGGTAAGCTGTTATTCAGACTAAAAAATATGGGAGGTAGGGTAACTGGAATCACACATGCCTTTTTCAAAAAAAAAATTTCTCATAATCTTTCCAAAGAGTCATTTTAAAAAAACACAGATAATGATAAATAACCAATCAATGTTTAAACAATTTTAGAATATTTCTCTCTTAATTAGCATGTTTTTCGTTAAACTTTGCTACTCTATTAACACCATTTTATAAACATCGTTATATCATAAATTGCATACATAAGTGTATGTTATATTTATTTGTTTGTAACTTAACATTTACCGGCCAAAAAGGGAAATAATTAATCATAAAATACAACATGCTATTTAGCAATGAAGTATAAAAATGACAGTACAATTAATTGAATAAGTAGTAAAGCAATTGTGGAACATGTTGAGATGTTAGCTTGTTCTTTCAGACTAGTGAGTATTATAGTCCTTTATCAATTATTGAAATGTGAAAAGGTATAATTTCAAAGGGTCGATTTATAAATTCATAAATTATAAAGAAATTTAGGTTTCAACATCCTTTAGGAATGTTGGACTTGGGTTGGTTTGACCAGTTATATATATGTTCTCTATGGTCATATAGTTCTTTAAAATGATGGTTATTATGTGTCCTTGTGTTTCATCATCTCATCTCAGCTTTCAGCGTCTCCCATGCAGTGAAATCTAGGAAATAGTGCAAGAAATCGTCCCGTTGGTTTTTCGTTATTTTGTTGTTGTGTATATATTGTTGTTTGTCTCTTTATACTTTTGCCATGTCGTTGCCAGTTTGACTGATGAGTTTGAATCTCTCTTTGGCATCTTTAGCCTCTTTTGTAGACGGAACACGCGTCTGAGATAATTATTTAAAAGGTGTATTTATTGATTTACTTAAATATTCGACTACCACCATTGTATAAAATGAATTGCATACGCATTTGTACGCTATACTTATCTGCTTTGTATTTAACACTTACAAGCTGAAAAAAATCAAATAAACAATTATAGAATAAAGCATACAATTCAGCAATAAATTAATACAACGTCAATGGAATAAGTTGAATAAGTAGTAATGTGAGAGAAGAACATTTTAAGATGAGAGTTTGTTATGTCAGATTATTAAAAAGTATTTATGTCAATGTTGATATGGGATATTTGTATGATTTGGCGCCTTATGATAAAGAATGTGTAAATGAAATTTGGTTCATTATTCTCTAGAAAGTTGACGTAAAGACGATATATTCATATTTTTGTATGTGCTCTATGGATATTAATTTCAACAATTTTTTGTTATTATACGTCATAGGTTCTATACATGTCTGCTATGGGTATTTCCTATGAAGGATAATCTAGAAAACAGCGAATTTTGCCGTGACGTACACAGTTTACATATGACTAATTATTTTGAACGTCTATTTGGTAGCTACTACCTCTTTATTAAGAAATGGACGTCTGACATTCATCATTGTAATGTTATAATTATTGTTTTACTTTACTACACTAATCACACATTATTTTATTGTAAATTAATATAGAAAATCAAGACATGCAATTTTGTTATTTTAAGACATAACGCGCGTATAGCATACTTCATATGCAAGGTATGTTAACTGCTTTTTTTTTCAATTTTTAGTTATATTTAAATGCAAAATTATGCCACAATCTGTGACATAGCCAATTTACTAGTTTACTAAAGTCAAAAAAATACTGAATTCTAAACGGAAAGTTCTTAACCAAATCGGAAAATCAGAAGCTCAAACACACCAAACGAATGGATAACACCTGTCATATTTTTGATGTGGGAAAGACATTTTCACTTTGTAAATTGATCAATTATAAAGAAATTTAGGTTTCAACAGCCTTTAGGAATGTTGAACTTGGCTTGATTTGACCAGTTTTATATATGTTCTCCATGGTCATATAGTTCTTTAAAATTATGGTTATTATTCGTCCTCGGGTTTCATCATCTCAGCTTTCAGCGTCTCCCATGCAGGGAAATCTAGGAAATAGTGCACGAAATGGTCCCGTTGGTTTTTCGTTATTTTGTTGTTGTGTATATTGTTGTTTGTCTCTTTATACTTTTGCCATGTCGTTGTCAGTTTGACTGATGAGTTTGAATCTCTCTTACGCATCTTTAGCCTCTTTTGTAGACGGAACACGTGTCTGAGATAATCATTTAAAAGGTATATTTATTGATTTACTTAAGTATTGTACTACCACCATTGTAAAAAATGAATTGCATATGTATTTGTACGCTATACTTATCTGTTTTGTATTAGACACTTACATGCTGAAAAAAATCAAATAAACAATTATAAAATAAAGCATACAATTTAGCAATAAATTAATACAACGTCAATGGAAAAAGTTGAATAAGTAGTAATGTGAGAGAAGAACATTTTAAGATGAGAGTTTGTTATGTCAGATTATTAAAAAGTATTTATGTCAATGTTGATATGGGATATTTGTATGATTTGGCGCCTTATGATAAAGAATGCGGAAATCAAATTTGCTTCATCATTCTCAAGAAAGTTGACGTAAAGACGATATAATCATATTTGTGTATGTGCTCTATGGATATAAATTTCAACAGTTTTTGTTATACGTCATAGGTTTGATACATTTCTGCTATGGGTATTTCCTATGAACATGTTGAAGGATAATCTAGAAAACAGAGAATTTCGCCGTGACGTACATAGTTTACATTTGACTAATGATTTTGAACGCCTATTTGGTAGCTACTACCTCTTTTGTAAAGAAATGTACGTCTGACATTCATCATTGTAATGTTATAATTATTGTTTTACTCTACTACACTAATCACACCTTATTGTATTGTAAATTAATGTAGAAAATCAAGACATGCAATTTAGGTTTTTTGTAAGACATAACGCGCGTCTAGCATACTTCATATACATGGTATGTTAACTGTTATACTTTACACCTTTGTTTTAATATCTTCATATAATGAACTTCATATATATATATGTATATTCAGAAATAAATCATACCAACACAAATATAATTGATTGAATGAATAATGAAGGTCAATTTACAGTAAATTGGCTAACTACAGCGACATCTTTAGCTCGATGTAATTTAACTGAATATCGAAAAAAATGCATTTATTTTTTCTTATTTGTGAAATATTACTGATAAGATTAATTCAAAATGGGTAAATATTTAATAGAAATCACATAGACGAAAAACGTTCCTAAAGTTGTTTTTAAATTTTCCAATCTCAAATGTCTATTCCATAGATTTTTCTTTAAAAAAGCTATTTGTTGTTGTTACAATAATTTCTGTTTAAACGATTTACAATAATCAAGGGGCCAACGACTTCGTTTGTACGGATTATATCATTCCAAGTATTGTTCTAGGTGAAAACAAATTAGCACCTAATGTCAAAAAAGAGTAACATCATCGTGTTAGAGGCAATAAAATGTCGATTGTTTAGGTTTTTATCAAGCAACTTGATAACGGATTGGTAAATACCATAAAACAAAATTGATGACCCCATGCATATTTTACATATTAAATAAAATGGAAATTCATGTTCCAACAACATTAAGTTTTTGAGGGAAAATCAATAAAGTAGAAATTTCAGTTGAAAGGATTTTAGACAACTTAAAGAACGTTTTTGTCTTCATTTAACTGCCCGCTACATGTTCTATACAAATATTCTTTTATCTATAAAGAATACAATTTGTATAATTTCAGACATTGAAAGAGATAAATGCGGTTTTTTTTTCAATTTTCATTTATATTTAAATGCAAAATTATACCACAATCTGTGACATAGCCAATTTATTAGTTTACTAAACTAATGCTGAATTCAAAACGGAAAGTCCTTAACCAAATTGGAAAATCAGAAGCTCAAACACACCAAACGAATGGACGACAACTGTCATATTCTTGATGTGGAAAAGACATTTTCATTTTATAAATTCATAAATTATAAAGAAATTTAGGTTTCAACAGCCTTTAGGAATGTTGAACTTGGGTTGATTTGACCAGTTTTATATAAGTTCTCTATGGTCATATAGTTTTTTCAAATGATGGTTATTATTCGTCCTTGGGTTTCATCATCTCAGCTTTCAGCGTCTCCCATGCAGTGTAATCTATGAACTAGTGCACGAAATGGTCCCGTTGGTTTTTCGTTATTTTGTTGTTGTGTATATTGTTGTTTGTCTCCTTATGTTTTTGCCATGTCGTTGCCAGTTTGAATTTGACTGATGAGTTTGAATCTCTTTTTGGCATCTTTAGCCTCTTTTGTAGACGGAACACGCGTCTCAGATAATCATTTAAAAGGTATATTTATTGATTTACTTAAGTATTCTACTACCACCATAGTTTAAAATGAATTGTATATGCAATTGTACGCTATACTTATCTGTTTTGTATTTGACACTTACAAGCTAAAAAAAATAAAACAAACAATTATAAAATAAAGCATACAATTCAGCAATAAACTAATACAACGTCAATGGAATAAGTTGAATAAGAAGTAATGTGAGAGAAGAACATTTTAAGATGAGAGTTTGTTATGTCAGATTATTAAAAAGTATTTATGTCAATGTTGGTATGGGATATTTGTATGATTTGGTGCATTATGATAAAGAATGTGTAAATAAAATTTGGTTCATCATTCTCAAGAAAGTTGACGTAAAGACGATTTTTGTATGTGCTCTATGGACATAAATTTCAACAGTTTTTATTATTTTACATCATAGGTATTATAAATTTTCGCTATTGGTATTTCCCTTGAAATTTAATCTAGAAAACAGCGAATTTCGCCGTGACGTAAACAGTTTACATATGACTAAATATTTTGAACGTCTATTTGGTAGCTTCTACCTTTTTTGTAAAGGAATGGACGTCTGACATGTCTGACATTCATCATTCTAATGCAACAACGTTCATTTTGATTGGATAACGTCATTTTTTTACATGGCATCAATTGACAATTGATGCTATGGGACGTACGCGCAAGCGCAGACGACATATGAAAGATTTTAAGTACATGTTTTAACGTTGTTTTCTGTCAGTTTCATTAGAATGGAGATAACAATATTGTGTTTTAAGCTCCGACGGCATCAATTGGGGATTTGATGCTCGCAAATACCCGTTTACTGTCTCCGCTAACGCGTCGCAAGTAAACTTAATTTTCGACCATCAAATCCCCAATTGATGCCGTCGGAGCTTAAAATACAATACAGTTATCTCCTAATTGTAATGTTATAATTATTGTTTTACTTTACTATACTAATTACAACTTATTTTATTGTAAATTAATGTAGAAAATCAAGACATACAATGTTGTTTTTTTTAGACATATGCATGGTTTATTAATGTTTATACTTTACACCTTTGTTTTAATAACTTCATATAATGAACTTCATATATCTATATATATATATGTATGTATTCAGAAATAAATCATACCAACACCTATGGAATGTATTGAATGAATAGTGAAGGTCAATTTACAGTAAATTGGCTTATTACAGCGACATCTTTGACTCGTTGTAATTTAACTGAATATCGAAAAAATGCATTGATCTTTTCTTATTTTTTAAAATATTACTGATGAAATTAATTCAAAATAGGTAAATATTTATTAGAAATCACATAGACGAAAAACATTCCTAAATTTGTTTTTAAATTTTCAAATCTCAAATGTCTATTCCATAGATTTTTCTTTAAAAAAGCTATTTGTCGTTGGTACACTAATTTCTGTTTAAACGATTTACAATAATCAAGGGGCCATCGACTTCGTTTGTACGGTTTATATCATTCAAAGTATTGTTCTAGTAAATAAAAAATTAGCACTTAATGTCAAAAAAGAGTTACATCATCGTGTAAGAGGGCATAAAATGTCGATTGTTTAGGTTTTTATCAAGAAACTTGATAACTGATTGGTAAATACCATAAAACAAAGTTGATGACCCAATGATTATTTTACATATTAATTAAAATGGAAATTCATGTTCCAACAACATTAAGTTTTTGAGGGAAAATCTATAAAGTAGAAATTTCAGTTGAAAGGATTTTAGACAACTTAACCAAATTAAAAAATCAGATGCTCAAACACATCAAACGAATGGATAACAACTGTCATATTCTTGATGTGAAAAAGACATTTTCATTTTATAAATTCATAAATTATAAAGAAATTGAAGTTTTATATATGTTTCCAATGGTCATATAGTTCTTTAAATATGATGGTTATTATTCGTCCTTGGGTTTCATCATCTCAGCTTTCAGCGTCTCCCATGCAGTGAAATCTAGAAAATAGTGCACGAAATTTTCCCGTTGGTTTGTCGTTATTTTGTTGTTGTGTATATTGTTGTTTGTCTCTTTATACTTTTGCTATGTCGTTGCCAGTTTGACTGATGAGTTTGAATCTCTCTTTGGCATCTTTAGCGTCTTTTGTAGACGGAACACGCGTCTGAGATAATCATTTAAAAGGTATATTTATTTATTTACTTAAGTATTCTACTACCACCATTGTATAAAATGAATTGCATATACATTTGTTCGCTATACTTATCTGTTTTGTATTTGACACTTACAAGCTGAAAAAAATCAAATAAACAATTATAAAATAAAGCATATAATTCAGCAATAAACTAATACAACGTCAATGGAATAAGTTGAATATTAAGTAGTAATGTGAGAGAAGGACATTTTAAGATGAGAGTTTGTTATGTCAGATTATTAAAAAGTATTTATGTCGATGTTGATATTGGATATGTGTATAATTAGGCGCCTTATGATAAAGAATGTGTAAATCAAATTTGGTTCATCATTCTCAAGAAAGTTGACGTAAAGATCATATTTTTGTATGTTGTCTATGGACATAAATTTCAATAGTTTTTGTTATTATACGTCAAAGGTTTTTATCAAGCAGCTTGATAACGGATTGGTAAATACCATAAAACAAAGTTGATGACCCCATGATTATTTTACATATTAATTAAAACTGAATTTCATGTTCCAACACTATTAAATTTTTGGGGGAAATCTATAAAGTAGAAAGTTAAGTTGAAAGGATTTTAGACAACTTAAAGAACGTTTTTTGTTTCTTTTAACTGCTTGATACATGTTCTATACAAATATTCTTTTATTTATAAAGAATACAATTAGTATTATTTCAGACAATAAAAGAGATAAATGCCTTTTTTCGATTTTCAGATATATTTAAATGCAAAATTATACCACAATCTGTGACAGCCAATTTACTAGTTTACTAAACTCACAAAAATACTGAATTCAAAACGGAAAGTCCTTAATCAAATTGCAAAATCAGAAGCTGAAACACATCAAACGAATGGATAACAACTGTCATATTCTTGATGTGGAAAAGACATTTTCTGCCGTGAAAAAATAGTGGATGAAATAAACCTGGTTTTATAGCTAGTAAAACCTCTCACTTGCATGACCGGAACATTTGGAATTACAACTTACTTCTTTTTGTGTCCAATTATTTAAACGTATGCACTACAAACAAAAAAAAGTCTGAAATGGCCTAGATCTGTACTCAACTGTACTGGTTTTTACATGACCAGTTTTAATTGGTCTTAAATTTACTCGACATTACTCGACGCCACGCCAGTCTGTACCATACTCGAATATTCATTTAAAATATCACACCCGATCAGAGAGTATTTAATTTAGAATAACATACATTCCAAATTGCAAAATCACAAGGCCTTTTGACTCCACTAGATAAGTCAAACACAAGTTTATAAAAAATGGGATTTCTTTTTACCTGTAAAGTACATATATACTGAGGTAATTACACCTTATTTAAGTGCTTCTTGTATGTCATGTCCTTAATGTTAACAATAAAATATTCAAATTCAATTGAAATAAATGTGTACTACAAAATTAGAACGCATGTCCTTATCTAAAAGGTAATAGATGATTACTATAGTATTATATATAGAATCTAAAGAAAGTTGTCATTTTCAAAATTTATGACGTGGCTTTATATACTATGTCATATATATATATACTTAAGAATAAAAGATGTTCACTGTATTATTGACTAAAATCAACTGACACCATTAGTTTATACTAGACTTAAATTAATAGTGGAAACAGTAACCATAAAATATATCTAAAACATTCATAACATTTTGAATAAAATAATAAACTATAAGTCACAATTCATGTTTTGATCAGCTTGTTTTATTTTTATTTTATTGTGATTTATATATATGTAAATGTTGATAATGAGGTGTTCACGTAATGTTATGTTTATCTTGAAATTTTCGGTTCAATATTATATTTAATATGCAATTGTTATTTCAAATTGTTATTTAAATTACTAGTCAGGGGAAGTAACTCTTTTTAAAATACTTCCTTAATTGATGAAATACAATAGATAGATACAAAAATTAGGTCTATGTTGGTTAAGATTAGGTCGAGTATTGTTCAGACTAGGTGGAGTATTGATCAAACTAAGTCGAGTATGGTTCAGTATGGTGAGTGATACAAGAATATGATATGTACATCTCATTTAACATTTTTTCTTTTCAAATTTCTTTGATATATATTTTTTTTCAATCATTAATAACAGAGAAGTTGAAATAATATGCATTTTGGTTCGTAAAACAGAGAAAACCACAAATTTACCAAATTGACAGCATGGTAAATTTGACACGAAAAAGCATTAAAATATGATAAAGCTTTCTTTTATTAACACCTATCGTTAGTTTTTTTAAAGTCAAATTTATTCAGATTGTTCCTCATGATCTTTATTAAAATTATGGAAAAAAGTTTTTTTTGTAGAAATGTGATTTTATTTTCAGGATAATAACCCCAAAATGGGTAAAAAATTTATGCAAACAGGAAAAATCAACAAAATTGGTTACTTTCAAAGGGCGTAGCAAAGCAATAAGTGAAGCACCATATGATTTTTTCTTCACCAATAATTTTTTTCAGTCATATACCAAAAAATAAGATTTTGAAAGAAAAAAAAAAGTTTAATTCTAGAATTTTTAAGCTTCTCAGAGGTGTATATCCTTAACACTTAACAAGTCAAAATACCTCTATGATTTTTACTTCTGTGCAATTGCGTCTTTGTCTACTGAAAACCTTGTTTTCCAATCATAGATATTAGGACTAAATTTAGTATACACGCCAGACTCGCGTTTCGTTTACAAAGGACTCTTCAGTGACGCTCGAATCCCAAAAGTTAAAATTACCAAATAAAGTACGAAGTTGAAGAGCATTGAGGACCAAAATTGCTAAAAGTTTTGCCAAATACAGCTAAGGTAATCTATGCCTGAGATAGAAAAACCTTTGTATTTCAAAAAAATCGAAAATTTGTAAACAGTAAATTTATAAATATAACCATATCAATGACAATTCCTATCAGCACAAAAAGTGCCGACTACTGGGCTTGTGATACCCTCGGGGAAATAAATATCCACCAGCAGTGGCATCGACCAAGTGGTTGTAAATAAACTCATCATAGATACCAGGACTAAATTTCGTATCTACGCCAGACGTGCGTTTCGTCTACAAAAGACTCATCAGTGACGCTCGAATCCCAAAAAGTTAAAAATGCCAAATAAAGAACGACGTTGAAGAGCATTGATGACCAAAATTGCTAAAAGTTTTGCCAAATGCAGGTAAAGTAATCTATGCCTGAGGTAGAAAAACCTTAGTATTTCAAAAAAATCGAAAATTTGTAAACAGTAAATTTATAAATTTAACCATATCAATGACAATTCATATCAGCACAAAAAGTACTGACTACATTTAGTATATACTCCAGACGCGCGTTTCGTCTACAAAAGACTCATCAGTGACGCTCGAATCCCAAAAAAAAATTTGTATCAATACAGTCCCAATAAATGATAGTATGTGCAAAGCAATACTACCAGGTTTGTTCGAGTTTTAGCATTAACAGTTGTTAGAGAAAATTAAATTATTTATACAATCATCAAATTGTATTTGACATGCTTCTTGTAGCTAGATATACAAATACAGGTACATAGAGAACGTCTGGAGTTTCTTTGCAATAACAACAAAATTTACAGAGTTCAGTTCATTCAATAATTAAATAAGTCCATGTGTTTAGTAGTTGTTTGATATTTGATGAATATTTTGACAGAAAAGAGTAGACCATGTAGACTTCTCTTTATTAATTTTTTTTATCAACTATGCTAACTATATCTTGATGGAAACATGTTAAACTGGTGATCAAATTTCATCAGTTCAGAAGAGGCAAATCAACAACAAACTTGAAGAATTACATGGTATCTTATCGATGTACGTCAATGGAGTAAATTATTTCTGATATACTTGTTTAACTTGCAATGGAAATCATAATTTTGTCAAAATGACGTCATCTGGAATACGATACGAAGTGTAAATTTGAGAATCAGACAACTGTTATTATAATTAAAGATCTAGGAAAACCTTGACATGTCGTAAGTGAGATAAGACCCATCAGCCTTAGTTGTGACTGTAAAGTTATGTGATGTCAAATCAGTATGTTAGTGCTGAAAAATGGAAAAATGATCAATGGATAGTTAAAATTGTTACTAAATTGAAGATGTCAATTCTGAAAAAAAAATCAAAAAAAAAGCACAACTTGTTCTTTCTGTAATATCATTTATTTTAAGTTCACTGTGATATATGAGATATAAGCACATATTGTCATGTGGTTTATTGATTTATAAGACATCATCAATCAATGCCTTGAGATAATTTTGAAATCAAAGTTATGATTATTTTTTTTCTAGTTAGATCAGACATATATAGCAGAAGGTGTACATACTACAATGTTCAACTGTTTTATACTTAGAAATGTGACACGAACAGCGAAATGACACTTCTATAATCCGTCGCAGTTTGATGTTGTATCACCTTTATTACATAACTAGGGAGATGTAATACATTTGCTAATAATATATCTCTGTAAGGGCTTTATAAACCAGGTTTTGATCACCCAATTTAATTTTAATAAATGCATTTTATGATTGATTCATTGAATTTTTATATAATAAGCAAGCATTGGGTTGTTGTAAGTTAATACAAGCCGAGGAGATAAATAAAATCCGTTTTAAAACACTTAATACCAATGTAAAATCCTTGTAAACACATTTTAAAATTATTTAAAAAACCAAACAACAAAGGACAACATAACTTCGAAATCTTCATCAGTCCCGAATAAACTAAAAAAAATAAAACAATGTTAAGTTCCACTCGGATTTCACTACTGCAATAATTGTCACGTTTTACTTCAGGATTCAAAAACATATTCAGGTTAAGATATATTATTACTTTAAACCAACATACAAGACAACAGATAATTCAAAATGGAAAGTCCTTTATCAAATGGCAAATCAAAACCTTACACATATCAAACGAATAATTTTTTTTGTCATATTCCTGACTTTGTACAATCATTTCCTCATACGGAAATGAGGGAGTAAATTTTGTTTTATAACTTAACCTGTATTCTGCATGACTGTCGCATATAATTCCCTTCAATTGACAACAATGTGTGGAAGCAACAACTATAATATGTTATAAGGGGACCATTATTTCGATTCCAGTATTCTGTTTATATTATATAATATAATTGTTTATTTTCTCAAAAGACATGTTCAACAAGACACAATGGGCATTCGAAAATCATAAAAACCAATGAAAAAATACAACACCTGGACAAAAAAAGACGACAAGACAAACAACAATTTTAAAACAATACATAGAAAACGCAGATGTAGCATTCGTCGTGTTACTCACAAGGTAAAAATCAGGTTTTGAAAGATAAAAGATTAATTCTAGAAATTTTGAGCTCATCAGAGGTGTATATCTTTAACACTTAACAAGTCAAAATATCTCTATGATTTTTACTTCTGTGCAATTGCGTCTTTGTTTACTAAAAACCTTTTTTTTTAATTTCAATATAAACACTAAAAAATATTTACTGTGTATTATTCTTTCGTTCATATCTGTTGTGTAACTAATTACAATATACTTATCTATTTGGTACATAACACTTACAAGTAACTGAAACAAAAAAAAAAAGAATGCAATCTTGAATAGGTATAAAGAAACATCACTTTATTAATATGGCTAGCTATTGTTTTGAAGTGTTAATGATTTTTAGATAAAACTTTAAAGATGTGCTTATTTCGAGTTACATGTATTTTATTTGTATCAATACAGTCCCAATAAAGGATAGTATGTGCAAAGCAATACTATGAGGTTTGTACGAGTTTCAGTATTAACATTTGTTAGAGAAAATTAAATTATTGATGCAAACATCAAATTGTATTTGATATGCTTCTTGTAGCTAGATATACAAATAGGGGTACTTAGAGACGGTCTAGAGTTTCTTTACAATGGCAACAAAATTTTACAGAATTCAGTTCAAATTAAATGAGTCCATGTGTTTAGTAGTTGTTTGATATTTGTTGAATATTTTGATAGAAAAGAGTAAACCTCTCTTTATTAATTTTCTTTATCAACTATGCTAACTATATCTTGATGGAAACATGTTTAACTGGTGATCAAATCTCATCAGTTCGATAAGGAGAGGCAAATCAACAACAAACTCGAAGAATTACATGGTCTCTTATCGATGTACGTCAATGGAGTAAATTATTTCTGATGAACATGTTTCACTTGCAATGCAAATCATTATTTCGTCAAAATGGCGTCGTCTGGAATACGATACGAGTGGTCAATTTGAGAATCAGACAACTGTTATTATAATTAAAGGAAAACCTTGACATGTCGTAAGTGAGATAAGACCCATCAGCCTTAATTGTGACTGTAAAGTTATGTGATGTCGAATCAATATGTTAGTGCTGAAAAATGGTAAAATGATAAATGGATAGTTGAAATTATTTGTCAAAGTTACTAGATGGAAGATGTCAATTCTGAAAAAAAATCAAAATAGGAAGCAAATCTTGTTCTTTTGGTTATATCCTTAATTTTAAATTCACTGTGATATATGAGATATAAGCATACATTGACATGTGGTTTATTGATTTACAAGACATCATCGATAATCGTAATTGTTAGGTAAAAGAACATTGCAATTTTTTTTTTCAATGCCTTTGAGATAATTTTGAAATCAAAGTTATGATTAATTTTTTTCTAGTTAGATCAGACATATATAGCAGAAGGTGTACATACTACAATATTCAACTTATTATACTTCGAAATGTGACACGAACAGAGAAATGATACTTCTATCATCTGTCGCAGTTTGATGCTGTATCACCTTTGTTACATAACTATGGAGATGTAATTCGATTGCTAATAATATATCTTTGTACTGGCTTTATAAACCAGGTTCACACAATTTAATTTTAATACATGCATTTTATGATTGCTTCATTGATTTTTTTTATATAAAATAAGCAAGCATTGGTTTGTTGTAAGCTAATACAAGCCGAGGAAATAAATAAAATACGGTTTTAAACACTTAATGCCACTGTAAAATACATGTAAACACATTTTAAAATTATTTAAAAAACAAACAACAACGGACAACATAACTTCGAAATCATCATCAGTCCAGAATAAACTAAATAAAATAATGTTAAATTCCACTCGGATTTCACAACTGCAATAATTGTCACTCTAGTATTCCCTTTTCCTTAAGGATTCAAAAATATATTATTACTTTAAACCAATATACAAGACAACAGATAATTCAATATGGAAAGTCTTTTATCAAATAGCAAAGCAAAACCTTAAACACATCAAACGAACAAAAACATTTGTCATATTCCTGACTTGGTACAATATTTTTTTCATACGGAAATGAGGGAGTAAATTTGGTTTTGAAACTAACTTAACCTGTAATCTGTATGACAGTCGCATATAATTCCCTTAAATTGACAACAATGTGTGAGAGAAACCAATAAAATATGTTATAAGGGGACCATTTTTTCGATTCCAGTATTCTGTTTATATTATATAATATCATTGTTTATTTTCTCAAAAGACATGTTCAACAAGACACAATGGGCATTCGAAAATCATAAAAACCAATGAAAAAATACAACACCCGGACAAAAAAGACAAAAAGCCAAACAACAATTTTAAAACAATACATAGAAAACTCAGATGTAGCATTCGTCGTGTTACTCATGTAAACATCTTGCTGTTTGGGGAGTAAAATGTCCTATGTGGTATAAGTATTCCGCAATCAAGAAAATCATGAGAAGTCATTAGTTACCTGATTGAAATTAGAAAATAAAATTGTTGAAAACTTACAAACTTAATCAAACACTTCAAAAACTAAATCGAATGACAAGAAAATATCGTAAACGTCATAATACTCAATCATATCCAGCTGATATCATGAAGATCTTGTTTTAATATTGCAGTATGTATCTGATGGTCAGTGTTTAATATTTATTCTTTTATAAAATGTGTAGTATCGGAACGATCAAGCGATTAAGATACACAAAATGCATTTGTTAAACTTGTCTGTAGTAGATGACCGTTTTAAATACTTGTCATTTACAATAGACGTAGATAATACTTACTTATCAGTATTCTTTTTTTTCTGAAAGATAGAACAGATCAATGGTGTTAGTTATAAATGTATAAGTGAAAGATGTCTAAATAAACAGGCCAGTATGGTCCGAGACCACAATTGACGTCCCTTGATTTTCGTTGTTCACGAATATAGTCCCTAGTGTTGACGGTGGGTTACTTGCCATTAAATTTTATACCCCTTCCAAATTTATTTCTCCATGTTTAATGCCTCAATTTGCAAGTAGGGGGGCGAAATTACACTGTAAAAAAATGGGTCCAGAATTTTAAAGGAAAGTAGTGATTTGGTCCAGCTGAAAAAGGTTAAAAATTAGCACTTCGGAAGCTGTCAAAAGATTTCAAGACGCTCTAAACATAGAAGTGTCCATATTTTGAGTTAGAGCCGATGAAGTTTTCTATAATTTTGATACAATTTGTCCCAAAAGTAGTACAACACACTGTAAAAATTTCTTTGAGAAAGCGCAGGTGGGATTTTTTTTATTTTCATTTATGTTCTAAGGGAAATGCACTACGAAATAATTGTGTTCTCGGACCGTATATTTGCTTCTGTTCAATGTGAAAATATGATGTGTCGTTCATTATTGAGGACTGAGGCTGCTCAATTTTGTTCTGGAATTTCCAATCAATCAGACATCAATGGTTTATCAAGAACTAAGTATAGTATTGGACGATCTTTTTTTTTAATTGTCCTCGCATCATACATGCTTCCCGTTAAGAATATCATCTATGTAAAATTGAGAATTATGGAAAATCAAATGATGAATGTGTCAAAGAGACAAAAACTAGACTTAAGAGTAAAAAACAGCCGACGGCCACCAATGGGTCTGTAACACAGTGAAAAAATACTGCAAGTTCTGTGAAAATAGACCTCATACTAATCTCCAATCACATTAATGAACTGAAATAAAATTAAAAAGACAAACAAAGACCAAAGGCTCCTGAATTTAGAAAGACGCAAAAATGCGGCGGCGTTAAAGAAGTTTAGTGAGATCTCAACTTTTCCTATGCTTAAATAGCAAGGTATTTACAAGTTGAGAGATAGAATAATGCTCATAAACGCTCTTTCTGTTTTTTTCATCAATGGGTTTAAAATATTTATGAAACATTGCAATCATATACAATGTATGTGGTTTTAAATAAGAACAAAGGACAGAAGTTGCATTTTCGAAGACCAAACATATTCTGCACTTCATTGAAGTTAAGGAATAAAAAAAAAACGTTCTGTCTTCATACTTTGGATACGCCATATGATACATAATATTATATACATCTTTGTGTCATGGCCATAGATACAAGGAACTTACCCACACTTGTTGCATTTGAACAGGTATCTCCCTCGCTCTTTTGTGTTCACTTCCGGGTTGTAATCACTATAAATAGCAACACTTAGCTATTACTAACTGGTAGACACATAATCAGTGTAAAAATAGCAAACAGCATTTGAAATATATACAAGAGTCATATACCAAGTTAATAAATCTCAAATTAATTGAAATAATAATCTATAAGAAAAACAAATCCGCTCACACCCAGACTGAGATACATTTCTTTTTCCAGGAAGATATATTGCTTAAATTCAGAGAAGTTTTCTATGGTTCAGTGTAGAAGAGAAGCTGTTTACCCACCAAGAGTATTACAATTCACCATTTGTTGTAAATGAGGGTTGTCGTTACGTAGTATTCCTATTTTTTTTACAAGACCTTATGTTTAATTTCGACTTTGTTTTTAGTCTTATTGGTGTATGTCGTTCCTTTAAACCAAATTGGATGACATCATCAACACAATATAAGAGTTTAAAATAACAAGGAAACAATACATTAACGTCATTCTTTTTTATATTCCAAATCCTTATAGAATTATTCCTGATTTGCATACCCTTTTCCCTCCTTTTCCCTGTCTTTCTTACAGACAATAAAAAACTGAATTAAATGACGAACTATTTTAATTTACCCATTCATAAAACAGCATATTTGTAATCTCGTTTCAAATTGTTGAAGAACTATATACGATTATTCCACTCATGTTGTAATGACTGATAGTTCTCATATTAATACAATTGAAACCCGTTGTACTAACTTCATCTGCATTTCGGAAATGTGACTGATAAAATCATTCACCCCATCAAGATAAGTCGATTGCGAAAGTGACTACTGGATTCGTTAACAACTTAATCTACAGTCGATTGTGAATGTGAATGCTTAAGTGGTTGAACTCTTCATTGACACTCGATTGCGAATAACTTTGTCAATCGATAATATGTTAAAAAGAGGTGAAAATATCACAAAGCGGACAATTCCATATGAGGAAAGATATGACATACAAAGACTATATACAAAAGGACAAACTACACTTAACAAAACAGCATGACTTTGTTATGTTGTTGTAAAACAGTATGGCGTCTTTTGATTATACGTGTCTCAATAGTCCAGACAATTGGGATGATTGACTCTTATATTTTGTATAAGTTTAAAGAGGTTCTTAATATTTCAACTAGACAATCAAGGACATTTGCAACAAAATCTAAACACTATTGAATAAATAATTTATGATACTAGTATTCGTTTGCATATCTTATGAAGATGTATTTACTCAAATGCAATCGTGCTCGAGCCAGTGTGTTCTAACGTACGTAGTGGAAAAAAGCGGAGAGACATAAACCAGAGACATTCTATAAGTATACAGAGGTTTTAAATATTTCAACTAGACATGAAGGCACATTTTAACGAGCAGTATATTTACGAAAATTAAATGCAACACAATCTAAACACTATTGAAAATAACTAATGCTTCTAGTATGCGTTTGCATATCATAAGAAGAATTATTATCTTAAATGCAATCGTGCTCGAGTCAGTGTGTTCTAACGTACGTAGTGGAAAATAGAGGAGAGACATAAACCAGAGAGACATTGTAATTGACTTATCGAAAATAAAATTAAACAGTGTACTGGTGTACGCAATATATAAAACAAACTTAATCAGAACTCTTGCAACGTCAATTGCTTAGGTATGCAAGAAGATAATGTGTAATTCACTCAAACATTTGATGACAAGTTTAGTTGTTACCCCAATTATGTTTGTTCTCCATGGATTTATGAGCTTTGAACAGCGGTATACTACTGTTGCCTTTATTTACATTGTCAAATACGTAACTATAAAAACTGTATAATATACAAATATATTTCCCTACCTCTTTGGTGAAGGCAATTCTCTTTCTATGATCATTGTTTGTTGTGTACGCATTTCACTGATAAAAGAAAAACTGAAATTTTTACATTATTTTCTCAAAATGTTCTGTCAAGTGTCAGGAGAATGACAGTTGTTAACACATAGTCATTTTCTTTGTATGTTGGCGTTTGTTTTTGTAGCAGTACAGTGTTGATATCGTTCTGTTGCTTTCCACTTGTAATTAATGTGTATTTCCCTCAGTTTTGTTCGGATTTTTCCCCCTGTTTAATCGATTTATGACTATTGTAAAGCGGTATACTTCTATTGTCTTTATTTCTATTATAATATTGCATAAAATGCATGAACTTAGAATAACATATTTAAATAACGGGAAAAACATGTATATATGTACTAGTTTGAAAGCAAGTTTTTTGCACATCTACATAAGTTTACGATTTGTCGAGATTGGTGCATGCACAACTTAAAATATACACTACCATAGACCCCGTATGTATCTACTGGAGCACATTGTAAATCCATAATATTAAACAATACATTTGTAATGAACATATATTTGTATTTCATGAATTATCTCTCTTTCGCCTGTCATATCTTTTTCAGACATAAGTTGATGTTTTAGAATGCAACATGATTTTGATTTCGCAAAAATACATGTCTCATTAAGATACCATGGTTATATTAAAGCATGTATTACGACCACAAAAATGCTCAGTTATTTTTAGTAGAATTACCTGATTATGTAGTTACCAAACAGCTGTTTAACGTCGTTATCTGTTGCAGACTTAGCAGTATACTGTATGTTAGGAAATTCAGGTATAGGCTTTATCGTCAGCTTTGCAATGTCATCTGTAAGTTTTTGTAAAGACTTTAACACATTACCATCGTTTCTCATCTTGTCGAGTTCATAAATCTGCTTGTCTAAATCGCTTCCTGCCTTCAGCTCCATTCTAGTATCTGCCATGATCTTTGTTAATTTGTCCTTTTCTCTCCTAGATTGGTCATTGACCGATGAAATCATCTCTGCGACACATTTGTCAACCATAGCCTTGAGCTTTGTACCTTCATTTGTGATAGCTTTAACTACTTCTTCCACCTTAACATCAAATTCCTTTATACCTTCTTCTATCTGCTTCATGTTTTGTGTTGACTCTTGTATTTTGCTACGTAGGTATGTTGTGTTCTCCTCCTTGAGCTGTGTTATGCTGTCTATAAGCTTGGAAAAAGCATGCCCTGTGTGACTGCCAGTCACACAACTACTGCACACTACTACGTTACATGTTTTGCATACAAAACTGAAGTCTTCATTGTGGTCCTTACATTTCGATTTACCTTCCGGGATCACATCTGAGGAAGACTGGAACTGGTGAGTTTTTGATATCTTCTGCCTACTATGAAAAGTTTTACAATTTTCACAAAAGTATTGTTCACACTCCAAACAGTATTGGGATCCTGTAGCACTGATACATATCTCACATGTTTTAGAGGCTGCCTGTGCCATTTTGTCACTTAACGTCCGCAATGTATACTACAAAGGTAAGGTATATAAGCATTGATAACAACGTTCTACATTTAAATCAATAACGGCTATCTTTGTATGTTGTGTATTTAGATGATAAATTGTGAAACATTAAATTTAGATTATAACGTGAATATCATTTGAACATTTTAGATAAAGATTTCATTGTATTGACTATATATAGCTGGTGTACAGGTATGTAAATGACATTAGTTATTGACCTGCATTCTTGACTCGGTAATCATAATATTAATAACCAACACAAACTATTGTATTGAATTATACCATAATAACTGGAATATGTTAAATGTGAAAAAAAAGATATGGTATGATTGCCTATTAGACAACTCTCTACAGAGAAAAAATGATACAAGAACTAGTAGCTAACGGTCACCGAACTAGGAATAAAGGATACAACAGATACAGTAATTCGGCCTCATATCTTGACTTACATCTGGAAATTGACAATGAGGGTAGGTTGAAAAAAAACTTTACTACAAAAGAGATTATTTTAGCTTTCCAATTGTGAACTTTCCATTTCTAAGTAGCAACATTACAGCAGCACCTACATACGGGGAATATGTCTCCCAATTGATACAATATGCCCGTTCTTGTATTTCCTATCATGATGGTTACTGCTCAAAAGGAAGATATCAAACCAAGAGTTCCAAATGGTGAAGTTGAAATCATCCCTTCGTGAAATTTACGGACGCCATCACGTGTTGGTTGAACGTTGTGGAATTACCGTTTCACAGATGATATGAGCTACGTTCCTTACGTCGTAACTACATTTCCTTCCCTTTCATGAATATGACGTAGAGACTAACCGGATTTGATATAACATGAGCAACACGACGGGTGCCAAGTGTGGTACAGGATCTGCTTTCCCTTCCGTAGCACCTGCGATCACCTCTTGTTTTTAGTATGGTTCGTGTCACTTATGCTTTAGTTCTCTATGTTGTGTCGTGTTACTATTGTTTGTCTGTTTGGCGTTTTCATTTTTAACCATTGCATTGTCAATTTATTTTCGATTTATGAGTATGACAGTCCCTCTGTCATGTAAATCATGATTATCAAATGATTAAATATAAGAAATGGATGCATCGGTTACTTTCTTTTAAAACTTGTAGAGGTTGACACTGTAGATGTTTAAGAAGGGTAAGCAGATCTGACTTCAAATCGTTAGCACTTTCGAATTCAAGCTGCACTGAACATCAGTGTTTTAATAAAAGTCTTATCAAGTATCATAAGTTCAATAAACAATAAGAAAAGTATTAAACATAACACTCAGGCATAGATAACCTTAGCTGGCAACACTTTTAGGAATTTTGGATCTCAATGCTCTTCAACTGCGTACTTTATTTGGCTTTTTTTTTTTTTTTTTTTTTTTTTTTTTAACTTTTTTGAATTCGAGCGTCACTGATGAATCTTTTGTAGACGAAAAGCGCGTCTGGCGTATGTTCAAAATTTAGTCCTGGTATCGATGATGAGTTTCTTTATACATAACACAAAAGATTTACCAACACTTACCTAGCGGGAAACCTTTAGTAAAAAAAATATTTTTTTTTTAATTTTTCTGTTTAATTAATATATTTTCAATTATGAATTATGAAGAAGGCAGTATTATGATATTAAATGTCATAGCAATAAAGGTTTTTTGTAGAGTAAAACGAAATTAGTTAAATTGCTGAAAATCAACAGTTATATAGAGACTTTAATGTAATTATTAGCTCATCACAAAATTGCATGTCAACATGAAATCCGCTTCGTGAGGCCAATTGAGGTCTTTATTGAATAAATTTTGTTTGGATGCATCAGCTTTCCCATCACTAAAAAATGCTGACGCCGTGGTATGGCCTAGAGTAATTTATTGACGTAAAGCATAAAAAATATCTCAAACAATAGGGAGTTAGGTCAGCAATGCTGTTATAATTTATGATTTATTTTGTTATCATTAAGAGACATATTTTGTATCTGAATTGTTTTAGTCGGGTCAAAAAACAACAACAACTTAAATAAACCTGAACGTCTTTCTAAATTTTTGTTTGGCAGCATTTTGTTCAAGGTTATATTTGTCTTTCTGACATTGTTTTACATCTAACCCCTCTATTGGTTTTGTATTTACATTTTTCTCTATTTTCTCATCTTTTAAATTTTGTTTTGGAAAGGTACTTATTCCGATTAAATATTCTCTTACGTTTGCAGCTTGTTTGGATCAACTTTAAAATCATTAATTTCGAAAAATGATTGAGGTGAGGGGGGGGGGGGGGTATGGGCGGGGCAAAAAGAAGGAAACATTACGATTTTTTAAAATTGTTTCTTGAAATCTAATAGCGTGCGCCTACGTTACCCAGAGAAAATTATGGCGATTAAATGAGCAACAACAGTTCACATGAATGCATTAAAAACAAAATCCTGGGTCACGTTGGCGCAGGCACTTAACAACTACAAAATAGTTTTACTGAACACCTGAGAAATGAATAATAATTACAATACTTGAATGATAACAGAAAGTTTAACCCCTCACCTCATCCAGTATCGAATAATAGTAGTTTTGAAGTTCATCCAAACAAACTTCAAACCTCATGGAATATTTTAACATGAAAAGTAGCTTTCCAAAAATGAGAAAATATGAGGCCACAAATGGGTCATATTGTAACTTGTCCTTTGGAAAACGATCTGTATATCTATCGTGAGATTTTGAGATTATTCACATTGCCTTGATTAACTAATTCTCAGTTTTAAATTTTCTACGTAGAGTTTGCGAAACAGTAATTTTTTGCTGTATTTCTGAATTGTCGAGTTCTTTTGTCATATTAGTTTGGAATATCCATTTTGCATCTTACTACTTTTCTATGTAGCAACATTCTAGCAGCGCTTGTATACGGAGAATTTATCTCCCAATTGATACGATATTCTCGGGCTTGTTTTTCCTATCATGATTGCCTTGATAGAGGATTGCTGTACAACCGTTCCACAGATTGTGACTTACCAAACAAGACTTTTTACCGGATTTGTAATAAAATAAGCAACACGTAGGGTGCAACATGTGGAGCAGGATCTGCTTACCCTTCTAGGACACCTGAATGTAACCTCAGTTTTTGGTGGGGTCTGTCCTGCTTAGTCTTTAGTTTTTGATGTTTTGTCTTCTGTACTATTATTTGTCTGTTTGTCTTTTTATTTTTAGCCATGTCGTTGTCAGTTTGTTTTCAATCTATGAGTTTGACTATCCCTCTGATATCTTTCGTCCCTCCTTTGTTTATACTGAGAGGATTATAGGTTTTAAGCCAATATAATACATGAGCAACAATCAAAAAAACAGTTTAAGAAGGTTCGTTGCTTTGATTGAATTCGTGACATATAAAATGAAAATGTTTGATGAGTTGTTCACAGCTCATTCTAACTCAAATCATACAGTGCTTGATTTATTGCATATAAACTGCGTTTAGTTTTGGATTGGTAAATTATATGTTACATTGAATATCCGAAATTCATAATAATATCTTAACATTGTCCATTTGCTGATGTAAGTAAATATGTTGTATGTAATGGAATAACTGGAATAAATAAAACACACTACGATAAAAAAAAAAAAAAATATTTATGGTAAACCAATTACATGTTTTGTTAAGGTATACATAAGTCAATATCAAAATAACAAAGAAAACATCAAGCTTTTTTTGAAGATTATTCATCTTTATCAATATTTTTGTTCTTCTCTGTGTCTGCGTTGTCTAGTGTTATTTTACACCATGTATATGGGCCATATACCTGAAAGATAGAGGATATAACATTTATCTTTTGCTAATTTAATTCAAATCATTTATCTTTCACATGTTTCATATCATCTTCGTCGGCCATTTGTGAATGTTGGGGTGTATACAATTTAATGTAGTTTTAGTATCTCTGACTACTTTAAGGCTGTCAAAATGAAGGGTCACGTGCTATGTTTTGCTTGAAAGAAAACAGTCACGTGATATGTAAAATATATCATTACATGTACTTGTTTAGTTCTTACAACAAAAATGTCAAGTATACCGATAGAGATCATAGCCTTAAGGAATGTGGTTAAGGTTTTCGAGTTTGACTGACGTGATTCAATTTTGCCACATCAGTTATATAGTCAATATGTTTGATATGATTTCATGTAAAAGAGAACTCCATCTACATTATGGTATATAATATCAGCTGTGACAAGGTCATATATGTATTCAAATTCTATTTTAATTAAATGGTTTATTTAATCTTGTGTTCTAAGTACTTACCCGTTACAGGTAGCAAAGCTAAAATGAGGAAATGTTGTAATTAATTAAATAATAACAACATGAGGACATTCGACATGAGTAAAAGTTTACTAATAAGATCTATTATGGATTTGCAATGGAAATTGTTCTGTTTTTGTTAAGATTTGAATAATAGAATTGTACATTTGATATGTTTTGTTTTTTAAACCAAGCAAAGTACATACATTTACTTATAGTTCTGAAGTATGAACTCTTCCTAACAAGTCGTTACATGGCACTATTATAACTTGATACAACATGGCAAATGTTTCTTTTAGCGTCACTCATGTGTGTATTTATGTAACATGCTATGTATTTTATGTGTGTTCATGATTAAGTTCGATAGTGTTGATGAAATATAACACAAACTAACATTTTATTATTTATAACCTACTGCTGTTATTAAATTCTCTTTTGATGCAGTGAGAAATTATTTTAAGATGTAGTTTTACATCCCTTTTTTTTCAATTATGATTATGGGGGTTATTCAGACGCCAAAACTTTTCATATTTTTGTTTAATATGTTGACATCAACAGGAATAACCGGTCGGTTATAGAGCATACTGGTTTAGAAGACTGTATTAGAACACTGTTATGTATGGACCAAAATGATTGAAAGTCAACAGTGAAATTAACATTAAAATGAAAAATCTTCGCGTACTAGGCGCTCTGAAGCGTTTTCCGAATTGACCCCAAAATGAGATGGGATATACTAAGGGACATGCACTACTCTCTTAAAAGTGGAATAAAATGACAATACAATGGCAACAAAAAAACACCAAAATACAAACGAATTCACAAAATTCACGTAAAAACCTGTGATGATCTCAGTTTATCCGAAAGGGTATAAGATTAACAGAAATGCTTTAAATCATATCAACATAGAAGAACTGGTCATTGAACTGATGATACTCACAGTATGCACAGAGATTATAAGCACAAATATCCCATCCGTGGTAATACTTAAAAAACTTAGTTATAATTTGTTTAGTTAAGATTCATAAACAAATCCGCTTATTGAAAACGGTGTTCTATCATAAATTGAAGACAAAATAGTTTGATAGATGTCTGTTATCGTATGATATGAAGACACAGTGGTTAAATCTACTTTCACATGTTTCAATCTAAAGACATAATAAATGATTTGAGCTGTCAACGATGAGTCTATATTGAAAATGTAGTAAGTTTTCTTGTTATTTTTGAAAAATACCCATTTGAAGGTAAAGGTGTTTTCAAGAATGTTTAACAAAATATGCCGATTGAAATTTTGGAAAGTCGCTTCTTCCGTTGAACAGAAGCTAGACATCGTCCACAAGTTTTGTCTTGCAGCAGGTTGACAACGGATTACTCACTGAGGTATAGCACATTTTAATACAAGGTTTATAATTATTCGTCAATACTCCATTAATTGGAGTCTAATACTGCTTCAGTGTTGATATTGATAACACAAATAGTACTTTGAACATTTGTATGATATGAAGTATACCTTTAACAATGTCATTCATAATAAAACACACATAATGGTTATTGATGGAACCTTTGAAAAGTCCAATAACAATGTGTATTGTCTTATTTTGTGCCAGTTTTTTTTTATGCTAATTTTTATTCCGTTTTCAATCATAATACAAATGCCCCATTTAACAATTGACTCACAAACAATTTTGGTTACTGCTTTAAAATTGCTTTATTTAAGTTTTTTGTGAAACACAAAATAAACAATGTAGGTTGACAAACGTTTAATAAAATGCATAAGTTACCCTCTAATTGATATCCTTACTCGTATACTGCTTTGAATTTACTTATTTGTTCAAGTCGGGTATAAATGACAGTTCTTATCACGTATTGAAAAAATACATGTACAGATGTAGGGTAGAAAATATCTAAAAGTAGAGGATTCGTAAACCATACCATCGTTTTCGAGTCCACTACTTCTTCGAGATTCTCAAACTTAACACAGTGTGTTTATACTTAGCACAGTAAACTTATCTGTATGGTACATAGCACTTACTATCCACTACAAAATAAAAAAAGATATAAGTTGAGTTAGTGGGAACATCTTATCACTAAACAATAATCAATCATATCAGTAATTCATCAAAATATTTACATTCTCAGAACTCTGAACAGTATTTCGTGATTAACGTAGCTTCTAAAACGAAGTATATATGTACAATTATTTATGTCGTATCAACACATACATATGTACATCATATAAAATATAAGTTGATAAGATATTAGTGTTTTACACAAGAGACAATCTGTCACATCAAGTTCGCTATGAAATTTGATTGACAATCCTTGTGATGATGGAATGGTACATTATGATATCATAGAGCTAGGACAAGCCTTGGGGTAATGGAATGGTACACATGCTTCAAATGTTATCACATGCCTTTCCGTAACGTTATCGCATGGCATTCCGTTGATATTCGGCAAATTCCGGAAAATACACCTCAATGCTTCGTTTTAAGTGAAAAACATAACAAAGTAGTTTACAAAACAATCCTTTGCATACTGAAAAGTATATTGTGTAAAAAAATAAATAATTATAATTTTTTTATGAAATAAACGCATTTTTTAACGTTTCAAACATAATTTAGAAAGTTTCTTTAACAACAGATGACTTTGTCAAACAGTGTTCATAATAGGATTTAAAATCTAAATTTTAAATCAGTTATCGGTAGTGCTCATACCAGTGTCCGTCGTTATACTACTTCGTCAAGAAATAGTATTTGGTTTCTAGTTGGATTATCGATCTTTGCAAGTGATTGATTTATCCATAATCCTCCTTTTGACGTCGACATTTAGGAAAACCAGACGCATTTTTAGGCATAGATTTATATTCTTAAACCCGCCCACTCTCCCTTAAATTAGTAGAATGCAATTCCTACGGAAGGTACTGCTGATTGGTTTTGTTTGTTTATTTCAGAATTGTATTGTCTACATCGATTAAACCATCACTCAATGTGAAAAGATGTACAAAAGTTTTAATGACGAGACGGTCATTCAAGAAAAAAGACGAATCCTGGACGATGAGGGGACTTGCATGCATATAGAAATTGAATGAATAACTTGGAAAAAATGTATTACATTCAAACATGTAAACTTTGCGTTTGTTGCGATAACTTCTGATATCCAGGGTTAGTCGCTTGATTTATGGCAGATTTCGCTGCGCTAAGATAACATATTTGCAGTTTACAGACTTATTGTTATCGTATGATTGCATTAGCCTCTGATTTCCAGGGTCAATAGCTTATCTTGATCTTCCCCTTTTCATATATGGGCTGCCACCTCAAACATAATCGGCGATCATCATATAACATTTTCAAAGACACATATGCATTTTTATCAGTTAATTTTAGTTCATATCACAAATTGCATTTCATATACATGTAATAGTACATATATCATATCACAAATTGCATTTCATATAATAGTACATATATCATATCTGTTAATAAATGCTGTGGCCATTTCCTGCCAATAACAATCTTTTTTTAATGAGCATCTAAGATAATGTATATTGTTGAATAATTTATGTTGTCGATTCGTTCATATTAAAGTATTTTTCTTCTCTGTTTGCTTATGATAGAAAGATCTAAATCTTAATCTGGGGTCCGACGTCAGTGAACCTTTCAATCTTTGAACTTCTTTTTTGGAACCACGTAAAAGGATCATTTTAATGAATCTGTTATTTTTCTCCATTGTTGAAGCATATGATAAAAAGATCATAATATGTCAATTTTCATATCTCATGCATTATCAGCCCTCTGTCAATATCAGCCCTTGAGCTAGGGCTGATAATACATGCGATATGAAAAATGCCATATAATAATTTGATACTATCATAGAGCTAGGACAATAACTATTCTCTTTATTTCTTCAACAACTGGTGGGTAGTTCTCTCAGTGACAATTATACCACATCGCTTTATTTTGATGTCATAAAAAAACAGGCCAAATGCAAAAAGAACGTTCTCTTTCAGAAGGCATTGCTGCAATCTCAGTGAGCCTGTTATTTAACATTAATCAATACTAAAACTTCATTTAAACAATTATCAATGTCTACTTTTTGTTTACACTGACCAATTTTGTTTATTATCTGGTATATAACACTAACTATTTGCTGAAAAATAAGAAAAATACACGTTTCATTTCTGATGAATTATACTAAGCCATTAATTCTATTGATTATTATGTTATTCGATATTTATAAATAAACCTGTTATTAATTTATTGTAGCTTGATTTTATATTGACACAAGATTACTTAGTTTTTTGTAGATAATATAAAAGTAGTCGTTTTTATAATAAGAAAAAATATAATATTCGTCCTAAAAACGCACTCGTTGAAAACATCAATATTGAAAATCATCAATAGTTGATGCCTTGTTTAGAATATATCAAAGATAACGCATATTTGAAGATTTAACACACCAAGGGGTGTCAGGATTGATCAAACGAAAGACCGACATACATGTGTGTAATGGGACACGATGAACCCTTAAAATATGCAGCGTCTGGTTATTAAGGACTTTAACCAAAAGGTTATGTTTGAGTGTTTCTGTATTAACATTATTTGTGATGGCTTATAGAATATATTGTATAGACATCTACTAACGAAACTGTCTAGTGCATAATGTTTACTTCAAAATGTTGTCTGTAATTAAAAACAGAAAGTATATGTGACACAAAAAGGACTTAAAAAGAGGGACGAAAGATACAAGAGGGACAGTCAAACTCCTAAATTGAAGACCAATGAAAACAAATTGACAACGCCGTGGCCAAAAACAAAAGACAAACAGACACAAATATTACAGAAGACACAACTTAACTAAAGACTAAAGACTAAGCAACACCAACCCCACCGAATACTGGGCGTGATCTCAGGTGATCCGGACGGGTAAGCAGATTCTGTTCCACATTTGCCTGTCGTCGTGTTGCTTATGTAATTACAAATACTTACCGTTTAGATCTTATCTCCCATCTGAAAGGTACATTATAACAGACCAAATTAGACAGGTACATATATATACGACATATCCCCTTTCTCTTTAAAAACACTAATATTACAAACTCGTTTCATCGTTGGAATTGTAAAGTAATTAACTATGTTTTTATAAATACAATAAAATAAAATTGATTCTTCATAACAGCTGAGGTATAGAGTTTGACTACATGTTCTTTCACCTAAGGGCAACAGATGTATACCGATGTTCGAAAGTCATCAATCGATTTGTGAGAAAACAAATCCTGGTAACAAACTTAAACAGATAAAAACACATCAACTATAGGAAAGCAACGAAACAACAGAAACACAAAAGTGCAACAAAAAACCAAACGACACACACAAACAGATTTAGTTTTGAACTACAAAATAACTATCTACCATTTTCCTGACCTGATACAGCACATTTTAATAAATGGCTAGCCAAACCTACATGTTTGAATATAGTAGATATGTTGATAGTTTTAACTAAGCATACTTCCACACCTGTGTATTTCAATTTAAAAAAAAAATTCTCAACTGGAAAAAGAGATTTGCTCTGCATTTATAGAATCACATATCAGCGGGGAGTTTTTTGATTATTTTTGTTATATATATAGTGTTATTACTTTTGTTATAATTTTTATTTACTGTTTATTTTCGTGGTCTGTCTATAATAAAACTCCTTTATTTAGATTGTTGTAAAATTTGAAGAAATTCAAAAGCGTTGTTTAAAATATTGAAGTTCTAGGATTGACAGTCATTTTTAATTTTCATAAGAAGAAGTTTCCTTCTGACGCCTCGATTTTGTGACTTGAATGATCACTACGTCGAGTATTTCAGCAATATTTACCGGGTAATCTTGTTTCAGACAATAATGTTTCAATAATGCAAGTCTTTTCTCCTATAGTTTCCTTGGCTACTATAGTACATACGCGTCTGGTCAGATTTAAAGGGATATTCCTGTGTGCTACATGGCATATTCTGATATTCCAAGATTGATAAATGCTTGAAATTCAACAATTTAATTTTTTTTTAGAATATTCGACACTTTTTTATAATAGAATTTTGAGAAAAGAAAACTGTTTCTGATCATTTTTCATGGCTAATTTCATTGATTCTAGCAAACCGTTGATAACGGTCCAAAATATGTTAAGGACACGGAACAGTCATACTTAACTCCGAATTATACACAAGAAAAACAAATTTAAAAACCATACAAGACTAACAAAAACTACATAAATAAAACACAAATATAAACAATAGATATAACATCTCGGTACAACAATTACACCGAGTACCCAAATTACACCTATTAGTAAAAGTAGCAGCGGTAATCTTGCTTATCTTCTTAGAGACGAAACCATCAGAATTTTATTATTTGACAGTATGCACGTCTATGAACATAAGTAAATACATGTATATTTAAAGACTTTAATAGTATCATCAACAGATGAAGTATAACTGAAAAGGTAAAATGAATAGAAACGTCACCATGGCGACGTCCACAAAAGGTATCTTTTATATATGAAATTGAAATTTGTTACAAACCTTCATTTTTTAAGAAATGAATTGTAAGCATAGGTTTCTGTCCAATTGATCTAAATATGTGAAGAAATAAAAAAAAGTTATCCGTTATTCGATTTTTTAAGCTTCCTATTTAAGAATGGATACAGTTTGATTACATCTTCTTTTAGAATCATGGATCGTTTGCAGGTCTATTCAAACTCATATTTTTACGATTCAGTATAGATGGAACCATCAAGAGAATAATGATACATCTACAAAATATACACAGAATATGAACGTCCGCCTTCCATCCTTTCTTTGTATTTCTAGTTAAATACAAAACCTTGATCTGAACTTATTTTCTCAACATCAGGCATATCCATATTAGTTGACACATACTGAGTAACGTCATAATGCCTTTTTACTTTGCTAACATCTATACTTTAGCGAACATACGCACTTACACGAAATTTTGTTACTTAAGTGTATTGAATGGTTGACCGTTATGGAATAACCGTTTCACAGATGATATCGTTATGTTCATTTTGTCGTGACTACAATAGCCTTCCCTTTTCACGAATGTGACCTACCGAATTAGACTATTTATCGGATTTGTAAGCAACACGACGGGTGCCACATGTGTAGCAGGATCTGCTTCCCTTCCGGTCACCTGAGATCAACCCAGTTTTTGGTGGGGTTCGTGTCACTTAGTCTTTAGTTTTCTATGTCTTCTGTACTAATATTTGTCTGTTTGTTTTTTTGTTGTTGTAATTTACAGCCATTTTGTCCCCTATTTGAAGCCAATTAATATTACAAATTAAAATAAAATACTCATCTAAACAGTATCAACATAGTATTAGACAAATAATTTCACCAATATATTAACAATGATAACTCGACCTTTAAATTGAAATAAAACATTTATTTTCTCTCTATACCAAGATTTTGCAATTTTTATTTCATAAACAAGAAATACTGTAAAAATAAACAACAATTCTTTCCAATGATCGTTCTTATATACCTCCATGGAGTTAATTTCATTCAGAACGACGAATCATTCTTTCTGATTTCACGGTGCTTTTTGTTATGTGTGTACTTTTCTACATTGGCTAGAGGTAAAGAGGGGGTGAGATCTCAAAAAACATATTTTACCATTAATTGTTACGTCTGTCTCAAGTCAGGAGCCTCTGGTTTTTGTTAGTCTTGTATAATTTTTTTATTTTAGTTTCTTGCGTATAATTTGGAGTTTAGTATGACGTCCATGATCAATGAACCATTATATATATTTGTTAACGGGCCAGCTGAGGACGCCTCCGGGTGCGGGTGTTTCTCGCTGCATTGAAGATCTATTGGTGAACTTCTGCTATGGTCTGCTCTATGGTCGGGCTGCTGTCTTTTTGACACATTCCCCATTTCCATTCTCAATTTTGATTCGACGAATCAATCAGGACTATTCTAAGTTTCAATAAAATTTGCTTCAATGCATAACATAATTACCTCTATCGCACCGCGGGTAAATTATCACGTTGTTATTGGTTTAACGCCGTCACGTGGCGACCCCTGATGAGACCGTAGAGGGTTAGTAAATTTCATAGGGGGGTTCATGACGCGTTAATGGTGACGTCATCTACTAATGTTTTTGTGTTTCATTGTTTATTTTTCAACAAAACGCAGCGGAAATAGTCCAGCGTGCGATAAATTTGTTATACGGTTTACTACTGACCCCCTACGGATCCATAGAGGTTGAGTACAATCCATAGGGATTCGTCCTACGGCCTCAACCCCTATCGATTTTACTAACCCTCTATGGATCCGTAGGGGGATCAGTAGTGAACCATATAACTTATAGTATAAGGTCAATATTGTCTTGATTAAAATACAAACTTTAATTTATCTAAACATTTAATGGGTTTGAAAGCTCTCGTGTGTTGTCGCCAATTTACGGTTTACTTATTTTAATTATAGGGGATACAATATTAAGTGTACGTGATTTAATCTAAAAGAAGAATTGTTAGTACTTTTTATCTACACAAACAAAAGATTAAGAACAAATCCAGGTGACTGAAGAAAACAGAAACGAAAGAAATTATTTTCCCCTATTTTCCCCAGTATTTTCTACATTTGAAAATGCCTGTACCAAATCAGTAATATGACAGTTGTTGTTCCTTCGTTTAATGTGTTTTATCCTTTGATGTTACCATTTGATTAAGGACTTTCTGTTTTAAATTTCTGAACGCCGAGGAAAATTAAAACGGAAGATCCCTAATCAAACACATAAGCAAACATGTAGTACTTAACCTCCATAGTACAATAACACAATGGCGGGATGTATTGATACCGAGGCACGCCAAAAAAATATCTCGAAAAATGAACATTACAGTTAAGGTTGAATTTTTAAAATAAAAGGAGCACTATACATTTACCACGTACATAAGATGATTAACAACTGTTCCGTCTTGAAAATCAAGCCCATCATTTATTTCAATCGACTTTATTGTGATATCCCCAAAACCAGGAATTAATATCACAAATGTTGCCTAAATAATCGATAACGACCTGAATATGGATGCAATGGAAATAGCAATAGACAAAAAAGCTCCTGGTACTCAATTAGGTAATACAATCCAAGGCTCTTTTAGTTCTAAACATTTGACTTTCTTCACTTGTATTCCCATTCAAAACTAAAAGACAGGTTGATCGAGTAGTTGTCCTTTGTTTCATAAAAAAAGGAATGACCAAAGTAGTATCATGTATAATCGAGGGATACATCGTTCTTTGTTAGAAATCACTCTAATTCAACAAAATATTCATTGAAAAAATGAAGATCTTTTCTGGATTAACCTCCATGAGGAACGGTAAAAGCCGAAAAATTTGAAAACTAAGGATGTATATGGACCGAAAACGTTACAGAGATAACATCAAAAGGGACATTAATAAAGCTAAATCTCTCTAAGGCAAACGTTACCTGAGGTAGTTAAAATCTTAGTGTCTCTATGATTTCAAAATTTATCAATGGGCAATTGAAGAAATAAAAAAAAGAATATGTGGTATGATTACCAATGAGATAACTCTCAACAAGAGGCAATTTAAGACAGTTTGTTATCGATCATGTCAGTACCTAAGGTCGGACTACTGAGCGCTTTTCTGGATTTACCTTCATCAAGCAAAGAAATAACCAAGATACATTATATCTTGATTGACAGCATATTTGTTACGTGTTTATTTTTCGGACAGACAATCGACATTCCTATTGGAACCAACAGTGCCCCACTTCGTGTCGATTTGTTTTGATTAATCGAGTTCGTGTTGGTGAGTCTTAATTTCTCTATCGAATATTTTGTAAAATTGTCTATCGTTTCGTACTCATATTTTTTTACCTTGACGTTGTCACTTTCTCTTTGATCGACACATTTCAATTGTTCCGTTTGTGACGTTAGACCCTTTTTGAACAATGGTTGGTATTTGTACATTGACAGTCACACACAACATCTCCTTATTGTAACTAAATGGTTATTCTGTGTTGAAAATTGATCAAATGTTGCACTTTTTAAATACAGCTGTTTCGCGAACCACGCCTCTTTTTGGGAGATGTGTATTATTCATAAACATTTTGTTTTGTTTTACGTACTGGTTCCCAGATATGATGTCTATGTTTCCTCTCTTAGAGACTTAACTTAGGTAAATCCAAAGTAAAGGAAGGAGTAGTAAAACATTTTAAGATAAGTTTAAACTCTTCGGAGTTTTGGGCATATAGATGTTGAAAATATGCCGAACAGTCCTATGTTTTGACCATTGAATTAAAGTTGTGAATATGAATTTTCCGTTGTAGGATATATATTTTTATGAAACTTAATCATTGTTAATAGTAAATGTGCTACAGTTGTAGTCATAACAGAATATGCTATGTGAAATTGAAGTGTCTATACTAACAGAAGTCAACCTATAAGGGGGTGTATATTGTCAGGTTTTTTTTCCATTCATGTGATGTGTAAGTGAGCTTAAGATTTTGAAATTTAATTATTGACTTTCAATTTTAATTTGAGATTGTAATTTTTGTTATTTTACTTTTAATCAAATATGTGTCAGAATATTTATTTTACATGTTGTGTATAACTTGAAAAAACAGGTTAAATTACTATTTTTTCTGCACATTTTTAATCTAGTTTCGAATCAATTAATTTTCGAAATACCTGGCATATAGTTATGCTGTTTTCATAGCGTATATGTCTACAGTGATAATAATTATATGAATACCAGGAAGCTGAAATCAACTTATGGGTTCCAGTTTTAAATATACCAAAAGATACTAATGCATAATTAGTTGTGTTACATTTATATACAATCAATTTAAACTAGCAAATTATAAATAGAATACAGTCATGAGAGTGGATAAAGTTTATATACAATCAATTTAAACTAACAAATTATAAATAGAATACAGTCATGAGAGTGGATAAAGTTTATATACTATCATTTTAAACTAACAAATTATAAATAGAATACAGTCATGAGAATGGATAAAGTTCATATTAGTTACTAATATAGGGAAATACCAAAAAGTTTGAATGATTCATATGTTGCAACGAATGAAGCTTCATACATATGTGGTTAAAACCTTAATGTAGCTAACTATTAGAAATGTGTTCATTTATGTAACTAGAATCATATATATTTATATCATCAAAATAAGCATGCAAGCATGCAAAAGCTTTAAATTGTGTTCAAAAAGTACGTTCATGTTCCATTTTCTAGTAAATGATACAGGCTTTTTCTTTGCTATTCTGTTATAAGCGCAAACCGTCTGCAATAAAATGAATAAAATGAATATTATTTAATGCTTTTACATCTTTAAATATGCATCAAAATAAAATCCTTATGGTTATTTTTATTTCAAAATAAAAACATTTGTTTTAGATCTTATGTATAGCCTTTGCTTTTTGAATGCAAATGGTTCACCCTTCATGTATTCCGAGTTCGATAATAGTTTATGTGTGCATGTTTTGCTAAAATATTAGGAGCATTTTTAGTCTTCAAAATTATGTTCAGTGTTTTTTAGTTTTTAAGTGCCAGATTGCATAGGGATTAGGCTGTGATAAAAACATGACATAAAAAACCCACTCAAGTTGACAATGTGTATTGGTGCACGAATATAACATTTGTTTCTTTTTCCTCTGCTAGTAATTCAACTTATAATTATGTTGAAATGCATGACAATGTAAAAATTAAGAAGAGCTTACTGTAAGTTTTACTATCATGCTAACTAAAAGTTATCTATATATTTCAGGAGTCACCAGACACGCAGAGATAAAAAAAAAACTATTAATAGTGTCATTCAAGAGAAATGATTTGTAAATAAGTTTAATCATGAACCCTTACTAACAGAAGTTAAAAGGACTACTGCAGGCAAGTCTATTCTCTCCACATTCCTGTCGTGCCGTTACATAACTAAATTAAATAATGCGTAGTAAATGCTAATTGGAAGATTCAAACAAAACAACTCAAAATAAACATGTCATACTTCGTTTAATTATATTACTAATACTAATACTAAAACTACGATCTCTACGTCTTTGTATGACTTATTCATATTATGTACTGCCAAGTAATAGAATAAAAATATGGATAGTAAGTTTTATCTAAAGTACTTACCCTCCACACGAACATCTAAAATAAGAAAATATTATATTATGTAGAGCGAGTCGCTCGGACTTACTAGTCGAACTTATCAGTGAAAGTTTTCACGTTTAAATTACTTCACATACTATCATGTAGGGATCTCTTCAACTTATAATACGGTATCATAATACCAATTATTAAAATTAGTAGGCTGACTTTTTGATACTACCACCTTATTTCATTATGCTTATTCTTGATAGCTGCCTCATTGGAAATATTTAATCACATTTTCTTATTTTTACTTCCTGTGTTTTTTTTCATAAAGGATTTGTAATAAAGGCGCAATCAATCTGATTAAAGTATCCACGTTTATTTGATCCCATGGAAACGAAATCGTCCTGTTGGTTTTTCGTTAGTGTGTTGTTGTGTATATTGTTGTTTGTCTCTTTATGCTTTTGCCATGTCGTTGCCAGTTTGACTGATGAGTTCGAATCTCTCTTTGGCATCTTTAGCCTCTTTTGTAGACGGAACACGCGTCTGAGATAATCATTTAAAAGGTATATTTATTGGTTTACTTAAGTATTCTACTACCACCATAGTATAAAATGAATTGCATATGCATTTGTACGCTATACTTATCTGTTTTGTATTTGACACTTACCGGCTGAAAAAAATCAAATAAACAATTATAAAATAAAGCATACAATTCAGCAATAAATGAATTCAACGTCAATGGAATATGTTGAATAAGTAGCAATGTGAGAGAAGAACATTTTAAGATGAGAGTTTGTTATGTCAGATTATTAAATAGTATTTATGTCAATGTTGATATGGGATATTTGTATGAGATGGCGCCTTATGATAAAGAATGTGTAAATCAAATTTGGTTCATCATTCTCAAGAAAGTTGACGCAAAGACGATATAATCATATTTTTGTATGTGCTATATGGACATACACTTCAACAGTTTTTGTTATTATATGTCATAGGTTTTATACGTTTCTGCTATGGGTATTTTCTATGTAAAGGAATGGACGTCTGACATTCATTATTGTAATGTTATAATTATTGTTTTATTTTACTACACAAATAACACCTTATTTTATTGTCAATTAATGTAGAAAATCAAGACATGCAATGTTGTTTTTTTAAGACATAACACGCGTCTAGCATACATCATATACATGGTATATTAATGTTTATACTTTACACCTTCTATTAATATCTTCATATAATGAACTTCATATATATATATATATGTATATTCAGAAATAAATCATACCAACACAAATGGAATGTATTGACTGAATAGTGAAGGTCATTTTGCAGTAAATTGGCTAAGTACAACGACATCTTTGGATCGTTGTAATTTATCTGAATATCAAAAAAAAATTACATTTACCTTTTCTTATTTTTGAAAAATTATTGATTAAATTAAATCAAGGGAAAAATTTATTAGAAATCACATAGACGAAAAAAGTTCCTAAATTTGTTTTTAAATTTTCCAATCTCAAATGTCTATTCCATAGATTTTTCGTTAAAAAAATCTATTTGTTGTTGGAACATGAATTTCTCTTGAAATGATTAACAATAATCAATATTGTTCTAGGTAAACAAAATTAGCACTTAATGTCAAAAAAGAGTAACATCATCTCGTTAGAGACCATGAATATCGATAGTTTAGGTTTTTATCAATCAACTTGATAACGGATTGGTAAATACCATCAAACAAAGTTGATGACCCCATGATTATTTTACATATTTATTAAAACGGAAATTCATGTTCCAACAACATAAAGTTTTTGAGGGAAAATCTATAAAGTAGAAATTTCAGTTGAAAGGATTTTAGACAACTTAAAGAACGTGTTTGCTTCTTTTAACTGCTTGCTACATGTTCTATACAAATATTCTTTTATTTATAAAGAATATAATTAGTATTTTTTCAGACAATAAAAGAGATAAATGCCTTTTTTCGATTTTCAGTGGTATTTAAATGAAAAATTATACCACAATCTGTGACATAGCCAAATTACTAGTGTACTAAACTCACAACTAGAGGCTCTCAAGAGCCTGTGTCGCTCACCTTGGTCTTTGTGTATATTAAACAATGGACACAGATAAATTTATAAAATAATTGTGTTTTAGTGATGGTGATGTGTTTGTAGATCTTACTTTACTGAACAACTTTTGTTACAAAAAATTATGAAAAATGTTAAAAATTGAATATAAAGGGCAATAACTCCCATTAAGGGGTCAATTGACTATTTTGGTCATGTTGACTTATTTGTAGATCTTAATTTGCTTAACATTATTGCTGTTTACAGTTTATCTCTATCGATTATAATATTCATGATAATAACAAAAAACGGCAAATTTCCTTACAATTACCAATTCAGGGCAGTAAACTAACAACGGGTTGTCCAATCCATCTGAAATTTTAGGGCAGATAGATGTTTTGACCTGATTAACAATTAAACTCAGTCAGATTTGCTCTAAATGCTTTGGTTTTTGAGTTATAAGCCAAAAAACTGCATTTTACCCCTATGTTCTAATTTTAGCCGTGGCAGCCATCTTGGTTGGATGGCCAGGTCACCGGACACATATTTTAAATTAGATACGGTTGATTGTGGCCAAGTTTGGTTTAATTTGGCCCAGTAGTTTCAGAGGAGAAGATTTTTGTAAAAGATTACTAAGATTTACGAAAAATGGTTAAAAATTTACTATAAAGGGTGATAACTCCCAAAGGGATCAACTGACCATTTCGGTCATGTTGACTTATTTGTAAATCTTACTTTGCTAAACAATATTGCTGTTTACAGATTATCTCTACCTATAATAATATTCAAGATAACAACCAAACAGCAAAATTTCCTTAAAATTACCAATTCAGGGGCAGCAACCCAACAACAAGTAGTCTGATTCATCTGAAAATGTCAGGGCAGATAGATTGTGACCTGAAAAACAATTTTACTTTTGTCAGATTTGTTCTAAATGCTTTGGTTTTGAGTTATAAGCCAAAAACTGCATTTTACCCCTATGTTCTATTTTTAGCCATGGCAGCCATCTTGGTTTGGTTGGCCAGGTCACCGGACACATTTTTTAAGCTAAATATCCAAATGATTATTGTGGCCAAGTTCGATTTAATTTGGAACAGTAGTTTCAGAGGAGAAGATTTTTGTAAAAGTTAACGACGACGGACGACGACTGACGACGACGCCGGACGCCAGACGCAAAGTGATGACCCTTTGGGCCTGGTGAGCTAATAATACTGAATTCAAAACGGAAAGTCCTTAACCAAATTGCAAAATCAGGCGCTCAAACACATCAAACGAATGGATAACAACTGTCATATTCTTGATTTGGAAAAGACATTTTCTTATGTGGAAAAATAGCGGATTAAACCTGGTTTTATAGCTAGTAAAACCTCTCACTTGCATGACCGAAACATTTAGAATTACAACTTATAACTTGTTGTGTCCAATTATTTAATAGTATACACTACAAACAAACAAAAAAGTCTGAAATGGCCTAAATCTGTACTCGACTGTTCAGTTTTTTACACGACCATGTAATGGTAATATAATGTAAATGGAATCTGTCAAAAAGATACACATATGAAAATAAAATATAGGCAATAGAAATGGGGTATGCCAAAGAGACAAAAATATGAAAATAGAATATAGACAATAGAAATGAGGTTTGTCAAAGAGAAAAAAATATGAATATAGAAGAAGCAACTAAATAAAAAAAGTTCTACTTGATATAAAAAATATGAAGCACTGTTATTTTTCTGCATAAAGAAATGAACAAGAAATGTCTGTATACAGTTGTTTTTTTTTTTCATTTCTCTGAACTTTTGATTTTGTCATGTATTTTCTGTGGAGTTTGGTATTTTTTGTTATTTACTTTTTAAAGCAACTGATCACAATGACTTGTTTACACTTAAAATGAATTCCTGACAACAACAAAAAAGACAACAAAGATAAACCTCCTATTAAAACATAACCCTTACAAACCCATCGAAAAAAAACCAACATATATTTAGACCATGTATGAAAACATATGAAAAACATATGTTTGTAGAAAATATGATTTTAAAAACATATGTTTTTCATATGTTTTCCTTTTTTTTTTATTAATGTTGGAAAACATATGTTTTCATGTCGGGCCTAAACATATGAAAAACATATGTTAAACATATGAAAATATATGTTCAACATAGGAAAACATATGTTGCAATTTGTCTCATGTACTGTCGCCATTTTTGGCACAACTTTTTGGAATTTTGGGTCGTTAATGCCCTTCAACTTTATACTTGTTTGACTTTATAACTATTTTGATCTGAGCAGACAAAACGCGCGTCTGTCGTATTAAATCATAATCCTTGTACCTTGTAACTTTCTACATGAAATTTTCCTATTTCGGTAAAAACACCATATACAGCCCTCACTATTACGTGTTCTTATTTCCTTTACTTTTATCAACTAATCACAATATACTTATCTGGTTGGTATATAACACTTACTATGCCCTGAAAAATAAATCCAAATTAGTTTGAAATATGAGGAGTAACATAAGACAATCATTATACAGCAAAAGCAGTTGATGAATTTTACTAATACGTTCAGCATATTGTTTTGAAGTGTATTTTTACTTGAATGTGGTTGCTGTTAAAACGAAACTTACATAAAATATCAAACAAAGTGATGCACACGAATATCTCCTTTAAAAAATGTAAATGGCTGTTCAAACCTTATCATTTTGTCTTTTGGAGATCAATTTTTAAAGTTGTTTTAATATATTTGAAAGAAAGAATGATAATGGATGCATAATGTATACAATTGCCGAAATTCTTCTCAACATATGTATACAACACACTGGTAGTATGCAATGTAACGTTCAACGCGGATATGTGTTATATTTAATTTCTTTATAGAAGAATAGAAGTGCTTATGATAAATAACAACCTAAAATTGCAGGATTTAAAACATTCTTTTGTTATTGAAAAAATGAGAAATGAGAAATTATAAGTGTGTTGTTAGACATACAAAATTTGCTTTTAATTGATTGGGTACTACAAAACGTATATATTATCAACATACTTTTGTATTGATAATATGAGTCGCTTTTGCTGACCATCTATTGATGTTTAGGTACTAACTGCATAGTCAAAATAAGGACACGCCAGAGTATGACATAGGGAACAAACTTGAATATTTGGGACATAACTACCACATTTAGGTTTACACCAACCTTCATAAATAAGCAAAAGCTTGTAGCTTTACAAACTATGTCTCGAATATCATAATCATGCCAGATTATTTCAAAAACTGGCACAAATGCTGTGAGTTCTTGGTCGAAAAAATAGTATGTGTGATTCGCATTTCACCTAAAATAATAGTTATCTAAGGTATATAATTGTTTTTTTCTGTTCTTTTATGTATTTGTTTTTACACTATTTACATTAGAGTAACATTTTGACTTAAAAAAGCACTTAATGGAAAACAACAAAAAAGTTCTTTAGGGTAGGCTGTTATTCAGACTAAAAAGTACGGGAGGTAGGGTAACTGGAATCACACATGCCTATTTTTATTATTTTCCTCATAATCTTTCCTGAGAGTCATTTTAAAATAAACACAGATAATGATAATTAACCAATCAATGATTACACAATTTTAGAATATTTCTCTCTTAAATTGCATGTTGATAGCTAATCTTTGCTACTCTATTAACACCATTTTATAAACATCGTTATATCATAAATTGCATTTATAAGTGTATGCTATATTTATTTTTTTGTAACATTTACCGGCAAAAAAGGGTAATAATTAATCATAGAATACAGTATACATGGTATACTATTTAGTAATAAAGTATAAAAATAGCATTATAATTAATTAAATAAGCAGTAAAGCAATTGTGGAGCATTTTGAGATGTGAGCTTGTTCTTTCAGACTAGTGAGTATTATAGTCCTTTATCAGTTATTGCAATGTGAAAAGGTATAATTTCAAAGTGTCGATTTATAAATTCATAAATTATAAAGAAATTTAGATTGATTTGACCAGTTTTATATATGTTCTCTATGGTCATATAGTTCTTTAAAATGATGGTTATTATTTGTCCTTGGGTTTCATCATCTCAGCTTTCAGCGTCTCCCATGCAGTGAAATCTAGGAAATAGTGTACGAAATCGTCCCGTTGGTTTTTCGTTATTTTGTTGTTGTGTTTGTCTCTTTATGCTTTTGCCATGTCGTTGCCAGTTTGACTGATGAGTTTGAATCTCTCTTTGGCATCTTAAGCCTCTTTTGTAGACGGAACACGCGTCTGAGATAATCATTTAAAAGGTATATCTATTGATTTACTTAACTATTCTACTACCACCATTGTATAAAATGAATTGCATATGCATTTATACGCTATACTTATCTGTTTTGTATTTGACACTTACCAGCTGAAAAAAATCAAATTGATAATTATAAAATACAGCATACAATTCAGCAATTAATTAATACAACGTCAATGGAATAAGTTGAATAAGTAGTAATGTGAGAGAAGAACATTTTCAGATGAGAGTTTGTTATGTCAGATTATTAAAAAGTAGTTATGTCAATGTTGATATGGGATATTTGTATGATTTGGCGTCTTATGATAAAGAATGTGTAAATCAAATTTTGTTCATCATTCTCAAGAAAGTTGACGTAAAGACGATATAATTATATTTTTGTATGTGCTCTATGGATATAAATTTCAACAGTTTTTGTTATTTTTACGTCATAGGTTCTATACATTTCTGCTACGGGTATTTCCTATGAAGGATAACCTGAAAACAGCGAATTTCGCCATGACGTACACAGTATACATATGACTAATTATTTTGAACGTCTATTTGGTAGCTACTACCTCTTTATTAAGAAATGGACGTCTGACATTCATCATTGTAATGTTATAAATATTGTTTTACTTTAATACACTAATCACACCTTCTTTTATTGTAAATAAATGTAGAAAATCAAGACATGCAATGTTGTTTTTTTAAGACATAACGCGCGTCTAGCATACATCATATGCATGGTATATAAATGTTATACTTTACACCTTTGTTTTAATATCTTCATATAATGAACTTCATATATATATATATATGTGTATATTATAGGATTAAACACATTTTTTCTAGAGGTTAGTGATGTGTAAACCGGGGCGATTTACTCACAAACTGAATCAAAGTCCGAAAAATGTGTTTAATCCTTATAATTCTTCAGCCAAACATTTGTGATATTTAATTAACATTTGTTTTGTTGATGGCTACTTTATATATTTACCATCAAAAGCACAATGGCAAGTCGTAACTAAGGAGTACGCCGCCATCTTGACTTTCTAAAAACCATAAATGTCCGATAAATACAACGGAATCTTAAATGAAATAGCAACTACCTCAAAAACCTCAACATTTTAATTAAATGTTATCCGAATTTGAAGCGTACACGTAACGAAACAATCCTTCCCTTGAAAATTTCCATTCGTATGACGTCATATTTTGCCATGACGTTAATTCGCCAAATACTTTTGTGCGTCTTTGTCTACTGAAAACCTTTTTTTTTCCATTCATATATATCAGGACTAAATTTAGTATATACGCCAGACGCGCGTTTTGTTTACAAAAGACTCTTCAGTGACGCTCGAATCTCAAAAAGTTAAAAATGCCAAATAAAGTACAAAGTTGAAGAGCATTGGGGACCAAAGTTGCTAAAAGTTTTGCCAAATACAGCTAAGGTAATATGTGCCTGAGGTAGAAAAGCCTTAGTATTTCAAAAAAATTGACAATTCGTAAACAGTTAATTTATAAATATAACCCTATCAATGACAATTCATGTCAGCACAAACAGTGCTGACTACTGAGCTTGTGATACCCTCGGGGAAAATAAATCTCCACCAGCAGTGGCATCGACCCAGTGGTGGTAAATAAACTCGTCATAGATACCAGGACTAAATTTAGTATATACGCCAGACGCGCGTTTCGTCTACAAAAGACTCATCAGTGACGCTCGAATCCCAAAAAGTTAAAAAGGTCAAATAAAGTACGAACATGACGGAGTTGAAGAGCATTGAGGACCAAAATTTCTAAACGTTTTGCCAAATAATGTTGAGGTAATCTATGCCTGAGGTAGAAAAACCTAAGTATTTAAAACAAATTCAAATTTATAAATATAACCATATCAATGACAATTTCTATCAGCACAAAAAGTGCTGACTACTGGGCTTGTGATACCCTCGGGGAAATAAATCTCCACCAGCAGTGGCATCGACCCATTTGTTGTAAATAAACTCATCATAGTATTTTATTTGTATCAATACAGTCCCAATTAAGGATAGTATGTGCAAAGCAATACTACGAGGTTTCTACAAGTTTCAGTATTAACAGTTGTTAGAGAAAATTAAATTATTTATACAATCTTCAAATTGTATTTGATATGCTTCTTGCAGCTAGATATACAAATACATGTACATAGAGACCGTCTGGAGTTTCTTTACAATGGCAACAAAATTTTACAGAGTTCAGTTCATTCAATAATTGAGTAAGTCTATGTGTTCAGTAGTTTTTGATATTTGTTGAATATTTTGATAGAAAAGAGTAGACCTCTCTTTATTAATTTTCTTTATCAACTATGCTAACAATATCTTGATGGAAACATGTTTAACTGGTTATCAAATCTCATCAGTTCGATAGGAGAGGCAAATCAACAACAAACTTTAAGAATTACATGGTCTCTTATCGATGTACGTCAATTAAGTAAATTATTCCTGATAAACATGTTTCACTTGCAATTCAAATCATAATTTCGTCAAAATGGCGTCGTCTGGAATACGATACGATTGGTAAATTTGAGAATCAGACAACTGTTATTATAATTAAAGATACAGGAAAACCTTGACATGTCGTAAGTGAGATAAGACCCATCAGCCTTAATTGTGACTGTAAAGTTATGTGATGGCGAATCAGTATGTAAGTGCTGAAAAATGGAAAAATGATCAATGGATAGTTGAAATTATTTGTCAAAGTTACTAGATGAAAGATGTCAATTCTGAAAAAAAATCAAAATAGGAAACAAAACTTGTTCTTTTGGTAATATCCTTAATTTTAAATTCACTGTGATATATGAGATGTAAGCACACATTGACATGTGGTTTATTGATTTACAAGGCATCATCGATATACTCAATTGTTAGGTAAAAGAATATTGCATTTTTTTTTTTATCAATGCCTTTGAGATAATTTTGAAATCAAAGTTATGATTATTTTGTTTTGTTAGATCAGACATATATAGCAGAAGGTGTACATCCTACAATGTTAAACTGTTTTATACTTAGACATGTGACATGAACAACGAAATGACACTTCTATAATATGTCGCAGTTTGATGCTGTTACATAACTATGGAGATGTGATACGATTGCTAATAATATATCTCTGTACTGGCAATATAAACCAGGTTCACACAATTTAATTTTAATACATGCATTTTATGATTGCTTCATTGATTTTTTTTAATATAAAATAAGCAAGCATTGGTTTGTTGTAAGCTAATACAAGCCGAGGAAATAAATAAAATACGGTTTTAAACACTTAATGCCAATGTAAAATACTTGTAAACACATTTTAAAATTATTTAAAAAAACAAACAACAACGGACAACATAACTTCGAAATCATCATCAGTCCAGAATAAACTAAATAAAATAATGTTAAATTCCACTCGGATTTCACAACTGCAATAATTGTCACTCTAGTATTCCTTTTTCCTTAAGGATTCAAAAATATATTATTACTTTAAACCAATATACAAGACAACAGATAATTCAAAATGGAAAGTCTTTTATCAAATGGCAAAGCTAAACCTTAAACACATCAAACGAATAAAAACATTTGTCATATTCCTGACTTGGTACAATATTTTTTTCATACGGAAATGAGGGAGTAAATTTGGTTTTAAAACTAACTTAACCTGTAATCTGTATGACAGTCGCATATAATTCCCTTGAATTGACAACAATGTGTGAGCGAAACAAATAAAATATGTTATAAGGGGACCATTTTTTCGATTCCAGTATTCTGTTTATATTATATAATATCATTGTTTATTTTCTCAAAAGACATGTTCAACAAGATACAATGGGCATTCGAAAATCATAAAAACCAATGAAAAAATACAACACCTGGACAAAAAAGACAACAAGCCAAACAACAATTTTAACAATATATAGAAAACTCAGATGTAGCATTCGTCGTGTTACTCATGTAAACATCTTGTTGTTTGGGGAGTAAAATGTCCTCTGTGGTATAAGTATTCCACAATCAAGAAAATCATGAAAAGTCATTAGTAACCTGATTGAAATTAGAAAAAATAAAATTGTTGAAAACTTACAAACTTAATCAAACACTTCAAAAACTAAATCGAATGACAAGAAAATATCGTAAACGTGGTAATACTCAATCATATCCAGCTGATATCTTGAAGATCTTGTTTTAATATTGCAGTATATATCTAATGGTCAGTGTTTAATATTTATTCTTTTATAACATAATTATGTAGTATAGAACAATCAAGTGATTGAAACACACAAAATGTATTTGTAAAACTTGTCTGTAGTAGATGACTGTTTTAAATATTTGTCATTTGCAATAGACGTAGATAATACTTACCTATTAAATCTCTCTTTCCTTCTGAAAGATGAAACAGATCAATGGTGTTAGTTATATATGTATACGTGAAAGCTGTCTAAACAAACAGACCAGTATATTTGCTTCTGTTCAATGTGAAAATATGATGTGTCGTTCATTATTGAGGACTGAGGCTGTTCAATGTTGTTCTGGAATTTTCAATCAAACAGACATCAATGGTTTATCAAGAACTGAGTATAGTATTAGACGACCTTTTTCTAAATTGTCCTCGCATCATACATGTTTCCCTTTAAGAATGTCATCTATGTAAAATTGAGAATGGAAATGATAAATATGTGAAAGAGACAAAAACCAGACTTAAGAGTAGAAAACAGCCGACGACCACCAATGGGTCTGTAACACAGCGAATAAGTCCTGCAAGTTCTGTGAAAATAGACGTCATACTAATATCCAATCACATTAATGAACTGAAATAAAATTGAAAAGACAAACAAAGACCAAAGGCTCCTGAATTTAGAAAGACGCAAAAATGCGGCGGCGTTAGAGAAGTTTAGTGAGATCTCAATTTTCCCTATGCTTAAATATCTAAGTATTTACAAGTTGCGAGGTAGAATAATGCTCATAAACACTCTTTCTGTTGTTTTTTTTTCATCAATGGGTTTAAAATATTTCTGAAACATTGCAATCATCTACAATGTATGTGGCTTTCAATAAGAACAAATGACAGTAGTTGCATTTTCGAAGACCAAACATATCCCGCACTTCATTGAAATTAAGGAATAAAAAACGTTTTGTCTTAATACTTTGGATACGCCATACATTGTCATATGATACATATATACATCTTTGTGTCATGTCCATAGAAACAAGGAACTTACCCACACTTGTTGCATTTCAACAGGTCTCTCCGTCGCTCTTCTGGGTTCACTTCCTGTTTGTAATCACTATAATGAGCAACACTAAGCTATTAATTACTGGTAGACACATAATCAGTGCAAAAATAGCAAACTGCATTTGAAATATATACAAGAGTCATATACCAAGTTAATGAATCTCAAATTAATTGAAAAAATAATCTATAAGAAAGACAAGAGTGCACACGCTGAAATGTCTCGCCTTCTATACTAATCACTGATATTATGTTGATAGTCCTAAGTATAAAGCTTAGTTTTATTACAACTGTCTCATAAACTTAACATTAACCAAGATAACTAAACAAAGACCAATGAACCTTGAAAATGAGGTCAAGGTCAGATGAACCATGCCAGGCAGACATGTACAGCTAACAATGCTTCTATACAACATATATAGTTTACCCATTACTTATAGTTTAAGAAAAATAGACCAAAACACAAAAACTTAAAATGAGGTCACCGTCAAATAAAACCTGCGCGACTGACATAAAGATCATAAAGTATTTCCATACACCAACTATAGTTGACCTATGGCATACAGTATTAGATAAAAAGACCAAAACTAAAAAACTTAACTTTGACCACTGAACCATGAAAATGAGGTCAAGGTCAGATGACATCTGACCGCTAGACATGAACACCTTACCATCATTCCATACAACAAATATAGTAGACCTATTGCATATAGTATGAGAAAAACAGACCAAAACACAAAAATTTAACTATAACCACTGAACCATGAAAATGAGGTCAAGGTCAGATGACACCTGCCAGTTGGACATGTACACCTTACAGTCCTTCCATACACCGAATATACTAGCCCTATTGCTTATAGTATCTGAGATATGGACTGGACCACCAAAACTTAACCTTGATCACTGATCCATGAAATGAGGTCGAGGTCAAGTGAAAACTGTCTGACAGACATGAGGACCTTGCAAGGTACGCACATACCAAATATAGTTATCCTATTACTTAAAATAAGAGAGAATTCAACATTACAAAAAAATTGAACTTTTTTTTCAAGTGGTCACTGAACCATGAAAATGAGGTCAAGGACATTGGACATGTGACTGACGGAAACTTCATAACATGAAGCATCTATATACAAAGTATGAAGCATCCAGGTCTTCCACCTTCTGAAATATAAAGCTTTTAAGAAGTGAGCTAACACCGCCGCCGCCGCCGCCGGATCACTATCCCTATGTCGAGCTTTCTGCAACAAAAGTTGCAGGCTCGACAAAAAATCCGCTCACACCCAGACAGAGATACATTTTTTTACCAGGAAAATATATTGCTTAAATTCAGAGAGGTTTCCTATGGTTCAGTGTAGAACAGAAGCTGTTTACCCACAAAGAGTATCACAATTCACCATTTGTTGTAAGTGGGGGTTGTCGTTATGTAGTGTTCCTCATTATTTGACAAGACCTTATAATTAATTTCGACTTTTTATTTAGTCTAATTGGTGTATGTCGTTTCTTTAAACCAAATCGGATGACATCATCAAAACAATATAAGAGTTTACACTAACAAGGAAACAGTACATTAACGTCATTCTTTTTTTATATTCCAAATCCTTATAGAATTATTCCTGAATTGCCTTCCCCTTTCCCTTCTTTTCCATGTCTTTCTTACAGACAATAAGAAACTGAATGAAAAGACGAACTATTTTAATTTAACCATTCTGAAAACAGCATATTTGTAATCTCGTTTCAACTTATTGAAGAACTATATACGATTATTCCAATCAATTTGTAATGACTGATAGTTCTCATATTATACAATCGAAACCCCTCGTAGTAACGTCATATGCATTTCGGAAATGTGACTGATAAAATCATTCACCCCATCACGAAAAGTCGATTGTGAAAGTGACTTCTGGATTCGTTAACCTCTTAATCTACAGTCGATTGTGAATGTAAATGCTGAAGTGGTTGAACTCTTCATTGACAGTCGATTGCGAATAACTTTGTCATTCTATAATGTGTTAAAAAGAGGTGAAAATATCACAAAGAGGACAATTCCATATGAGAAAAGATATGACATACAAAGACTATTCACAAAAGGACAAACTACAATGTATGGCGTTTTGTGATACGTGCCTCAATAGTCCAGATAATAGTGATTAATGACTTTTATATTTTGCTTAATAAAATATCGTATAAGTTTAAAGAGGTTCTAAATATTTTAACTAGACAAGCAAGGACATTTTAACGAAAATTAATTGCAACAAAATTTAAACACTATAGAAAATATTTTATGATAATAGTATACGTTTGCATATCATAAAAAAGATGTATTTACTCAAATGCAATCGTGCTCGATCCAGTGTGTTCTAACGTATGTAGTGGAAAAAAGAGGAGACATAAACCAGAGAGACTTTAAGTATAAAGAGGTTTTAAATATTTCAAGTAGACAAGCAGGCACATTTTAACGAGCAGTATATTTACGAAAATTAAATGCAACAAAATCTTAACATTATCGAAAAGAATTTATGCTACTAGTATGCGTTTGCATATCATAAGACGATTTATTTACTTAAACGCAATCGTGCTCGAGCCAGTGTGTTCTAACGTACGTAGTGGAAAAAAAAGGCGAGACATAAACCCGAGAGACATTCTAATTGATTTATCGAAAATAAAATTAAACGGTAAACTGATGTACGCAATATATAAAACAAACTTAATCAGAACCCTTGCAACGTCAAATGGTGAGGTATGCAAGAATATGGGGTAATTCACTCAAACATTTGATAACAAGTTTACATTGTCCAATACAAAACTGTATAATATAAAAATATATTTCCCTACCTCTTTGGTGAAGGCAATTCTCTTTTTTGTTCATTGTTTGTTGTGTACTCATTTCACTGATAAAATAAAATGAAATTTTTACATTTTTTTCTCAAAATGTTCTGTCAAGTGTCAGGCGTATGACAGTTGTTAACAAATAGTCATTTTTATGTTTATGTTGGCGTTTGTTTTTGCAGCAGTACAGTGTTAATGATGTTCCGTTGCTTTCCACTTGTAGTTAATGTGTTTCCCGTAGTTTTATTCGGATTTTGTTTAGTTTAATCGAATTATGGCTATTGTAAAGCGGTATACTTCTATTGTCTTTATCTATATTATTATATTGCATAAAATGCATGAAATAAGAATAAAATTTCTAAATAACGAAAAAATCAGTAATATCTGTACTAGTTTGAAAGCAAGTATTTTTGCATTTTGTACGTATTGTCATGGTTGGTACATGTACATGTATCAATACAACTTAAAATGTACACTGCCATAGACCCCGTATTTATCCGCACATTGTGAATCCATAATATTAAACAATACATTTGTAAAGACCACATATTTGTATTTCATGAATTATCTCTTCGTCGTCTGTCATAGTATATCCAGACATAAGTTGATATTTTAAAAAACAACATAATTTTGATTTTGCAAAAATACGTGTCTTTTAGATACTATAAAATTGAGAATGAAAATGGGGAAAGAGACACCAACCCGACCATAGAACAGACAACAGCAGAAGGTCACCAACAGGTCTTCAATGTAACGAGAAATTATCGCACCCAGAAGTGTCCGTCAGCTGGCCCCTAAACAAATATATACTGGTTCAGTGATAATGAACACCATACTAAACTCCAAATTATACACAAGAAACTAAAAGTAAAAATAATACAAGACTAACAAAGGCCAGAGGCTCCTGGTTTGTGACAGGCGCAAAAATACGGCAGGATTAAAAATGTTTGTTAGATCTCAACCCTCCCTCTATACCTCTAGCCAATGCAGAAAAGTAAATGCATAACAATACGCAAATTAAAGTTCAAGAGAAGTCCGAGTCTGATGTCAGAAGATGTAACCAAAGAAAATAAAAAAAATGACAATAATCAAAATAATATCAGACTACTAGCAGTTAACTGACATGCCAGCTCCAGACTTCAATCAAAGTGATTGAAAAAATATGTCTTCATCATATGAATATCAGGCACAATCCTCCCCGTGAAGGGTTTAGTATCATACCATCATAACATATATGAGAAGAGCATAACCCGTGTCATGCCAACAACTGGTTTATTAATAATAAATGTGTTTAGTTCCGATTATGGTTATATTGAAAAATGAATGACGACTACAAAATGCTAAATTATTTTTAGTAGAATTACCTGATTATGTAGTTACCAAACAGCTGTTTAACGTCGTTATCTGTTGCAGACTTAGCAGTATACTGTATGTTAGGAAATTCAGGTATAGGCTTTACCGTCAGCTTTGCGATGTAATCTGTAAGCTTCTGTAAAGACTGCAACAATTTTCCATCGTTTCGTG